>NW_022436959.1:0-308821 GCF_009761245.1 Sapajus apella
TAGTTAATGTACTAAGCACATGATATGCATATTTTATTTAATCTACACAGAAACTTCATTCAGGGATGAAAATACCGTTGACTGTAACACAGAAGAAATTGAGGGGTTAACTGATGTTCCCTAAGACATATATTTAATTTGATAACAATTGCAATCCAAGCTCTGTGGTTCCAAAAATGAGATTTGTTAATTCAGTTAGCATTCCCTCATCGTTAGGAGTCCTAGCATCATAATACACCCAATAGGTCATTTAGAGTTCATCTTCTGTGAATTGTCTTGTCATGCGCTGCCTATTCTTCTTTTAGGAAATAATCTTTAGGAAATATTCTTTTAGGAAATAATATTTTCTTACTTGTTCATAAGAATTACTATACACCATTTTAGAAATACTGACCCTTTATCAAATGTGTTGAAAATATTTTTCCTCATTTATTATTTATATTTATATCTCCTAATTTATTATTTATATTTATTTATCAACCTTTCGTTGATTTGAACTTTGAAACAATAAAAACTATCAATTTTTCTAGGGTCTCTAGTTTGATGTCAGGCTTAGAGAGGCCAATCTCACCTAGAATTTTGTGCAGTTCATCATTCTTTAAGTCTAATGATTTTTTTAATTACAACTGCATCACTGTAACTGGTAAGGTAGAAATTCAAGAATGTTAGTTTCCGCATGGTAAGTCAATACCCAAAAGAGGACTTATTAAATAATTGACAATTTCCTTGTAGATATTAACGTACCATTTTATCACGTGGTAAAATATTACATACACATGGCTCTCTTCCTGCATTTTCCACTGTGTTCTATGAACCTTTTCACTGTAGTTCCAGTACTGCCCCCTCTTCAGCACTGTAGCTTTAGAGTTCTTTTCACATTCTGATAAAGTTTCTCTCATCATATTTTTGTTTTAAGAATTTTCTGTGCATTCTAGTGTGATCTCAGTTCTCTCCCTTCTCATTTATAAACCGTGACACCTCTGTCCAGAAAGGTTTTGTCAGGCTCCAAGGCAGGCAAGCTTTCCTCCTCTACAAGGTCTCTGAGAACTCAGCATTGAGCTGCTCCTGCGGCAGCCTAATGTCCTGCACGTGTGGCCCAGAGGCAGATGGACACCACCTGGAGCCGCGTGCCTTTCTCTTTCCCAGCTGGGATGACAGCAGAAACTGAATTCTCTGAGCTAGGCCAACACAACAACCGAGAGGGACACACTTCTGCATCTTATTCTGCGTATTTTAAACGTGTGTCTAAACATATTTGTTACAGAGGAGGTGAAAATCTGTGTGCACTACTGGATTTTCACGACTGTTTTACTGGACTCGTTTTGTTGCCTAGATCTCCATCTGAGAAACCAGGTGCCCTGCAGATAGCAGTCTGAGCTCTGAGGGTAGGGCTGCCAAATAAAGTATCGAGTACCCCGGAAATGTGGAAGTTCAGATAAATACCAAGTTTTTAGTTTAAGTATGTTCCAAATATTGCATGACACGTCATCCTGTACTGCTTTAAAAAACCAAAAAACTCACATTCGTACTTCAATGTATAAAAATCCTCTAATAAAGAGACCACACCCACAGAACCCCATGCACGGCCCACCTTCACCCCCCGCTCCGCACACCCATTTAATTTAGAGGAGAGTCCAAGACCCACCAACATACCTCACCCTCAGTCCTGTTAATAAAGCAGAGTAGCCTTGGGTGCTGCCTCCTGTTTCCTGCAGATTCGAAAAGGAAGGTGGTTCCGGGCCCTAATCAGAAGCTTCTGGCAGAATGAAGCCTTGGCAGCGGCTTTACCTGCGGAAACGCTACAGTGCTGGGTGTTAGCCTGCTGTGCACTGCTCTGTCCAAGGGCTGGGTCTGTTAACTCCAGGCTCAGCTTCCCCCAGGTCTGCACTCCCTCCACTGCAGGCCTGAGCTCTCCTTGCCCCTGGCTCTCTTCTGCAGTGGACCTGCTCTCAGCTGCCACAGGAGGGTGCTGGAGAATGGGCCTGAGCAGAGAGGCAGGAGCTCCTCTGCAGGCCCTCCCAGGCACCACCCCTTCTGGGAGGAAGGCTTGGGAGTCCCCTAAGACAGATCTTTAGTCAGTTCTCTCTACCTGTAACTCAGGAAGACCAGCTCCCTGACTGCCTTCTGTGCTAGGGATCACTTCCTTATTGAGTGGGACCTGAGTTTAGATAGGGTGTTCTGCTCCTCTTCATCTGGCCCCTTTCCTTCCAAGGCCCCAGAGAGGAAGGCATGGGGTGGGCACTAGCCCTGCTTCTAGCTTTCCTGCCTCCTGGTGAGTGTGCTGCCTACGGAGAGGCTCACGGGTTTTTTCTTTTCTTCTTTTGCAAGGTGCCATACTAAGGAATGCCTCATTATATTTTGTGTTGTTCCCATTACAGCCAGTCAGAAATCTTCCAACTTGGAAGGGAGAATGAAGACAGTCACTGGAACAACAGGGTCATCTGCTGTAATCACTTGTAATCTTCCTGGAGAAAATATCTTATACATCCACTGGTACCTCCACCAGGAGGGGAAGGCCCCACAGCGTCTTCTGTACTGTGACACCTACAACGCCAGGGTTATGTTGGATTCAGGAATCAGTCCAGGGCAGATGGATAGCTATGCAATCATGAGGAGGAGCTCGAAATTGATAGTGCAAAATCTAATTGAAAATGATTCTGGGGTCTATTATTTTGCCACCTGGGACAGGCACAGTGGTTCAGACCTGCCTACACCACACTGAAATCTGCCTTGTGGCAGCTTGTAGTACAGAAGATAGAGCTGTCCCCTCTCATTTCCTGCCACTGAATTTACTGTAGTCTGTACAAAGAGAAGCACAGTTTTACTCCTGACTTCCCCCTAATATCACACTCCCTGGCAGCAGCTGCACCTGTTCCCCACCTCTCCCCGAGGACTTTCCTGAAGACCAAGCTGCCATCTCCAGGCCTCAGCTAAGCAGCCTGCCTGAGAGCAAGGTTCTCTCAGCTCTCCTAGGACATGGGTGAGGCCCACTCAGTCAGCTCCCTAGTGTCCAGCTGTCAAGAGAGAGATTTTGGACAGAAAATGGGAAGGATATTTATACTGGATCATGTATCCAGTCATTGTCTAGAGATTGCAGCTTTGAGTGGTGTTCATCTCCTATGTCTATAGCAATATAAGGAGTAATATAATTACCACTAAATTACTCGGCCTAGATGTGCAGTTGAACCTTCTCTCCCACTGCCCTCCTTATTCTTTCTCTGCTTTCTTGGTTACTTGCTATTTTTCTATGCTTCTCTTCCCCTGACCTCTCCTCCCTCCCTCCCTCCTTCCCTCCCTAGCTCAGTCTCCAGCTTGCTCCCCACTTCCCTCCCTCGTTCCCTACCTCCCTTGTTCTGACCTACCTTCCTTCCTTCCTTCCTTCCTTCCTTCCTTCCTTCCTTCCTTCCTTCCTTCCTGCCTGCCTGCCTGCCTCTTTCTTTTTTGGGCACACAATCATAATACTTTTCACCAAAATCATCGACATTGATACACCTGGTTTATTTGTTCCATCTTTAGTTTTATATTCTGGAAGTTTGTTGTGTAGATTCGATTTGTGTCTGTGAAGCCTTTACATGGAACTGACGCCAAAAATTATAAAACAAGATAGATTCAGAGATTTTAACTTCCATTCTAGAATTCTCTTTCCTCTTCTCTCTCTCATCCTATAGGCAACAATATCTTTTTCGGTTCAGTTGAGCTTTTTCACTTTTTCTTATTCACTCAGACATCTATCACTATTTCAGAAATACGTATTTTGTTTGTCATATGTGCAGTATGCACTGTTTCTATTGGAATGTCATATTTATTTTTTGCTGTGATAATCGGTTTTTATACATTTTAATCAATCTTTTATTTTCTGGCATCTGGATTTTGTGTCTTACTTGGAAAGGTGAACATACTTCGGAGTATGCACAAAGATATTCATACCATTTCATTAATATTTGATTCATTACTTGATATTGATATATCTGGAATTTTTATACAATAATTACCGTAGTAATAATAAAAATACTGATGGTAAATTGGGTACTGACTTTGTGGTAGTTACTGTACCAGTAAGTCAGTATATTACATGCGTATGTTATTGAATCCTCACAGATACCTTATTGACAGCTTAAAGCACCATTGAATATAGCAGATGAGAAACTGAGGGTTTATGTAACGTTCCCTAAGTCGTATATTTTAATTTGATCACAATTTCAATCCAAGCTCTGGAGTTCAGAAAGTGAGATTTGTTCCATTTGCATTTTCTTATCTTTATGAATACTAGCATTATTTTACAACTTTATAGGCTGTTTATACATCTTTTGTGAACTGCCTTTTCATACTCTTTGCCTCTTCTTCCATTGAGGTATTAATTTTTCTTATTTGTGAGAATTGATATACACCATTTTAGAGACAGTGCTCTTCTATCAAACGTGTTGAAAATTTTTCTCTTCATTTGCTATTATTTATTTTGGGCACCTTTTGGTGAACTGAACTTTGTATATTACTTTTAATAAAATCTATCAATTTTTCTAAGGTCTCTATTATGATGTCAGGCTCAGAGAGAACAATGTCACCTATAATTAGTATGCAATTCATCATCATTTAAGTCTAATGATTTCCTGTTTTCAGTTTTATTACAACTAAATTTCTATTTGTGCTGTTTAATTTAGCAAGCCAAGAATATGTGTTTCCATATGGCAAGTCAATTCCCAAAGAAGAAAATATTAATCAAGTATTTCTTCGTGGATATTAACATACAACTTTATGACATGATAAAATTATACATACTCGTGGCTCTGTTTCTGGACTTACCACTGCATTCCATGAATATTTTCATTCTCATGCCAGTATTGGCCTCTCCTCAGCACAGTTCCTTTTACATTTGCTTCTCTTATTAGTTTTTTGTTTTAATGATTTTCTATGCCTTCTAATGTGATGGCAATTCTCTCCGTTCACAGATTTAAACCACGAGAGTTCTGTCCCATGCAGGATTTTCCAGGCTCCAAGGCAGGTGAGCGTCCCTCCTTCACAAGGACCCTGAGGACTCAGCTTTCAGAGCTGCTCCTGCGGCAGCCTCGTGTCCTGCACGTGTGGTCCAGAGGCAGAGGGAGACCACCCGGAGCCCCCAGTGTTTCTCATTCCCAGCTCTGATGACAGCAGAAACGGAATTCTCTGAGCTTGGCCAACACAACACCCAAGAGGGACATGTTCTCCATCTTATTATGCATATTTTAAACGTGTCTAAACATACTTGTTATAGAAGAGGTGAAAATCTGTGTACGCACTACTGAATTTTCACAATTATTTTAACATACTTGTTTTATCACCTGTATCTCCATCTGTGAATCCAGGTTCACTGCAGATATCAGTCTGCTTTTTGAGGGTACAGTTGCTAAATAAAATATGCAATATCCAGGAAATTTGGAAGTTCAGATAAATAAGTTTTTAGTTTGGTATATCTCAACTACTGCATGACATAGCACCCGGCACTACTTAAAAAAAAAAAACAACTCACACTTGTACTTCAATGAACTGAAATCCTCTAATAAAGAGATCACACACAGAGGAACGTGTGCACACACACAGAGAAACATACACACACACACACAGCCATTTACCTTGGAGGGAAGTCCAAGACCCACCAACATACCTGACCCTCAGTCCTGTCAATAAAGCAGGTTCAGGCCTTCTCAGAGTGGCCCTGGGTGTTGATCCAGTGTCCCTGCAGATGTGAAAAGGCAGGCGGTTCAGGGCCCTAATCAGAAGCTTCCTAGCAGAATGAGGCCCTGGCAGCGGCCTTACCTGCTGAAACATTGAAGTGCAGGGTGTGAGCGTGCTGTGCACTGCCCCCTCCAAGGGCTGGGCCTGTTAACTCCAGGTTCAGCTTCCCCCACATCTGCACTCCCTCTGCTGCAGGCCTGAGCTCTCCTTGCCCCTGGCTCTCTTCCACAGAGAACCTGCTCTCAGCTGCCACAGGAGGGCGCTGGAGAATGGGTCTGAGCAGAGAGGCAGGAGCTCCTCCGCAGGTCCTCCCAGGCAGCACCCCTTCTGGGAGGAAGGCTTGGGAGTCCCCTAAGACAGATCATCAGTCACTTTTCTCTGTGACTCAGGAAGGCCAGCTCCCCCACTGCCTTCTGTGCTAGGGATCACTTCCTTTTTGAGTTAGATCTGAGTTTTGAGAGGATCTTGTGCTCCTCTTCATCTGGTCCCTTTCCTTCCAAGGCCCCAGAGAGGAAGGCATGGGTGGGCCCTAGCCCTGCTTCTAGCTTTCCTGCCTCCTGGTGAGTGTGCTGCCTAAGGAGAGGCTCACGGGTTTTATTTTATTTTGTTTCATTTTCTTCTTGTGCAAGGGTGCCGTAGTAAGTAATTCCTCATTATATTTTGTGTTGTTCCCATTGCAGCCAGTCAGAAATCTTCCAACTTGGGAGAATGAAGACAGTCACTGGGCCAACTGCGTCATCTGCTGTAATCACCTGTGATCTTCCTGGAGAAAATACCTTCTACATCCACTGGTACCTCCACCAGGAGGGGAAGGCCCCACAGCGTCTTCTGTACTGTGACCTCTCCAACTCCAATATTGTGTTGGAATCAGGAATCAGTCTAGGAATGTATGATACTTACACAAGCAGGAGAAGAAGCTGGAAATCGAGACTGCAAAATCTAATTGAAAATGTTTCTGGGGTCTATTACTGTGGCACCTGGGACAGACACAGTGGTTCAGACCTACCTACACCACACTGAAATCTGCCTTGTGGCTGCTCCTGCTGCACAAGACAGAGCTGCCCCTCTCATTTCCTGCCACTGAATTTACTGTATTCCGTACAAAGTAAAACACAGCTTCACCCCTTATCTCTGCCTAATATCACACTCCCCTGGCAGCAGCTGCACCTGTTCCCCACCCCACCCCAGGACTTCCTGAAGACCAAGCTGCCCTCTCCACGCCTCAGCTAAGCAGCCTGTCCAGGGAGAATGTTCTCTCTGCTCTATGGGGGAGGCCCACTCTTTCTGATTTCTAGGACAGTAGCTACACCTAGAGTCCAGCTGTGAGGCGAGATATTTTGGACAGCAAATGGGAAGGGTATTTATACTGAATCATGTATCCAATCTTGGTCCGGAGATCGCATCTGAGAGTGATGCTTATTCCTTATAACAGTATACGCAATTCCCACTCAATCACTAGGCGTAGATGTGCAGTTGCACATTCTCTCCCTCTGCCTTCCCTTTTTTCTCTCCTTTCTTACTTGCTTTATTATTTTTCTACCCCTCCCTCCCTTCCTTCCTTCCTTCTTTTCTTCCTTCCTCCTTTCCTTCCATCCATTTTCCTTCTTTTTTTTCTTCCTTCCTTGCTTTTCTCTTTCCATTTTGGCTACATAATTAGAATAGTTCTTCTACAAAATCATTTGAAATTATTTACTCTATTTGTTCATTCCAACATTGATATAGCTAGTTTGTTTGGTTTTTATTTCTATATTTTGAATTTTTTTATTATGTTCTGTTTCATATTTGTTTTGTGTACATAAACCACTTACCTGGAACTGAAGTCAAAATTTTAAAAGATGCAATTGAGGCTCTTAGCTTCCATTCTAGATTTCTCATTCCTCTTTTCTCCCTGACCCTATAGGTAAAAATACTTTCATCAGTTCACTTGAACTTTTCCACTTTGTCATAGTGCCGTATGTATTGTTTCTTTTTCAATGCCATATTTATATTTTCATTCTTGTATTCGGTTTTTATACATTTTAAACAATCTTTTATTTTCCTGTGTCTGGATTTTGTGTCTTACTTCTAAAGGTGCACATACTTCATAAGTTTGCATAAAGAAGTCCTTATCATTTATTTGAATGTTTTTATGCATTGATTATTGAATGATGGCATCATCGATCTATCAGGATTTTTATACAAGAATTACTATATTAATAATATTAATACTGGCCAGGCCCGGTGGCTCATGCCTGGAATCCCAGCATTGGGGTAGTTGAGTCATTAGGATCACTTGATGCCAGGAGATTGAGACCAGCTTAGCCAAAGTGGTGAAAGCCTGTCTCTACTAAAAATACAAAAAATTAGCTGGCTGTAGTGGCGCACACATGTAATCCCATACACTTTGGATGCTGAGGCAGGAGAATCTCTTGAGCCTGGAAGGTGGAGGTGTCAGTGAGCTAAGATCACACTATTGCACTCCAGTTTGGGCAACAGAGCAAGACTATATCTAAAAAAAAAAAAAATTAATAATAATAACATTGCTGGTAAATATGGGCACTGATATTCTGGTAGTTAATGTGCTAAGCACATTACATGCAGACTTTATTTAACCTACACAGAAACATCATAAAGGGTTTAAAGTACCATTGAATATAACACAGAAGAAATTACAGGGTTAAGTGACATCCCCTAAGTCATATACTTTAATTTGGCAGTGATTGCAATCCAAGCTCTGTGGTTCCAAAAATGAGACTTATTGATTCAATTTGCATTCCCTCCTCTTTGGAGTTCTAGCATTATTTTACAGCTTTATAGGCCATTTATAGTTCTTCTTTTGAGAATTGTCTAGTCATATTCTGTGCCTATTCTTGTTTTGGAGGATTTTTTCATTTGTTTGTAAGAATTAATATAAACCATTTTAGAGATAGTGGTACTTGATCAAACTAGTTGAAAATATTTCTCATCATTTGGTATTATTTTTTGCACCATTGGTAAACTGAACTTTGTATATTACTTTTAATAAAATCTATCAATTTTTCTAGGATCTCTATTATGATGTCAGGCTCAGAGAGAACAATGTCACCTATAATTAGTGTGCAATTCATCATCGTTTAAGTCTAATGATTTCCGGTTTCAGTTTTATTACAACTAAATCTGTATTTGTACCTTTTAAGTTAGCAACCCAAGAATATGTGTTTCCATATGGTAAGTCAATTCCCAAAGGAAATCATATTAAATAATCAAGTATTTCTTTGTGGATATTAACATACAACTTTATAACATGATAAAATATTACATACCTGTGGTTCTCTTTCTGTACTTTCCACTGTGTTCATGAATCTTTTCATCCTAGGGCCAGTATTTGCCTCTCTTCAGCATGGTAACTTTATAATTCATTTTACATTCCAGTGGAGTTTGCTTCTCTTATTACTTATTTGTTTTAAGGATTTTCTATGCCTTCTAATGTGATAGCAATTCTCTCCCTTCTCATTTATAAACCATGAGAGGTTCAGGCAGGATTTTCCAGGTTCCCAGGCAGGTGAGCTTCCCTCCTTCACAAGGACTCTGAGGACTCAGCTTTCAGAGCTGATCCTGTGGCAGCCTCGTGTCCTGCACGCGTGGTCCAGAGGCAGAGGGAGACCACCTGGAGCCCCTTGCCTTTCACGTTCCCAGCTGTGATGACAGCAGAAACAATTCTCTGAGCTAGGCCAACACAACAACCGAGAGGGACATTGTTCTACATCTTATTCTGTATATTTTAAATATGTGTCTAAGCATATTTGTTACAGAGGAGGTGAAAATCTGTGTGTACACAACTGAATTCTCACAATTATTTTACTGGACTTGTTTTATCATCCGTATCTCCATCTAGGAATCCAGGTCCACTGCAGATATCAGTCAGCTTTGTGAGGGTTTGGTTGCTAAATAAAATATCCAATACCCAGGAAATTTGTAAGTTCAGATAAATAAGTTTTAGTTTGAGTATGTCCCAAATATTGCATGGCCTGGCACCCTGTACTGCTAAAAACAAACAAACAAACCTCACACTTCTACCTGATTGAAGAGAAATCCTCTAATAAAGAGATGACTCACATGTGTACCCCCCCAACACAAACTCATACAGGATGACAGAAACATCTGCTCATTCCACACAACCATTTACCTTAGAGGGAAGTCCAAGGCCCCCAACATACCTGATTTTCAGTCCTGTGAATACAGAAGGTTCAGGCTTGCCCCGAGTGCCTCTGGGTGCTGCCTCCAATGTCCTTTCAGATGTGAAAAAGATGGCAATTTAGGGCCCTAATATGGGCCTGGCAGAATGAGGCCCTGGCAATGGCCTTACCTGCTGAAACTCTGCATTGCAGGGTGTGAGCCTGCTGTGCACTGCCCCGCAACGATCCCCCAGGGCTGGGCCTGTTAACTCCAGAGTCAGCTTCCCCCACATCTGCACTCCCTCTGCTGCAGGCCTGAGCTCTCCATGTCCCTGTCACTCTCTCAGCTGCCACCGGAGGGCGCTGGAGAACGGGCCTGAGCAGAGAGGCAGGAGCTCCTCTGCAGATCCTCCCAGGCACCACCCCTTCTGGGAGGAAGGCTTGGGAGTCCCTAAGACAGATCCTCAGTCACTTCCCTCTGCCTGTGACTCAGGAAGACCTGCTCCCCGCACTGTGCTAGGGATCACTTCCTTGTTGAGTGGGACCTGAGTTTTGAGAGGGTGTTGTGCTCCTCTTCATCTGGTCCCTTTTCTTCCGAGGCCCGAGAGAGGAAGGCATGGGGTGGGCCCTAGCCCTGCTTCTAGCTTTCCTGCCTCCTGGTGAGTGTGCTGCCTACAGAGAGGCTCATGGGTTTTGTTTGTTTGTTTGTTTTTTGCAAGGGGTGCCATGCTATGGAATGCCCATTATGTTTTGTGTTGTTCTCATTGCAGCCAGTCAGATATCTTCCAACTTGGAAGGGAGAATGAAGTCAGTCACTGGGACAACTGGGTCATCTGCTGTAATCATTTGTGATCTTCCTGGAGAAAATACCTTATACATCCACTGGTACCTCCACCAGGAGGGGAAGGCCCTACAGTGTCTTCTGTACCATGACCGCTCCAACCCCAGTTCAGGGAAGTATAATAGTTTTCCAATCACTAGGAGGAAGTGGAAATTGAAACTGCAAAATCTAATTGAAAATGATTCTGGGGTCTATTATTGTGCCACCTGGGACAGGCACAGTGGTTCAGACCTGCCCTACACCACACTGAAAACCTGCCATGTGGCTGCTCCTGCTGCACAAGACAGAGCTGCCCCCTCTCATTTCCTGCCACCGAATTTACTGCATTCTGTACAAAGTAAAACACAGCTTCACCCCTGATCTCCCCCTAATATGACACTCCCCTGGCACATCTGCACCTGTTCCCCACCCCTCCCCCAGGACTTTCCTGAAGACCAAGCTGCCATCTCCAGGCCTCAGCTAAGCAGCCTGCCTGAGAGAAAGGTTCTCTCAGCTCTCCTGGGACACAGGGAATGTCCACTCACTCTGCTTCCTAGGACACACATGTCCACCTAGGGTCTACCTGTGAAGGGAGATACTTTAGACAGCAAATAAAAAGGGTATTTATCCTGAATCATATATCCAATCATAGTCCAGGTTGGATACCCATCTCTTACATCTATAACAATGTAAGCAATACTATAATTCCCACTCAATCACTCGGCCTAGACATGCAGATGAACCTTCTCTCCCTCTGCCCTCCTTTTTGTTCTCTCCTACTTTCTTGGTTACTTGCTATTTTTCTACACCTCCCTTCCCCTGCCCACCCATTCCTTCCTTCCTTCCTCCTTCCTTCCTTCCTTCCTTCCCTCCCTCCATCCCTTCCTTACTTCGTTCCTTCTCTTTCCTTTTCTTTCCTTCCTTTTCTGTATTTTTGGGCACACAATCAGAATACTTTTTCAACAAAACCATCTGGAATAATTCTCTATATGTTCACGGCAACATTGATATACCTTCTTTATTTGTTCAATTTTTCATTTTTATATTTTGGAAATTTGTTGTGTAGTTTTGATTTGCATATGTAACACATTTACATGGAACTGAAGTCAAAACTATAAAACGAGATAGATTTGGCGATTTTTGCTTCCATTCTAGAATTCTCTTTTCTCTTCTCTCTCCCACCCTATAGGTAACAGTAACTTTTTCAGTTCAGGTGAACTTTTTCACTTTTTCTTATTTATTGAGAAGTCTATCACCGTTTCAGGAGTGCATCTTTCGTTTGTCATCTGTGCAGTTTGCATTGTTTTTATCTGACTGCCCTATTTTTTTTGCTCTGATAGTTGGTTTTTATACATTTTAATTATCTTTCATTTTTTGGTGTCTGCATTTTGTGTCTTGCTTGTAAAGGTGAACATACTTCAGAAGTATAGATAAAGAAATTTACATAATTTTGTTGACATTTTATATCATGATATATCTGGAATTTTTATACAATAATTACTGTAGTAATAATAATAATGCTGATGGTAAATATGGATACTGACTTTCTGGAAGTTTCTCTACTAAGCACATTGCATGTATATTTTATTGACTCTTCACAGAAACCTTATTGACCTGTTAAAGTCCTCTTGAATACAGCAGATGATAAATTGAGGGGTTAACTAACATTCCCTAAGTCATATACCTTAATTTGACAGCATTTTCAATCCATGCTTTGGGGTTCAGAAAATAAGATTTGTTCATTCTATTTGCATTTTCTAATCTTCACAAGTACCGGCACTAGTTTACAACATTGCGGGCCACTTATACTTCTTTTGTCAATTGCCTTTTATACCCTTTGCCTATTCTGTTAAGGTATTAATTTTTTCTTATTTGGTGGTAAGAATTAATATACGCTATTTTAGAGATAGTGATCCTTTATCAAATGTGTTGAAAATATTTCTCACCATTTGCTATTATTTATTTCAGCACCTTTTGGTAAACTTTGTATATGTCAATAAAATCTATCAATTTTTCTAGGGTCTCTATTATGATGTCAGACTCAGAGAGACCAATGTCACCTACAATTAGTCTGCAATTCATCACCGTTTTAAGTCTAATGAATTCCTGTTTTCAGTTTTATTACAACAAAATCCCTAGTACCTTTTAAGTTATCAACCCAGGAATATTTGTTTTCATATGATAAGTCAATTCCCAAAAGAGAACATAATAATCAAGTATTTACTTGCGGATATTAACATGCAACTTTATGACATGACAAAATATTACATACCTGTGGCTCTCTTTCTGGACTTACCTTTGTGTTCCATGAATCTTTTTATTCGAGTGCCTCTCTTCAGCATGGTAGATTTATAGTTTATTTTACAATGCAGTGGAGTTTGTTCCTCTTATTACTTTTTTAAGGATTTTCTATGCCTTCTAATGTGACGGCAATTCTCTCCCTTCTCATTTTTAAATCATCAGAGTTCTGTGCCAGGAAGGATTTTCCAGGCTCCAAGGCAGGTGAGCTTCCCCATTCTCAAGGACCCTGACTACTCAGCTTTCAGAGCTGCTCCTGCAGCAGCCTCATGTCCTGCACGTGTGGTCCAGAGGCAGAGGGAGACCACCCGGAGCCCCCAGTGTTTCTCATTCCCTGCGGCGATGACAGCAGAAATGGAATTCCCTGAGCTAGGCCAACACAACAACTGAGAGGGACACAGTTCTACATCTTATTCTGCATATTTTAAACATGTGTCTAAGCATATTTGTTATAGAGCAGGTGAAAATCTGTGTACGCACTACTGAATTCTCAATTATTTTACTGGACTTGTTTTATCATCTGTATCACCATCTGTGAATCCAGGCCCACTGCAGATATCAGTCTGCTTTCTGAGAGTACTGTTGCTTAATAAATATGCAATACCCAGGAAATTTGGAAGTTCAGATAAACGAGTTTTTAGTTTAAGTATGTCCCAAATATTGCATGACATGGCACTGTGTGCTAATTAAAAAAAAATTGCCACACTACTACTTGAATGAACAGACATCCTCTAATAAGATCACACACATTTGCACCCCCCCCACACACAAACAAACTCACACAGGATGACACAAATACACACCCCACCTCCACATGCTCATTCAACTTAGAGGGAAGTCCAAGACCCACCAACATACCTGACCCTCAGTCCTGTCAATAAAGCAGGTTCAGGCCTTCTCAGAGTGGCCCTGGGTGTTGCCTCCAGTGTCCCTGCAGATGTGAAAAGGAAGGCGGTTCAGGGCCCTAATCAGAATATTCCTGGCAGAATGAGGCCCTGGCAGTGGCCTTACCTGATGAAACTCTGAAGGGCAGGGTGTGAGCCTGCTGTGCACCGCCCCCTGCAAAGGCTGGGCCTGTTAACTCCAGGTTCAGCTTCCCCCAGGTCTGCACTCCCTCTGTTGCAGGCCTGAGCTCTCCTTGCCCCTGGCTCTCTTCTGCAGAGAACCTACTCTCAGCTGCCACAGGAGGGCGCTGGAGAACGGGCCTGAGCAGAGAGGCAGGAGCTCCTCTGCAGGTCCTCCCAGGCAGCACCCCTTCTGGGAGGAAGGCTTGGGAGTCCCCTAAGACAGATCATCAGTAGTTTCTTTCTGCCTGTGACTCAGGAAGACCAGCTGCCCCCACTGCCTTCTGTGCTAGGGATCACTTTCTTGTTGAGTGGGACCTGAGTTTTCAGAGGGTCTTGTGCTCCTCTTCATCTGGTCCCTTTCCTTCCAAGGCCCCAGAGAGGAAGGCATGGGGTGGGCCCTAGCTCTGCTTCTAGCTTTCCTGCCTCCTGGTGTGTGTGCTGCCTACAGAGAGGTTTTGTTTTCTTCTTTTGTAAGTGGTGCCATACTAAGGAATGCCTCATCGTATTTTGTGTTGTTTCATTGCAGTCAGTCAGGTATCTTCCAACTTAGAAGGGAGAACGAAGCTAGTCACCGGGCGGACTGGGTCATCTGCTGTAATCACTTGTGATCTTCCTGTAGAAAATGCCAGATACATCCACTGGTACTTCCACCAGGAAGGCAAGGCCCCACAGCGTCTTCTGTACTGTGACACCTACCAGTCCAAGATTGTGTTGGATTCAGGAGTCAGTCTAGGAAAGAAGGATAATTATCTAATCCAGAAGGGGAGCTGGAAATTGGTACTGCAAAATCTAATTGAAAATGATTCTGGGGTGTATTATTGTGCCGCCTGGGACAGGCACAGTGGTTCAGACCTGCCCTACACCACACTGAAATCTGCCTTGTGGCTGCTTCTGCTACACAAGACAGAGCTGCCCCCTCTCATTTCCTGCCACCGAATTTACTGTATTCTGTACAAAGAGAAACACAGTTTTACTCCTCATCTCCCCCTAATATCACACTCCCCTGGCAGCAGCTGCACCTGTTCCCCACCCCTCCCCCAGGACTTTCCTGAAGACCAAGCTGCCACCTCCAGGCCTCAGCTAAACAGCCTGCCTGACAGCAAGGTTCTCTCAGCTCTCCTGGGACACAGGGCAGGCCCACTCACTCTGCTTCCTAGGATAAACTGATATACCTAGGTTCCAGCTGCGAAACAAGATATTTTGGACAGCAAATGAAAAGGGTGT
The DNA here is from genome assembly GCF_009761245.1 of Sapajus apella. Classification (NCBI taxonomy): domain Eukaryota; kingdom Metazoa; phylum Chordata; class Mammalia; order Primates; family Cebidae; genus Sapajus; species Sapajus apella. Next base: position 15,252 of record NW_022436959.1, read on the forward strand.
TTATACTGAATCATGTATTCAATCATGGTTCAGAGATCACAGCCGAGAGTGGTGCTCACCTCTTATGACTATAACAATACAAGCAATACTATAATTACCACTAAATCACTAGGCCTAGATGTGCAGTTGAACCTTCTCCCCCTCTGCCCTCCTCTTTTTCCTCTCTCTACTTTCTTGGTTACTTGCTGTTTTTGTACACCTCCCTTTCCCTGCCCTTCCCTCCCTAACTGTCTCCCTCCTTCCTTCTTTCCTTCCTTCCTTCCCTCCTTCTTTCCTTTTCTCTCTCTTTTTTGAGCACACAGTCAGAATACTTTTCCAATAAAATCATCTGGAATAATCCTCTGTATGTTCAGGCAACATTGATACATCTGGTTTATTTGTTCAGTTTTCATTTTTATATTTTGCAAATTTGTTGTGTTCTATTGATTTGCATATGTAGAACATTTACATGGAACTGAAACCAAAAATTATAAAACGAGATAGATTTAGAGATTTTTGCCTCCATTCTAGAATTCTCTTTTCTCTTCTCTCTCTCACCCTATAGGTAACAATATCTTTTTCAGTTCAGGTGAACTTTTTCACTTTTTCTTTTTTATTCAGAAGTCTATCTCTATTTCAGAAATACATCTTTGTTTGTCATCTGTGCAGCATGCATTGTTTCTATTTGAATGTCATATTTATTATTTTTGCTCTGATAATTGGTTTCTATACATTTTAATCAACGTTTTATTTTCTGGCATCTGGATTTTGTGTCTTACTTGGAAAGGTGAATATAATTCAGAAGTATGCACAAAGAAATTCATATCATTTTGTTAGTATTTTTAAATTTATTACTTGATATTGATATGATCTGGAATTTCTATACAGTAATTAGTATAGTAATAATACTGATGGTAAATTGGGTACTGACTTCCCATGAGTTACTGTACTAAGCACATTACATTTTAGTGAATCTTCCATTTTATTGAATCTTCACAGAAATCTTATTGACAGGTTAAAGTACCATTGGATATAGCAGATGAGAAATTCCTTAAGTCATATACTTTAATTTGATCGCAATTTCAATCCAAGGTCTGGGGTTCAGAAAATGAGATTTGTTCATTTAATTTGCATTTTCTCATCTTTATGAATACTAGCATTATTTTACAACTTTATAGGCCATTTATCCTTCTTCTTTGGTGAACGGCCTATTCACACTCTTTGCCTATGCTTCTGTTGAGGTATTACTTTTTTCTTATCTGTTTGTAAGAATTGATATTCACCATTTTAGAGATATTGATGCTTTATCAAACATGTTGAAAATATTTCTCATCATTTGCTATTATTTATTTTCAGCACCTTTTGGTGAACTGAACTTTGTATATTACTTTTAATAAAATCTATCAATTTTTCTAGGATCTCTATTATGATGTCAGGCTCAGAGAGAACAATGTCACCTATAATTAGTGTGCAATTCATCATCGTTTAAGTCTAATGATTTCCGGTTTCAGTTTTATTACAACTAAATCTGTATTTGTACCTTTTAAGTTAGCAACCCAAGAATATGTGTTTCCATATGGTAAGTCAATTTCCAAAGGAAAACATATTAAATAATCAAGTATTTCCTTGTGGATATTAACGTACAATTTTAGGACACGATAAAATATTACATTCCTGTGGCTCTGTTTCTGGACTTTCCACTGCGTTCCATGAATCTTTTCATTCTAGTGCCAGTATTGGCCTCTCCTCAGCACAGTTCCTTTTACATTTGCTTCTCTTATTAGTTTTTTGTTTTAATGATTTTCTATGCCTTCTAATGTGATGGTAATTCTCTCCCTTCTCATTTTTAAACCATGAGAGTTCTGTCCCAGGCAGGATTTTCCAGGCTCCAAGGCAGGTGAGCATCCCTCCTTCACAAGGACCCTGAGGACTCAGCTTTCAGAGCTGATCTTGCGGCAGCCCCGTGTCCTGCACGTGTGGTCCAGAGGCAGAGGGAGACCACCCGGAGCCCCCTGCCTTTCTCGTTCCCAGCTGTGATGACAGCAGAAACTGAATTCTCTGAGATAGCTCAAGACAACAGCTGAGAGGGACACGGTTCTACATCTTATTATGCATATTTTAAACATGTTCCTATACGTATTTGTTACAGCAAAGGTGAAAATCTGTGTATGCACTACTGAATTTTCACAATTATTTTACTGGACTGGTTTCATCATCTGTATCTCCATCTAGGAATGTAAGTCCACTGCAGATATCAGTCAGCTTTCTGAGAGTACACTTGCTAAACGATATATGCAATACCTGGGAAATTTGGAAGTTCAGATAAATAAGCTTTTAGTTTAAGTATGTCCCAAATATTGGATGACATGGCATCGTGTTCTACTTAAAAAAATAAATCTAACGCTTCTGCTTGAGTGAAGAGAAATCTTCTCATAAGGAGATCACACATGTGCACAACCCCCCCCCCACACACACACACAAACTCACACAGGATGACACAAACACCCACCCCACCCCCACACACCCATTTACCTTGGAGGGAAGTCCAAGACCCACCAACATACCTGACCCTCAGTCCTGTTAATAAAGCAGGTTCAGGCCTTCTCAGAGTGGCCTTGGGTGTTGCCTCCAGTGTCCCTGCAGATGTGAAAAGGAAGGCGGTTCAGGGCCCTAATTAGGATCTTCCTGCAGAATGAGGCCCTGGCAGTGGCCTTACCTGATGAAACTCTGAAGGGCAGGGTGTGAGCCTGCTGTGCACCGCCCCCTGCAAAGGCTGGGCCTGTTAACTCCAGGCTCAGCTTCCCCCACATCTGCACTCCCTCCACTGCAGGCCTGAGCTCTCCTTGCCCCTGGCTCTCTTCTGCAGAGGACCTGCTCTCAACTGCCACAGGAGGGCACTGGAGAACGGGCCTGAGCAGAGAGGCAGGAGCTCCTCTGTAGGTCCTCCCAGGTAGCACCCCTTCTGGGAGGAAGGCTTGGGAGTCCCCTAAGACAGATCATCAGTAGTTTCTTTCTGCCTGTGACTCAGGAAGACCTACTCCCCTCACTGTGCTAGGGATCACTTCCTTGTTGAGTGGGACCTGAGTTTTGAGAGGGTCTTGTGCTCCTCTTCATCTGGTCCCTTTCCTTCCAAGGCCCCAGAGAGGAAGGCATGGGGTGGGCCCTAGCCCTGCTTCTAGCTTTCCTGCCTCCAGGTGAGTGTGCTGCCTACGGAGAGGCTCACGGGTTTGGTTTTGTTTTCTTCTTTTGCAAGGGGTGCCATATTAAGGAATGTCTCATTATGTTTTGTGTGGTTCCCATTGCAGCCAGTCAGACATCTTCCAACTTGGGTGCCGGAATGAAGTTAGTCACTGAGCCGACTGGGTCATCTGCTGTAATCACTTGTGATTTTCCTACAGAAGGTACCAGATACATCCACTGGTACCTCCACCAGGAGGGGGAGGCCCCGCAGAGTCTTCTGTATTGTGACACCTACAACTACAGGGTTATGTTGGATTCAGGAGTCAGTCCAGGGAAGTATACATATGCAGTCATGAGGGGGAACTTGAAATTGATAGTGCAAAATCTAATTGAAAATGATTCTGGGGTCTATTACTGTGCCACCTGGGACAGGCACAGTGGTTCAGACCTGCCTACACCACACTGAAAACCTGCCTTGTGGCTGCTTCTGGCACACAAGATAGAGCTGCCCCCTCTCATTTCCTGCCACTGAATTTACTGTATTCTGTACAAAGAGAAACACAGCTTTACTTCTGATCTCCCCCTAATATCACACTCCCCTGGCACAGCTGCACCTGTTCCCCACCCCTCCCCCAGGACTTTCCTGAAGACCAAGCTGCCCTCTCCAGGCCTCAGCTAAGCAGCCTGCCTGAGAGCAAGGTTCTCTCAGCTCTCCTAGGACACAGGGAATGTCCACTCACTCTGCTTCCTAGGACACACAGGTATGCCTAGGGTCCCGCTGTGATTGAGATACTTTGGACAGCAAATGGGAAGGGTATTTATACCGAATCGTGTATCCAGAGATCACAGCTGAGAGCAGTGCTCCTCTTTTAGGTATATAACAATATAAGTAATACTATACTTACCACTAAAACACTTGGCCTAGATATGCAGTGGAAAATTCTCTTCCTCTGCCCTCCCTTTTTTTTCTCACTCCTTTCTTATTTACTTGCTTGCTTTTATGATTTTCTGCCTTCTCCCTCCCTTCCTCCCTCCTTCCCCTCCCTCCCTCCTTCCCTTCCTTCCTTCCTTCCTTCTTCCTTTTTTTCTTCTTTCCTTTCTTTTCTCTCTCTTTCATTTTTGGTACAGAATCAGAAGACTTTTTCAATAAAATCGACTGAAATAACTTATCTCCATATGCTCATGCCAACATTCATATAGCTAAGTTTATTTGTTCAGTTTTCATTTTTAAAAATTAGAAATTTGTTGGGTTTTTTTGTTTTATACTTGTTTTGCATATGTAAAATATTTACATGGAACTAAAATCAATATAATGTAGAATATTCATTTTGAAATTTTAAATTCCATTCTAGATTTCTTTTTTTTTCTTTCTTTGTTTCTATTTTTGAAATGGAGTTTCACTCTGTCACCCAGGCTGGAGTGCAGTGGTGCAATCTCAGCTCACTGCAACCTCCACCTCCTGGGTTCAAGCGATTCTCCTGCCTCAGCCTCCCAAGCAGCTGGGATTACAGGCACATGCCAGCACGCCCAGCTAAAGTTTGTATTTTTAGTAGAGATGGGTTTTCCCCATGTTGGCCAGGCTGGTCTGCAACTCCTGACCTCAGGTGATCTCCCGGCATCGGGAAGGTGAGCTTCCCTCCTTCAGAAGGACCCTGAGAACTCAGCTTTCAGAGTGGCTCCTGCGGCAGCCTCATCTCCTGCACGTGTGTCCAGAGGCAGAGGAGATCACCTGGAGGGGCCTCCCTTTCTCATTCCCAGCTGTGATGACATCAAAAACTGAATTCTCTGAGCTAGGTCAACACAACAACTGAGACGGACATTGTTCTACATCTTATTCTGCATGTTTTAAACATGAGTTTAGACATATTTGTTATAGAAGAGGGGAAATCTGGATATGCACTACTGAATTTCCACCGTTATCTTACTGTACTTGTTTCATTACCCATCTGGCCATCCGTTAATCCAGGTCTCCTGCAGGTATCAGTCTGCTTTGTGAGGGTAAGTTTGCTAAATAAAATATGCAATACCCAGAATATTTGAAAGTTTAAATAAATAAGCTTTTAGTTTAAGTGTGTCCCAAATATTGGGTGACATAGCACCCTGTACTACTTTTAAAAAACAAAACTCACACTTCTATTTCAATGAACAGAAATCCTCTAATAAAGAGATCACACACGCGCGCGCGTGCACACACACACACACACACACACACACACACACAGAATCACATACAGGAGGAGAGTCCAAACCCACCAACATACCTGACCCTCAGTCCTGTTAATAAAGCAGGTTCAGGTTTTCTCAGAGTGTCCCTGGGTGTTGCCTCCAGTGTCCTTGCAGATATGAAAAGGAAGGCGCTTCAGGGCCCTAATCAGAAGCCCTGCACTGCCCCCTCCAAGGGCTGGGCCTGTGAATTCCTGGCTCAGCTTCCCCCACATCTGCACTCCCTCTGCTGCAGGCCTGAGCTCTCCATGCCCCTGGCTCTCTTCTGCAGAGGACCTGCTCTCAGCTGCCTCAGGAGGGTGCTGGAGAACAGGATTGATCAGAGAGGCAGGAGCTCTTCTGCAGGTCCTCCCAGCACCACCCCTTCTGGGAGGAAGGCTTGGGAGTCCCCTAACACAGGTCCTCAGTCACTTCTCTCTGCCTCTGACTCAGGAAGACCTGCTCCCACCCCTACCTTCTGTGCTAGGGATCACTTCCTTGTTGGGTGGGACCTGAGTTTTGAGAGGGTTTTCTGCTCCTCTTCATCTGGTCCCTTTCCTTCCAAGGCCCAGGAGAGGAAGGCATGGGGTGGGCCCTAGCCCTGCTTCTAGCTTTTCTGCCTCCTGGTGAGTGTGCTGCCTACAGAAAGGCTCACAGGTTTTGTTTTCTTTTGCAAGGGGTGCCATACTAAGGAATGCCCATTATATTCTGTGTTGTTTTCATTGCAGCCAGTCAGATATTTTCAAACTTGGAAGGGAGAACGAAGTCAGTCACTGGGCAGACTGGGTCATCTGCTGTAATCACCTGTGATCTTCCTGGAGAAGGTGCCTTCTACATCCACTGGTACCTCCACCAGGAGGGGAAGGCCCCACAGCGTCTTCTGTACCATGAACTCTCCAACTCCAAGGTTGTGTTGGAATCAGGAATCAGTCCAGGGAAGTATGATACTTATGCCACCACGAGGAGGAGCTGGAAATTGAGAGTGCGAAATCTAATTGAAAATGATTCTGGGGTGTATTATTGTGCCACCTGGGACAGGCACAGTGGTTCAGACCTGCCCTACACCACCCTGAAATCTGCCTTGTGGCTGCTTCTGCTACACAAGACAGAGCTGCCCCCTCTCATTTCTTGTAAGCGAATTTACTGTATTCTGAACAAAGAGAAACACAGCTTAACTTCTCCCTAATATCACACTCCCCTGGCGCAGCTGCACCTGTTCCCCACCCCTCCCCCAGGACTTTCCTGAAGACCAAGCTGCCATCTCCAGGCCTCAGCTAAGCAGCCTGCCTGAGAGCAAGGTTCTCTCAGCTCTCCTAGGACATGGGGGAGGCCCATTCACTCTGCTTCCTAGGGTCCAGCTATAAAACCAGATATTTTGGACAGCAAATGGGAAGAATATTTATACTGAATTATGTATCCATCACGTATTAGAGATCGTGGCTTAAATGGCGCCCTTCTCTTGTGCCTATAACAATATAAGGTGTACTATAATTACCGGGCCTATATATGCAGTTGAACATCCTCTCCCTCTGCCCTCCTTTTTTTTTCTCTCTTTCTACTTTCTTGGTTATTTACTATTTTTCCACACCTCCGTGCCCCTCCCCTCCCCGCCCTCCCTGTCTCCCTCCCTACCTACTTCTCTCCCTCCCTACCTGTCTCCCTAGCTTGCTTCCCGCTTCCCTCCCTCCATTCTCTTCCCATCCCCTCCCTCCCTCCCTGGCTCTGACCTGCCTGCCTGCCTGCCTTCCTTCCTTCCTTCCTTCCTTCCTTCCTTCCTTTCTTCTTTCCTTTTCTCCCTCTTTCATTTTTGGGCACACAATCAGAACACCTTTTCAACAAAATCATCTGGAATAATTGTCTACATGTTCACAGCAAGTGTGATACACCTGGTTTATCTGCTCATTTTCCTTTTTATATTTTGAAAATTTGTTGTATTGTTTTGATTTGCATATGTAGAACATTTACATAAAACTGAAGCCAAAAATTATAAAACAAGATAGATTTAGAGATTTTGCTTCCATTCTAGAATTCTCTTTCCTCTTCTCTCTCTCACCCTATAGGTAACATCTTTTTCAGTTCAGGTGAACTTTTTCACTTTTTCTTGTTTATTGAGAAGTCTATCACTATTTCAGAAATACATCTTTTGTTTGTCATATATACAGTATGCATTGTTTCTATTTGAATGTCATATTTTTTTGCTGTGATAATCGGTTTTTATACATTTTAATCCATGTTTCATTTTCTGGTGTCTGGATTTTGTGTCTTACTTGGACAGGTGAACATACTTCAGAAGTATGCACAAAGAAATTCATATCATTTTGTTAATTTTTTTCATTAATTACTTGATATTGATATGATCTATCTGGAATTTTTATACAATAGTTACTGTAATAACAATAACACTGATGGAAATATGGGTACTGACTTTCTGTGAGTTACTGTACTGAGCACGTTACATGTATATTTTATTGAATCTTCACAGAAACCTTATTGACGGGTTAATTATCATTGAATATAGCTGATGAGAAATTGAGGGGTTAACTAACTTTCCCTAAGTCATATACTTTAATTTGATAGTGACTTCAGTCCAAGCTCTGGGGTTCAGAAAATGAGATTTGCACATTCAGTTTGCGTTTTCTTATTTTTATGAATACTAGCATTACTTTACAGCTTTATAGGCTATTTATACATTTTTTGTGAATTGCCTTTTAATACTCTTTGCCTATGCTTCTGTTGAGGGACTAAATTTTTCTTGTTTGTGAGAATTAATATTCACCATTTTAGAGACATTGATCGTTTCTATCAAACATGTCGAAAATACTTCTCATCATTTGCTGTTATTTATTTTTGGCACCATTTGGTGAACTGAACTTTGTATATTGCTTTTAATAAAATCTGTCAATTTTTCTAGGGTCTCTATTATGACATCAGGCTCAGAGAGAACAATGTCACCTATAATTGGTCTGCAATTCATCATCGTTTAAGTCTCATGATTTCCTATTTTCAGTTTCATTACAACTAAATCTCTATTGTACCTTTTAAGTTAGCAGCCCAAGAATATGTGTTTCCATATGGTAAGTCAATTACCAAAGGAGACTGTATTAAATAATCAAGTATTTCCTTGTGGATATTAACATACAATTTTAGGACACGATAAAATATTACATTCCTGTGACTCTGTTTCTGGACTTTCCACTGAGTTCCATGAATCTTTTCATCCTAGTGCCAGTATTGGCCTCTCCTCAGCACGGTAGCTTTAGAGTTCATTTTATATCTAGTGGAGTTTGCTTCTCTTATTACTTTTTTGTTTTAAGGATTTTCTATGCCTTCTAATGTGATGGCAGTTCTCTCCCTTCTCATTTTTAAATCATCAGAATTCTCTCACAGGCAGGATTTTCCAGGCTCCAAGGCAGGTGAGCTTCCCCCCTTCACAAGGACCCTGAGGACTCAGCTTTCAGAGCTGCTCCTGCGGCAGACTCGAGTCCTGCACGTGTGGTCCAGAGGCAGAGGGAGACCACCCGGAGCCCCCAGCGTTTCTCATTCCCAATGGTGATGACAGCAGAAACGGAATTCTCTGAGCTAGGCCAACACAACAACCGAGAGGGACATTGTTCTACATCTTATTATGCATGTTTTAAAAATGTTTCTAAATGTATTTGTTATAGGAGAGGTGAAAATCTGTGTATGTACTATTGGATTCTAGCAATTATTTTACTGGACTTGTTTTATCATCCGTATCTCCATGTATGAATCCAGGTCCACTGCAGATTTCAGTTCACTTTGAGGGTATGGTTGCTAAATAAAATATACAATACCCAGGAAATTTGGAAGTTCTGATAAATAACAAGTTTTCAGTTTAAGTATGTCCCAAATATTGCATGACATGGCACTGTGTACTACTTAGAAAAAAAAAAATCTCAATTCTACTGCAATGAAAAGAAATCCTCTAATAAAGAGATCCCATACATGGGCACCGCCCCAACACACAAACTCACACAGGATGACACAAACACCCGCCCCATCCCCACACAGCCATTTATCTTACAGGGAAGTCTGAGACCCGCCAAAATAACTCACTTTCAGTCCTGTTAATAAAGGAGGTTCAGGCCTACTCAGAGTATCCCTGGGTGTTGCCTACACTGCCCTTGCGGATGTAAAAAGGAAGGTGGTTCAGGGCCATTATCAGAGGCTTCCTGGCAGGCCAAGGTCCTGACATCAGCATTAGCTGCTGAAACTCTGAAGGGAATGGTGTGAGCCTGCTGTGCACTGCCCTGTCCAAGGGCTGGGTCTGTTAACTCCAGAACTGGCTTCCCCCAGGTCTGCACTCCCTCCACTGCAGGCCTGAGCTCTCCTTGCCCCTGGCTCTCTTCTGCAGAGAACCTACTCTCAGCTGCCACAGGAGGGCGCTGGAGAACGGGCCTGAGCAGAGAAGCAGGAGCTCCTCTGCAGGTCCTCCCAGGCACCACCCCTCCTGGGAGGAAGGCTTGGGAGTCCCCTAAGACAGATCATCAGTAGTTTCTTTCTGCCTGTGACTCAGGAAGACCAGCTCCCCCCACTGCCTTCTGTGCTAGGGATCACTTCCTTGTTGAGTGGGACCTGAGTTTTCAGAGGGTGTTGTGCTCCTCTTCATCTGGTCCCTTTCCTTCCAAGGCCCCAGAGAGGAAGGCATGGGGTGGGCCCTAGCCCTGCTTCTAGCTTTCCTGCCTCCTGGTGAGTGTGCTGCCTACGGAGAGGCTCACAGGTTTTGTTTTCTTCTTTTGTAACTGGTGCCATACTAAGGAATGCCTCATCGTATTTTGTGTCGTTTCATTGCAGTCAGTCAGGTATCTTCCAACTTAGAAGGGAGAACGAAGCTAGTCACCGGGCGGACTGGGTCATCTGCTGTAATCACTTGTGATCTTCCTGTAGAAAATGCCAGATACATCCACTGGTACTTCCACCAGGAAGGCAAGGCCCCACAGCGTCTTCTGTACTATGACACCCAGCAGTCCAAGATTGTGTTGGATTCAGGAATCAGTCCAGGAAAGAAGGATAATTATCTAATCCAGAAGGGGAGCTGGAAATTGGTACTGCCAAATCTAATGGAAAATGATTCTGGGGTCTATTACTGTGCCGCCTGGGACTGGCACAGTGGTTCAGACCTGCCCTACACCACACTGAAAACCTGCCTTGTGGCTGCTTCTGCTACACAAGACAGAGCTGCCCCCTCTCATTTCCTGCCACCGAATTTACTGTATTCTGTACAAGGAGAAACACAGCTTCACTCCCGATCTCCGCCTAATATCACACTCCCCTGGCAGCAGCTGCACCTGTTCCCCACCCCTCCCCCAGGGCTCTCCTGAAGACCAAGCTGCCACCTCCAGGCCTCAGCTAAGCAGCCTGCCTGACAGCAAGGTTCTCTCAGCTCTCCTAGGACACGGGGGAGGCCCGCTCAGTCTGCTTCCTATACAGGGACTCCTAGGGTCCAGCTGTGAAACCAGATATTTTGCACAGCAAATGGGAAGGATATTTATACTAAATCATGTATCCAACCCTGGTCCAGATATGGCAGGTTAGAGTGGTGCTCACCTCTTATGTCTATATCAGTATAAGCAATACTATGATTGCCACTAAATCACTAGGGCTAGATATGCAGTTGAACCTTCTCCCTCTCTTCTGTCCTTTTTTCTCCCTCTCTCCTTTCTTGGTTACATACTATTTTTCTACACCTCTCTTCTCCTGCCCTCCCTAGCTCCCTCCCTAGCTTGCTTCCTCCCTTCCTCCCTCCTTTCCTCCCTTCCTCACTTCCTCCTTTCCTTCCTTTTTTCTCCTCTTTTTTGGGAACACAATAAGAATACTTTTTAAACAAAATCATCTGGAATAATTCTCTATACGTTCACGGCAACATTGATACCCTTGGTTAATTTGTTCAGTTTTCATTTTTATATTTTGGAAATGTGTTGTGTTGTTGTGATTTGTATACGTAGAACACTGACATGAAACTGAAGTCAAAATTATAAAACAAGATAGATTTAGAGATTTTAGCTTTCATTCTAGAATTCTCTTTTTTTCTCTCACACCCTATAGGTAACAGTATCTTTATCAGTTCAGGTGAACTTTTTCACTGTTTCTTCTTCACTCAGAAGTCTATCACTATTACAGAAATACATTATTCTGTTTGTCATATGTGCAGTATGTATTGTTTCTATTTGAATGTCATATTTTTTTGCTCTGATAATTGGTTTTTATACATTTTAATCAATCTTTGATTTTCTGGTGTCTGGATTTTGTGTCTTACATAGGAAGGTGAACATACTTTAGAAATATGCATAAAGAAATTCATATCATTTCATTAATATTTTATGTTTACTTGATATTGATATCATGATCTATCAGGAAGTTTTATACGATAATTACTGTAATAATAATAACAATACTGATGGTAAATATGGGTACTGACTTTAAGGTAGTTACTAAGCACATTACATGTATATTTTATTGAGTCTTCACAGAAAACTTATTGACAGGTTAAGGACCCTTGAATATAGTAGATGAAAAATTGAGGGGTTACCTAACATTCCCTAAGTCATATACTTTAATTGATAGCAATTTCAATCGAAGCCCTGGGGTTTGGCAAATGAGATTTGTTCAATTTGCATCTTCTGATCTTTATGAATACTGGCATTATTTTACAACTTTGTAAGCCATTTATACTTCTTCTTTTGTGAATTGCCTTTTCATACTCTTTGCCTATTCTGTTAAGGTATTCAGTTTTTCTTATTTATTGGTAAGAATTAATATACACCATTTTAGAGATAGCGATCCTTTATCAACCATGTTGAAAATATTTTTCCTCATTTACTATTATTTATTTGCGGCACCTTTTGGTGAACTGAACTTTGTAAATTAATTTTAATAAAATCTGTCAATTTTTCTAGGGTCTCTATTATGATGTCAGGCTCAGGGAGACCAATGTCACCTATAATTAGTGTGCGATTCATCATCATTTAAGTCTAATGATTTCCTGCTTTCAGTTTTATTACAACTAAATCTGTTTGTAACTTTAAAGTTAGCAACCCAAGAATATGTGTTTCCATATAGTAAGTCAATTCCCAAAGGAGACATATTAAATAATCAAGTATTTCTTTGTGGATATTAGCATACAACTTTATGACATGATAAAATATTGCATTCCTGTGGCTCTCTTTCTGGACTTTCCACTGTGTTCCATGAATATTTTCATTCTGGTGCCAGTATTGGCCTCTCTTCTGCATGGTAGCTTTGTGGTTCATTTTACCTTCCAGTGGAGTTTGTTTTCTTATTACTTTTTTTGTTTTAAGGATTTTCTATGCCTTCTAATGTGATGGCAATTCTCCCTTCTCATTTTTAAACCACGGAAGTTCTGCCCTACCCAGGATATTCAGGCTCCAAGGCAGGCGAGTTTCCCTCCTCTACAAGGTCTCTGAGAACTCAGCTTTGAGCTGCTCCTGCGGCAGCCTAATCTTCTGCACGTGTGGCCCATAGGCAGATGGAGACCACCTGGAGCCGCGTGCCTTTCTCATTCCCAGCTGTGATGACAGCAGAAACTGAATTCTCTGAGCTAGGCCAACACAACAACCAAGAAGAACGTAGCTCTGCATCTTATTCTGCATATTTTAAGCATGTATCTAAACATGTTACAGAGGAGGTGAAAATCTGTGTGCACTACTGAATTTTCACAATGATTTTACTGAATTTGTTTTATCGTCTGTAACTCCATCTAAGAATCCAGGTCCACTGCAGATATCAGTCAGCTTTCTGAGAGTGCGGTGGCTAAATAAATATGCAATACCCAGGAAATTTGGAAGTTCAGGTGGTAAGTTTTCAGTTTAAGTATGTCCCAAATATTGCACAACATGGCACCCTGTACTACTTTAAAAAACTCACACTTTTACTTCAATGAACAGAAGTTCTCTAATAAGGTGATCACACACCTGTGCACAGTCCCCACCCCACACAAACTCCCACAGATGACACAAACACCCACCCCACCCCCACAAACCCATTTACCTTAGAGGGAAGTCCAAGACCCATCAATCTGCCTGACCCTCCGTCCCTTTAATAAAGCAGGTTCAGGCCTTCCCAGAGTGCCCCTGGGTGTTGATCCAGTGTCCTTGTAGATGTGAAAAGGAAGGTGGTTCAGGGCCCTAAACAGAATCTTCCTGCAGAATGAGGCCCTGGCAGTGGCCTTACCTGATGAAACTCTGAAGGGCAGGGTGTGAGCCTGCAGTGCACTGCCCCCTCCAAGGTCTGGGCCTGTTAACTCCAGGCTCAGCTTCCCCCAGGTCTGGACTCCCTCCGCTGCAGGCCTGAGCTCTCCTTGCCCCTGGCTCTCTTCTGCAGAGAACCTGCTCTCAGCTGCCACAGGAGGGCGCTGGAGAACGGGCCTGAGCAGAGAGGCAGGAGCTCCTCTGCAGGTCCTCCCAGGCACCACCCCTTCTGGGAGGAAGGCTTGGGAGTCCCCTAAGACAGATCCTCAGTCACTTCCCTCTGCTTGTGACTCAGGAAGACCTGCTCCCCGCACTGTGCTAGGGATCACTTCCTTGTTGAGTAGGACCAGAGTTTTGAGAGGGTCTTGTGCTCCTCTTCATCTGGTCCCTTTCCTTCCAAGGCCCCGGAGAGGAAGGCATGGGGTGGGCCCTAGCTCTGCTTCTAGCTTTCCTGCCTCCAGGTGAGTGTGCTGCCTACGGAGAGGCTCACGGGTTCTATTTTGTTTTGTTTTGCTTATTTTCTTCTTTTGCGAGGGGTGCCATACTAAGAAATGCCTCATTATATTTTGTGTTTTTGCCATTGCAGCCAGTCAGAAATGTTCCAACTTAGAAGCGAGAAGTCAGTCACCATGCCGAGTGGGTCCTCTGCTGTAATCACTTGGGATCTTCCTAAACAAAGTACTGTCTACTACATCCACTGGTACCTCCACCAGGAGCAGAAGTTTCCACACGTCTTCTGCTATACCATGACCCCTCCACATCCAAGGTTGTGGTGGAATCAGGAATCAGTCCAGGAAAGGATGATACTTATGCAAGCACAAGAAGCAGCTCAAAATTGATACTGAAAAATCAAATTGAAAATGATTCTGGGGTCTAGTACTGTCACCTGGGGATAGGCGCAGTGGTTCAGACCTGCCCTACACCACACTGAAATCTGCCTTGTGGCTAGTTGTGGTACATAAGGTAGAGCTGCCCCCTCTCATTTCCTACCACCGAATTTACTATATTCTGTACAAAGAGAAACACAGTTTAACTCCTGATCTCCCCCTAATTTCACACTCCCCTGGCAGCAGCTGCACCTTGTTCTCCACCCCTCCCCCATGAGTTACCTAAGCACAATCTCCCAGCTGTGTCAGGCAAGCACCCTGGCTGACAGCAAAGTTCTTTCAGCTCTTCTAGGGGCTGGTGGAGGCCCATTCCTCTGCTTCCTAAGACAGATAAGTTCCTCAAGGGCCAATCTCTAAGGGATACTTTTAGGAACATAAATGGGAAGACTAGCTGCACTCAAGCATTTATCCAATTATTGTCTATAGATCATGGCTGAAATGGTGCTTATTCACGGCTCGGGAGAAATGTTGGAATAACAACTTTGCACTTCAATAAGACATCTAACGTGTATCAGATCTGCTATCTTTTGGACAAACTGATATTTTCCTCTACCTACCAAATCATGGCACTATTGGTCTGCATGAGAATAGGTAAAAAAGCAATTGCCATAGATATGCCAACCTATGAGTCATATCACAAGTTTTCAACCATTTCAAGCATCCCTGCCATAATGCCAGCATCTGAAGGTTCTGACCCTTGCCCTGCAGCAGAATTCATTCCCTCTTCCTTCTGGGTATTAGACGGATAATTTGCATCAGTCTTATCATGGGCCATTGGGGAAGATTACAGCCCTGCTGAGAGATAAAAAAGATCATCCACTCAAGGAGTTCGCACGTCCTGGCTGACACGGAGCACATGCCTAGAAGTAGATTTGGTGAGTGCTCAATGGTGGGTTGTGGAATGCAAGCCTGAAGAGGCAGAGTTTAATTCTATAGGGGTACTTTCCTAATGTAGTGCCCTGACAGGTCTCCTGGTCTTGGTCCCTTGACACTCCTGGGATGGCTGCCTGGAAACATGGAGGAAACCTTGGTCACATGAATGATATGGAGCTGTCGGAACTGCCGGTACAGAGTCATAGAGGAAGGCTTAAAAGGCTTATGAGAGGCGGGAATGCTAGAGTGGACTTTCCTACTAAACTTGAGAACTCACTGGATGACAATATTCCCTGTGAGAGCCCAGAGAACCCTCCGAATTGTGAAGACAAGGCATGTTCTGAAATGGGAGGCATCAGCATTTTTGAGAGTCTCCAAGGATGCTGTGCCCTGTGGAGCAGGGTTGGTTATAGGAGATGCTGTTAAGGGATTAGCTCCCTAGGGTCAATGGAAATGATGTGACTTCAAAATAAGAGTCCAAATGTGCAGAATTAGTGTAAGAAGAAGTAATGCTGTAAAGGCAGCCAAGGAGCCCTGCTCTACAGAAATCTGGGATGATGGCTAATAAACCGCAGTGTTCCTAGGGCTAAGGAAATTGGGCTACCACAATGGTATTCCACATATATATTCCATATATACATGTATACTACACACACACACACACATATATATATATATATGTAATTGTAACATATCAAGAGAAGATGAACAAAACAGTGATGTCAGCTGCCCCTATTCTCCAACCCAGAGTCCTTTGAATGAAGGGGAAGGCAGATTGCCTTGAGGGAGAACCTTATAATGTTCTAGCAAGTATATATGGTAGTGATTCTCCCTGCCTTTACCCCCAAAAGATCGAAGACCAATTACCTGAGAAATTTGTATACCTATGAAGGGGGGTAACCAGGTCTTTCAAGGCTGGCAGAGACAGTGTCTGAGCTAATTTTGATACTAGAACACCCATATTGTCCTCGTGGTCCCCATTAGAGTGAGGACACATAGAAGCTCCCACTCTAATATTAGTCTTTTTTATTGCATTTTAGGTTTGGGGGTACATGTGAAGAACATGCAAGATTGTTGCATAGGTACATGCAACAATCTTGCCACACATGTGGCAGTGTGATTTTCTGCCTTCCTCCCCATCACCTATATCTGGCATTTCTCCCCATGCCCTCTCCCCCAACTCCCCACCCCCCACTGTCCCTCCCCTATCTCCCTCCAACAGACCCCAGTGTGTAATGCTCCCCTCCCTGTGTCCATGGGTTCCCATTGTTCAACACCCGCCTATGAGTGAGAACATGCAGTGTTTGATTTTCTGCTCCTGTGTCAGTTTGCTGAGAATGATGGCTTCCAGGTTCATCCATGTCCCTACAAACGACACGAACTCATGGTTTTTTATGGCTGTGTAATATTCCATGGTGTATATGTGCCACATTTTCCCTGTCCAGGGATCGATCATCGATGGGCATTTGGGTTGGTTCCAGGTCGATGGATTAAAGACTTAAACATAAGACCTAACACCATAAAAACCCTAGAAGAAAATCTAGGCAAAACCATTCAGGACATAGGCGTAGGCAAGGACTTCATGACCAAAACACCAAAAGCGTTGGCAACAAAAGCCAAAATAGACAAATGGGACCTAATCAAACTCTAATATTAGTTTTAAAGGCCCAAGTCTATCTCAAAGTGCGGTCCAGTAGGTGGATGGACGGACTGTGGCCACTATGCTGTGTCTGAGGGTATGAGCGTGGATATGATGAAGGGACGTAAAATGAGGAGTCTGCCCCCAACCCCGCATAGTCCAGGTGACCGTCATTCCTTCATTTCATTTGCAATCCATATGGCTTATTCTCCTTCACTGACTGGAACTCACACTCTGGCTATTGTAATCTGTTTTAAATCTTTTTCTCCTGAAAATGTCTTGACTTTGAGACATTGTCCTGAAAATGACTCTGCCTGTCTCAAAATGCAGTCCTTCAGTCTCATTGATGAATTGGAGGCACCTGGCCAGTGTAAAGAATGAGAACATAATTATAAATGAGGAAACAGCAGGAGAAGAAAAAAGGGAGGGAACACTTACCGTGCAGTATTAATTTTCGTTTAGAAAATATCGCAGCTGATATGCAGGAATGAGATTAAGCAAGTGTGGTCATGAGAAGAGGCTTCTGAATAATGAAAGGGAAGCTTGAGATCACAAGAAACCCAGAGTCCAGAATACTGAAGGGGAGCAGTGCTGGGCTCATGTGTATCTGGTCTTTTGTCTATTGGATCCTCTTTCTTCAAGAATTCTGAATCTTGAATTGGCCTTATAGTCCTAGCTCCTAGAACAGTGTTTCTCAAAGTGTGGTCTGTGGACCACCTGCATCAAAATCACATGAGGCTTTTAATTTAAAAAATATAGGTTCTGGGAAGCACCCTATACAATAAGACACAGTCTTGGAAGGAAAGCTGAAAATGTGCATTTTAAAATAACCTCCAGAGCTGATTCTTATTCAAACTGATTTTTCAGAACTGCTGGCAGAGGATGAACTGGTCCTGTCTCCAGCCCTTCTCTGCCTGCTGGCCCGACTTAGCCTTCTTTCTTTATACACACACACCTGGTGCTTGAAAACTGCCTCAGTCCCTATAATTTCTACTTTGTGCGAATCTCAGAGATCATTTACTGGAACCCATCTAGTTTCCAGGTGAAGCAACAACACCCCGTATTTCTTGAGCATGGTCTATGCAGCCGGGACCATGCTGTGTGCTCTGCTTACATTCTCCTGTTTACTCTCCATGTGGCCCCACAACACCCCTCTTTACAGATGAGGAAAAAGAGGTGAAATATCTTGCCCAAGACTACAGAGCTATCATGCTATTTTAGGGGACTGAAAATCTCCTTCTACTAGGACCTCTAAGTGACACGCTCCAATGTTGGCTCAGATGGTAGGCATGGGTTTTTGTCAGGAACTGCTGTTTTCTGCTTGTTCCTTCCTCTGGAGTAAGCAGCACACTCACGGGTCTATAGTATAAGATTGTTACATGAAGCAGGAGATTTGTCACCAGCCGGGTCTGGCTTCTGTCACAACTCTGATTTTCCTTAGCTGTTACAGCCTTGGAAAAACTATTTAAAATAACAGCCTTACTCCCTCATTTTTAAACTGAAGATAATATTTATTCTATAGAGTTATCCTAGGATTTAATGAAGTAACGACCACAAACCAATTAGTGCCATGCCAGAGTTTCACCGGTGTCCAACCAACGCTTGCTATTATTGCTATTTACGCCATCAACATTCCTTAAGCCTTTCTCTGAACTCTAGCCATTGGTCATCCCTCCCTTCACCCTGTGGTCAGATTTCTGTCTCTTCTCTGGGACTTCTTTCTTCTTCCCCCACCTCTCTCATCAGTTACCTCCTTGTACCACCAGGAAACAGCAGTTTAGGCCCTAAGCTGGCCGCGGTCATAACTCAGGAAAGTATGGCTCAGGCTCACAGTTTGAAACATGTCACTCTGGGCTCCTCTCCCCTGGTCAGGATCAGAGACGTGCAGAGCCGCTTTGCCTTTCTTTGGGCCGTCCTGTTTCCAGGTCAGTTTCTTACCTGAGGACCTGCAAAGAGGCTTTGAGGCTTTGGGTCATCTCTGCCTCACTGCTGTCTCTGATAGCTGGCTGGTGGCTCATCAGGCCGGAGCAACTGGCCCATGTCCTGACACACCAGGGAAGCTTGGTCATCCTGCAGTGCTTGGCCTGCACCAGGATCAGCTACATCCACTGGTATCAGCAGCAGAAGGGCCAAGCCCTGAGGGGCTCCACCAGCTGGCCATGTCCAAGTTGGATGAGCAGTGGGATTCCATCTTGAAAGCATATACAATCACAGCCAAGGGTGGCAGCAGCTGTACCCCGGCAGTGCTGAAGCTGGAGACAGGCATCAAGGGCGTGCATTACTGCACTGCCTGGGACCTGGGCAGCCCCACACACTGCCCCAGCCCTGCACAGAAAGGACTCGTCCTCCTAATCCAACAAGGCCTTGGGCATTTTCAGTGACTCTTGGTTCCTTGGATTTCCCTGGGGCGTAGAAGGAAAAAAGTCCTGTCCCCTGTCCCTCAGCATCCCCATCTATCCTGGATGTCCCTTCCCAGGTCCCACTACAGATGAGGCTCTCGGCAGACTCAGAGATCCGTCTATTTCATTGAAAGGGGCCTGTTTAAAGATGCTCCAGTTCAGAGTCTTTGAAGCCTTTGCAGCATGACCTGTGCTCCTGAATCCAGGCCCCACTAGCCACGTGGACTAGTGGATTCAGGAGTCCATTTAGTTGGACTAAAACTAAATTTACCTGTTTCTCTTTGCTTTTGTTAAATGCAGCAACTAGAAGAATTTAAGTGTATGACTCACATGGGTGACTCATATTTATTTCTATTGGACAGTACTGTTAGAGACTGATCATTTAAGAATCTGACCATCTCCCCTGAAGAATGCACAAATATAATATTTTGCAAGAGATTTCAAGGGTGGAGGACTTTCTGAGATTTACCACAAAATGGTTGAAAAGCTGGGACGGAAGCCTATTCCTGTTTCCAGCTTCCAAGCTCTTGCCCCTGGGACTGTTACCATTTTGCAATAGAGTCAGCAATTGGAAGCAAAGGAAACAAGATTGCCCGCTTCTCAGTATTTTCCTCCATGGGCAGGGTGCACAGGAACTGATGTGAGCGGACAGTCATCGTGGCAGGGTGATGCAATACTCCCGGGATGAGACACTGGGACTTTGCCTTCCACTTCTCTTTGAACACCACCCCCGTGTGGAACATGTGTGTATTCCCGGCTTCTCCAGACTTTTGCTCTCCCATCTGACAAATGAAGATGTTTAGCCAAATGTCTACTAAATTATGTGACTATGATTTTTGTATTAAAGCAAAGCCGTACAAATGAGAACACTATGCCCGCTACCTTCATATAATGCAGTTTTCTTTAACAGAAAAAAATGAAAGAAAAAAAAAAGAAAGCCTGTGTTACTGATCTTCCAACACCAAACAGGAAATCCCTGTGCCACTTTATGGTCAGAAGAAAAAAAATTCTTTGAAGTATAAGCTGAATTTAAATGCCTTTTCAAGGGAATGCTTACACACTGTTGATGAGAATGTAAATCAGTACAATCTCTCTGGAAAACAGTATGGAAATTTCTCAAAGAACTAAAAATAGAAATACCACTCAATCCAGCAACCCCATGACTGGATATCCACCCAAAGGAAAAGAAATTATTATATTAGACTGCACTCATATATTTATTGCAGCACTGTTCATAACAGCAAAACTGTGGAATCAACCTAAATGTCCATCAGTGGATGACTGGATAAAGAAAATTTGGTATATATATGTGTATACACACACACACACACACACACACACACACACACACACATAGAATATTATTCATTCATAAAAAAAGAATGAAATCCTGTTTTTTGCAGAAACATGCAGGAAACTGGAGGCTATAATCTAAAGTGAAACAACTTAGCAATAGACAAATACTGGATGTTCTCACTTATAAGTGGGAGCTAAATAATGTGTACATGTGGACATAGGGTGTGGAACGAGACTTTGGTGGCTTGTAAGGGTGGTAGGGGGCAGAAGGAGTACAGACAGAAATTAAGTAATTTCGTATCACGATGCATATTATCCAGCTGTGGGGTATACTAAAAGCCAAGACTTTACCACTATGCATATTATGTGTGTAACAAAATTGCACTTGTATTCCTTAAATTTATGCAAATAAAAAACAAAAACAAAGAGCGTTTCAATGGGAGACTGAAAGTTTATGTATGACTTGATGACATCAATGAAAAAGATGAATGAATGTAAAGTCCAAACCATCCTGAAGAAACTCATGTTCCTTCACTCATCATATGTCCATCACATTCCTTCACTCATCGTCCACCTCCCTCAACTTCTGTTTTTGTGCCTGAGATTGCTAATTAAGACACGCCTTTCTTCTGAAGCAGCCCAGCGTCTCCAGCCTCTACTGAAGGCTCAAGTCAAGGCTAAGGCCTTCCAGCTTGTGTCAGAAGGACAGGGGCAGTAGAGGAGTAAACTTTCATTCTGTTTTGGGGATGTTCCTTCATTTCATTTTTCTAATTGTGCTGATAGAACCGAATGGGCACAGAGAGAAGATATCCCCTCTGCTTCCTGCCCCTTCTCTCAGCACTTGACTCCAAACAAGAGGAAATTTGGTGAAATGGTGATTATTGAGGTGTGACCAAAAGAGGAGCAAGCTGCCCAGTCACCTCCTTACAGAACAACGTCTTTCATTTCCTCAAGAGGAGACTCTTCTACTGCAGTGAACCTTCACCACCACAAACCTCCACCTTCACTCCTCACCAATACCTGCTCTACTCTTCATGAATGCTGTGACCTTGAGTGAGGTCATAAATTTCCTAGCCATCATCTCCAAAATAGAGGAGATGACAGTGTCCAAAATTGATCTCCCTCTGAATTATACCACTTGGTTTCAGCCTCAACCTCCAGGGTGATAGACTAGCTTAGAGACCAAGATTGTATCTCTCTTAAGTGATATCACCTTCAGGGTCATCATCACCAGACTTCTCAACTTTTATTTCTTAGAAATGGTCCCAAGTTCTTTCCCTCTCATCGTCACTTGCGTCGGGGAGCCTTCCAGCTAGTCTGTCTCAGCAAGACAAGAACATGGCTGGTGCATCACTGCTGGTGACCTGGGGCAAGTTCACAGAAGGCAGTGTGGCAAAGTATAGGTTTCCAAGGGCTTGGTCCGTGTCAGGCACTGCCCTAAGCACTCTACCTGGGCTAACGTTTATTCTTCACAACATCCAGTAAGGTAGGCCATGACTTTATTCTCATTCAGTAGATGAGAAAAGAGAGAGGCAGGAAGAACTATTCAAAGAGCTCAGGCTTTGCAGCCAGACCGAATGAATCTTAAATCTGTCACCAAGGTTTAACAAGTGTTAAACCTTGACCCATTACCTGACCTGCTTTGAGTAGGGCCTTGTGAAGATTATACTAAATTTAAGGGATTAAATATGATAGTGGCTACAAAGTTCTTGACACATTACAGGCATTCAGTAAGTGTCCATTGCTTGGTAACTCTTTAAAAGCTGTATTTTAAATGGTGATGTTTTGTTAATATCCGAACAACAAATAAATACTACAATGGCCGTCCATTCCCTCACTCCTTCAGTCTTTATTCAACAAACAACTTGGTTTAGAGAGTTAAACAGTACCTGATTTTACACCCCTGGGAACTCTAACTGGAGTCTGGTGTGAGAGGGAAATGGGTATACAGGCCAAGGCTTGGGCAGGAAGGAGATGCTAGGAGAGAGGAAGGCACTAGGTGGCGCTAAGAGAAAGCAATTTGAAGCATCTCCATCCCGGACTTCCTGGGTGAGGGAAGCTTCCTGGGGAAGACTGCCTGAGGCTGAGCGCAAAAGGGTGAACAGGAATTAGCCAGGAAAAGTGGAGTAGACAGCAGTCCAGACAACACATTGCAAGTCAACCCATAGAAGTGGATCGTGGAATTCTAGGCAGACAGTGACTGAATGAAGATGGAAGGACAGGGAGGTGGTAGCCACATCATAGAGAGCCTCGTATCCAAAGAACCCTGGACTTCATCTTCCCAGGCAGGGAGAAACGAGGGAGGAATTTAGAGTAGGGAAATGACTTGACCAGGTCAGTCTAGTGGGCATGGCAAAGGTGGGTGGGAGGGGCCAAGATGGAATGCAGGGAGGTGCGTGAGGTGGAGGCAGGGGTGAGCCAGGAAATGTTTAGGACGTAGAATCCTCAGGAATTGGAGTGTGGTAAATTACTTAGAGGGGACAATTGAGGCTGATGCTCAGGTTCCCGGCTTGGGCAATGTGGGAACTCGGAAGAAGTTATGGGTTGGGGTAAGGGAATGGGTTCACTCTGGCTATGAGCAGACTTGGTTTGAGGTCTCATGTCAGATGTACTTGAAAATGTCCAAGAGTTAGCTGGATATGATACTCCCTTGCCATGCTGGGCTGTGGCAGTGAGCCACGGCTCCCAGTGGGTAAGTTAAGAATGGAAATCTGGAACACAGCAGCTTTTAAACGGTGTGTTGGGGAAGTTCAGTTTATAGCAATACACTGGGACAGATGAAACTGTCTTGGGTTAGAGAAACAACAGACAATAGGAAGCTGTGTCATCGAGGAGAAGCCGGGATTCAGCAGACATATATTATTCAGGTAGCTGAGGGAGGGGACAAGAACCTGAACCTTCAACAGAAGCAAACAAACTGGAACGGAGGGCCCAGCCCCATGAAGGTGACCAGAAGGACCCCATGCCGCAGCCTGTGTGGGTAGCTGAGCAGAGCTAAGCAGCTTGATGGACCAACATCTCTCCAGCTGGTTGAAGACAAGCTCTCGGAAGACAGTGCTGCATGGCACAGCCCCGACAACCAACAACACCAGCCTGACAACTTGCTGGGGTGACTGCCGGGGGGTCTGAGGTGGCTGTCTGAGCTATGTGGTCTGAGCTCACCCGGCAGGCCTTGTAGCACTGCCTTCACACAGGCTGGAAGTGCCCACAGGTGGTGAGGATACCACTTTACAATGATGCAGGAGGCCTCATGTCACCCTCACTCACGGGAAGTTTGACTTGGTGGACTCAGCCACGCCACAGAGGTCTAATGCTTCTCTGTGGTGATTTCAGGCTGCCCTGGCGGAGAGCACAGTGCCTGCAGACATGTTACCGCTCCACGCATCAATGCTGGCAGTCCTTGGGGCTCGTAAGTAGTTTACTCCCCCAATACCTTTGGACTGATATTCTCTATTGTTATCTATTTTTATAAATTCTACATTGTTGGTTTATTTACTCCCATTTTTCCCCCAGTGTGTGTATATGGTGCAGCTCACCTAGAGCAACCTCAAATTTCCAGTACTAAAACTCTGTCAAAAACAGCCCGCCTGGAATGTGTGGTGTTTGGAGTAACAATTTCTGCGACAGCTATATATTGGTATCGAGAAAGACCTGGTGAAGCCATACAGCTCCTGGTGTACATTTCATCTGATGGCGGTGTCAGAATGGAATCAGGCATTACGTCAGGCAAGTTTGAGGTGGATAGGATACCAGAAACGTCTACATCTACCCTCACCATTCACAATGTGGAGAAAAAAGACATAGCTACCTACTATTGTGCCTTCTGGGAGGTGCACAGTAGCCGACAGTTATAGCTATCTCATTCAAAAAATGTTTATTGAGTCTTTATTTATAATTACAAATTGGGAAGCCACAGTTACCATCAGTGTGCTTATAAACAGTCTTCTAGATAAACATTCTTGTGGTGACTCTACGTGGAGTTGCCAAATTCTATATTTTCTCAAAGCAGAAGCTTTGCATAAGTCTGTACAAGTGACTAGTCTCCTCTTTTACAAGGTTCTACTCTCTCTCCAACAGCTTTTCTAGGTCACCCATGTCTATTCATCTGGTTCAGCCTCTCCTACTCACTGTATCTTTTTCTGGCATAATATACACACATTTTTGGTGTGATTCTTTTGTACTAGTAAACAGGCATCACATCAGTTTTCTCCGATCTTCTTATCTCTCTTGATTAAAAAATGGACATTACATTAAATGACATTCATTTTTCTGGAGGTTAGCATGTAACAAACACAGCAAGATCTAACCATGAGCAATGACAGATATGTTTGATCTTAATTTGTAAACACTTCCACTAATTGAGTCTAAGTTAAAGTCTACTTTGGATTGGGGTTTGAGGAAAAAATCATTTTCTGGCTTAAGATTTCATTTATCCAACAATGACTCTTTGATAGACTACTCCGAGCTGGGCATTACGCACGGCAGAAATGACCATAAGCTCTGCAAAGGCTCGAGGTTGCTTTTGTTCCCTTTCTGCTACTGGGCTGCCATTCACCACTAAAATGAAAGTCCTCAACTTGAATATAACTCATGGTTGTTAATCTCTCATGAATTTTTGTTACTTCTAGTTCAACTTGGGCTTTGCAATTTATTATTATTGATGGTGGTGTTTTAATTTGTTA
Source organism: Sapajus apella (assembly GCF_009761245.1). Lineage (NCBI taxonomy): Eukaryota > Metazoa > Chordata > Mammalia > Primates > Cebidae > Sapajus > Sapajus apella. The sequence continues at coordinate 40,617 of NW_022436959.1, forward strand.
TTTTTTGCCATGAAACCCTTTCTTGAAATGCGATCTTACAAATATAAAATAGAGAAAAGTAGATTTCCACCAGTAAAGAGTTGAGGGATGAATGATTCTTAGCCTCATCTTCTCAAATAGCTCTGATACCTTGATTTTTCAACAGCCCAATAATTATCTGAGTATAACGCATAGTGTACAAAGTGGTCAACGTCCAAATGGGACTCCCCTTACCACGAATGAGCTGTGTGGCAAGGCCTTTAGCGTCTCGAGCTCCACTTCCTCACCTGTGAAGCAAAGGTCCTGTAGTTACCATATGGGGTGGCTGTGAGAACTTCTGAGCTGATGTATGTAAAGGATTTGGCCCAGTGCTTGGCATATTGTGACAGCCCAGTGTTATCTGACAAGAAACAAAACTAGATACAACAGACAAATAACAACAAGCACGCATATATAGTCTTGTGTCCCTTAATGACAGGAGTATATCCCGAGAAATGCATCTTTTGGCAGTTTCCTTGTTGTGCAGATATTGTAGAGAGCCCTTAACACACACCTAGATGGTATAGCCTGCTACGCACCTCGGATATATGGTCTAGCCTGTTGCTCCTAGGCTACAAACCTGCACATCACATTACTATGCTGAATACTATAGGCTATTGTAACACTGATAAGTATTTGTGTATCTAAGCATAGCATAGAAAAGGTATAGTAAAAATACAGTGTAAAAGAAAAAACGCTACACATGTATAGGGCAGTTTTATTACAATTTGTCCATCTTTGACAGAAAGATTATGTAGTGCATGACTGTATATACAAGAAAACACACACACACACACACACACACACACACACACACACACCCCTTTATGTATCCAGGGCTTAGCACTACATCTATCATAGTATGGCTATCACAGTTTGTAGAGAGAATAGATAAATATGAAGAATCTCTTACAAGAGGTCATCCCAGATTAATTTAATTCTAACATTTTGGTCATGGTTCCCTAAGAACTTTGACTCACACACAGCTGGAGACGACAGTGGTCTTATGCATAGCACAGACCACCATCATGGGGAAAAAACAAGTCCAAACTTATGGTCATTTACTCCTTCCCACTTCTTTTGGCTAAGATGAGCTTCACCAGGGACATTTTGGCCACACCAAAGGAAAACTAGCCAGAGGCAAAGCAGTTCCGTCTAAGCTAATATTTGCCAGTTAAATGGTTTAAATTTCTGATTCATAGAAACACTGACATCATCTTATTAGAATATATTGTACTGCATATAGTAGGGGCTCAATGAATATCTGTTGAGTTGAGATTGATATTTTCATTATTATTGAGGTGTTCATTTTACCTAATGGGTCAGGGGGTTGTATGAATGGACGCTGTGACTATCTGATGATTTGGATTCAACTTATTTTCTCTTATACCTGAGGTGGGTGAGATACAATGACTCTGGATAATAGAATCAGCATTATATTATCTAGTTAACATAAAATTTGAATAAAATCTAAGGAAACCTTGGAAAGCAATATTTTCATACTCCATATTATTATCATTATCTTCCTGCCTGCCCCAGGAGAAAATTAGAAGAGAAAAATAATGGTTGCAGATTTCTGAGGAAACAAAGCAAGGTAAAGCCTCTTTTCTTCACCTTCCATTGGCAAAACCACCTCTTCAGCATTTTTGTTTAACTTTGGATTCAAAAGCATCTTGCCAATAAAGATAAATGTCATATACATCATTAATAAAATACTGCTATAATAAACCATATATGAATGTTGCATACAACTTTAGGGTTTGCATTTAATCCTGAAGTGGTCACCTCCTTTCATGTCTGTTTATACTATTTTCCCATTTACTGAGTGGGGAAGGGTCTCCTTATATAGTGCTTCATTGTTGATAAGTCAATACCTGTTGTTTCCGGGATGTTCTTTTTGTGCGTTAAAAACTTCAAAATCCAAAAAAGAAAAAAAAGCAAAAACTACCCACGCATACAAGTACTATGGAAAAAGTAATGTCTACTGCCCAAGAGTCATTGTACAGAAACCACAATTCTAGAAGTTGCTGTATCCACCTGAAAATCCATGTTGACTTTTTGTCTTGGGTGCTTTTTGCCTTCAGTCCTGTGAATGGGCTCACAAGAGGCAGCCTGGGGTAGGGAAAAAGGGCACAGAGTTTGAAATCTTATCTCCAGACATTGCGATCATGAGTATTTTTATTCATGTCATTTATGTACTTTTGAAATGGCCTAATAGAGAACACATCACTTTTGAATTTTATTTTAAAATTTACTTAAAAAAAGAAATCATGTTTCATAATATTAAACATGGCTCTGCATACGACTGAACACCTAGAGACAATATGGAAAATTTGTTGGTTAGAATGGCCTGGAAGGGGCCTGCTTGACTGCTTTTTCTTTAGTCTTCTCTAACAACTTCTGCTTCTTTTTTTTCTTTTTTTTTTTGAGACAGTGTCTCTTTCTGTTGCCCAGGCTGGAGTGCAGTGGCACCATCTCAGCTCACTGTAACCTCCACCTCCAGGGTTCAAGCAATTCTCCTGCCTCAGCCTCCCAAGTAGCTGGGACTACAGGTGCATGCCACCACACCCAGCTAATTTTTTGTTATTTTAGTAGAGATGGGGTTTCACCACCTTAGCCAGGATGGTTTCGATCTCCTGACCTCGTGATCCTCCTGCCTCGGCCTCCCAAAGTGAATTTTGCTTCTCTTTCAAAATGAAATCTTATCTTTTCTCCTGTTTCCTACTGATCACTCCGCTGAGCTAAAGAAAATGTTAGTGATTTGAGTGCTCAAGGCAGCATATTGGACTTGTATGTCTTCATTGAGCACTAGGATTTTCAAGCCTATAGATCCAAGGTCTTGGGAAAAAATAAACAACTTTTTTTCAGTGAGCTAATTGATATAGAAGATAATGGCCACTCCCACCCACACCTTTTGGATCCTGGGCATCAGCTGTGGAGTAAATGGCCCTATATATTGGCCAATGAAGGAGGATGCAGTCAACTCAAGGTCCCTTGTCAGGGAGAGAATGCTGACCCCACTCTCCTATTTCCCAGCTGCCTGCTGGTACATAAACAACGTCTGCAAGATAAGGAAGACCATCCATGCAGCCCAGCGTGGTCAGACTTTTAAGGCAGAGTCAGTTGGAAAATGGACTTGGATGAGCAAAGGAGGAAATCATGCAGATGGCCCAATAAGTGGGTTATGTTTGACCTCAAATAAGTAAGACAAGCTAAAGAGCAAGAAGGTTTTATCTAGTTTCATTTCACTTTCCACAAAACCACAAAGATCCCATCTCCAACAGAACAGATGTGTGACTGTTCCCTGGGTAAAAAAACAGGAAACTGGGCAAATCTTTTGAGATCATCATCAATTAGTGCTTCTTTAGATGATTTCTTTTTTTCTTTTTTGGATGTTTTATGTGTCTTTGTTTTATCAGTTTATTTGAAGTTGTTCATAGCATACTGTGCTGAAAGTATTTACAACTAAACTTAAACAAGTACAAGTCAGCGCAACAAAAGACTATGAATTTACTTTAGTCAAATGATCTAATTATATTCCATGGAATTTCCATTCCACTGAGACATTAATCAGCGAAAGTATTTATTGAACCTCGCATAGACACGCTGTATTTCAGCCTAAAATGTTTGTTGGGGGAGGAGGATGAGGTAACAGTGCAATCATTGCTTGAGAAATTTTATTTCACTCATTGGTTATGGCAGAAAATACCAACTACACATTTTTCTCTAATCTTCCTATTTTTTTTTTCAATATCTCCATTTATATGACATACTTATTTCAAGAGTATCAAAAATAGAATGATTTAAAGAGGAGCATGTCTATTATTTGTAATGCCTTTGTTCTTCAGTTAAGTGAAGGGGTATCAGATATTTGTCGTCTCATTAAATAAATCACCAACATATAATAGAATCAAATAAGAAATGTAAAAGTGATATACATTTAGATAAATGATTATTATGCTTTACGATTATAATACTTCATGAACTGATAACATGATTAATCCAATTGTGCTCATAGTGTTCTTTAAAACAATAACTAAGTTTAAAATAGGGAAACCACCTCAACTCTCATTAAATGATTGAGACTAGAGAAATGCCTGTCACGTTCATGTCAAGTAGGATTTATCCCCTCATCCCCGTTGCTATAATTGATGTGTCTCTTCTGTAGATTCCTAATTTAATTTCTTGACACTTTTAAGTCAACTTTTAACTAGCAAATTAGCAAAGTACTAATGGATTTTCAGAGAGATTGAATCACGTGCTGACCATTAGTAATTTACTGTAGTCCTGTTGTCTTTGTTTTTTACTTATAAATTAAAGTTGGGCTGGGCTTATATCTGTAATCCCTGCACTTTGGGAGGCCGAGGCAGGCGGATCACCTGAGGTCAGGAGTTTGAGAGCAGCCTGACCAACATGGAGAAACCCCATCCGTCTCTACTAAATATACAAAATTAGCTGGGTGTGACAGTGCGTGCCTGAAATCCCAGCTACTCAGTAGGCTGAGGCAGGAGAATCGCTTGAACCAGGGAGGCAGAGGTTGCAGTGAGCCAAGATCGTGCCATTGCACTCCAGCCTGGGCAACTAGAGTGAAACTCTGTCTCAAAAATAAATAAATTAATAAATTAAAGTTCCAGAGTAATTATCAAAACTCCATATTTGTATTCTGAAATTAGCATAATTTGAATTCACAGTCTATGGGTCAGCAGATTTCTCTGACTTTCCTTATTTTCTTTGCTTAGCCACAGACACAGAGAAAAATCAGTGAGTATGTGTACAGAGTTAAATACAGACTGTTCTCTGAATGAGCTCAGTTCTATGTGAAAATAAGGAATATGGTAAATGTTCTGATAAGAGTATAATAATGGTAGCTATTGTTTATTGAGTCCTTCTTATATGTGCGGTACTTTATACTGCATGCTTCATGTCACTTCAGCCTAATAAATTACCGGAAGACAGGTATTATTATCATTATCTCATTTTTATAGATGCCTTCTAGGAACAAATTTGAGACTGATAAATTAAGAGACTTGATAGTAAGCAGTGAGGCTGGGATTTGAATCCACGTCTGTTTGACTATAAAATCTATTGCCTCAATTTCCCAGTGATAAGAAAAACAAAGCCAAACACGTACTTTTAAATGGAGACATTTTGGGGGGAAATAGAAAATTTTATTATTCATGTTATGATTACTTTTTTTTTTTCACCTGCAGCATTAAGCTCCATTCTCTAGGGTCACATGAGGTTCGTTAAATTGATGCTTACAGGGTTTACTTCAAGACAATCTGCAGAGCATTCTCTACAGAGAACTTTCTTATGCAATCAAGTTTTTCTGACTTTCAGGTTCTGAGGTGGTTTTTTTCAACAAGAAAAAAAAAGTGCAACCAAGTGTTCGTTGAGCGACAGAAAGGCAGCGAGATGGAACACAAAGATGTTCCTCCTGATTATCACCTGTCCGCTGCACTCCCTTACTGTCAGCCTGCTGGGGAGCCCAGAAATGTTATCCAAAGGTGGACAGGAAAGGGAGGAAAGGCTGAGACCCAACTGCAGCCTGGCCTGAGATGGCCACATCATGTTCTGCTTCCTGCATAACTGCCCAGAGAGGGCTTGGATGGGCAGAGGGCCAAGTCAGTGTCAGGCCTGGAACTTTACATGCCTTTCTCACTTAGATATTATCAACCCCTTTCTTAGAGAAGGAACTGGGGGTTCAGAGAGACTGTAGCCTCCGAGATCACGTAGGCATCACTAGTAGCAGAGAAGGGATGGACAGTGAGTGTGACTGTCAATGAAACGTACCCTCTTTCCACCATACCACACTCACCCAGCAAGAACTGGCATAAATGACAAGGGAGGAACAGGGCCTCAGACTTCTCCGTATATTCACAAGGATGTGGAATATGTTCCTGTTAAGTGTACCCAAGCACAGAATTTTGTCCTTTAATGTAAAGGTTGAAGCAGAAAGACTTCCAATTTACCAGATGAAACGTAATACAGCAATCAAACAGCCTGACTCTTTTTAGTGACTATCAATAGGATTACCACTATATTATTCATTTGTTCTTCAAGGGAAAAAATGAAACTAAGTCCTTGATTCCATGACATAGATAAAAGTTCTGAGAAGGAAGAAGTTAATGGGTCACTGGGAAGGCTTCATGGAGCCAGAAGATTCAAGTAAAAGTCTTGCCAAGTAAGAAAAGGAGAAAGTTCATTTGTGCCACACACAGCCTGGTTGCAACAGTACAAACTAGCTTTTGTCATCACATTTTCTAATACCGAAAGGACATATCTTAGGAAAAAAGCATCCCAAATTTACAGATATGTTTTTATTTATAGCACTTAATTATTTTTTGAATCAAACTCTTCAGTTAAGTAATTTTACTACTTCCTTGGGTACAGGATAAGTGAGACATTTGCAGCCAGTCTGCTCCTTGCCATGTTTGCTGTGGACGTGGGAAACCTCTCTGGGGGAAGAGGATGGGCACAGCAGACCCATCACTGGTCATGCTGTACCCCACCACCCAGAGCCTCCATTCAGAGGGCAAGGCTGAGGGCCCCACCACTCCTCATGATGGGGAGTTCCTCTGTCTAGAGATGCTATTTATTATCATTCAAGTCAAGGAACTAAAATCCTAAGAAGAAGAGCATACCCCAAAGCCAAAATTAGGCCTCTTAACAGTAGCTCTGTGCTCATCCTGCTTCAACAAGGAGGCAGAGGAGAGAGGATGTAGGTGAAGGATATGGAATCCACTGAGTTTCCACTTGATGTCAGGCCTGTTATGCACTTATTCAAGCCAATGCTGGATAGGGCATTTCAATTTCATTTTCATAGTTGAGGGCACTGGGTGTCAGATAGCAACAAGTCAAGCTAACAGCAGGCTGAACTGGAATTAAAAGCAGGACTGAATGATTGCATGCTCACCTGTATAGCACACTATGTGGACTTGCTTGGTATTGAAGAAACAGGGTTTAGTTCCAATTCTACCATTTACTAGCTAAGAGGCCGTACATTACCCCCTCTTTCCCGTGGAGAATCCCTTCCTGTCTCAAACTGTTGCTTGGATTAAATGAGCCAATGTCTGTCAAAGTGTTTTGGAAATTGTAAACACCATACCAAAGTAAAGAGTTCTAGTTTTATTTTAACACATTTCATTCATTCCAGTATGATTTCTCATATGAATTATCTTCTAAGAATAGTCAATATTTGTGGAGCTCCCACTGTAGGGAAGGCACCCTTCTTGATAAAATAAGGGGCTTTAACAATCCCTAAAACATATGACCTCGATGTAGCAAAAATGAACTGAAAGTAGCAGGTAGCAAGTGTTCTAGCAAAGCTGCAGTGCTGTATGCTGAGTGATAGAGGTGTCTACAGTAATAGCCACTCTAATTCCTCAAGAAAAACAGATGGTAGCAAAGAAGAGTAAATGATATTGCTCATTGAGTGATTAGCTTTTTTACATAGTTCTGTGGGAGTTTCATTCAGTCGCAATCTCGGCTGAGACTCAAAGCTCGGGGCAATGGTAGTTATCCAAAAGAAGGGGACGGAACCAGAGTTTCTCAGTGAGGGGCAATCCCCTTTCCAGCTGATACTAGCAATGTCTGAAGACATTTTTTGTTGTCACAAACAGAGTGAGAATGCTACCGGTATCTAGTGAGTAGAGGCCAGAGGTGCTGCTAAACATCCTACAATGCACAGGAGAGCCCACAACGAAGAATTGTCGAGCCCAAAAGGTCAATAGTGGAGAGGCTGGGAAACCCTGGGGTAGCTGGCTGTGTTTCTCAAAGACTTGCTAAGAGGCAAACAACATTGATAGCTCCAACCTTTGGCTCATGAACTATATCCAGCCTAAATACAGTAAGAGCTTGGAGAATTCCTGGGGACTCTAATTTTGCAAAGACTTTCTCCGAAAAGCACTGTTGGAAGTTCCCTGGAAACCCCTTCCTTTCCCGGTGAGGGGGTAACAAGGTAGCTCTCCTACTTCCACACCAGATAGGACTCCCAGGTCCTACAGCCACCATGGGTCCAGAGCAGAGCCCTGTGTGCAGGTCATGGAAGTGTTGGGTCTGTGCTGTAAGCATTTGGTGGGCAGAGAAACCAGTGAGGACTCTCACCTGGAAAAGTGGACAGGTGGCTTCAGGTCATAGCACACTTGGTAAGTTAGTTAGATAATCTTGATGAAACAATAATAATGAAAAAGAATCTTTCTAAAAGTTTCTAAGAACGAACAAGATAACAAGGTGCCTGTTTTACCCTAGCAAACAGACTGATTATCATGGTGTCATATAGTTATGGGTAAAGGTCCCATGTGACCAATTAACTACCTCAGAAATGACTGATCTGGGCACAGGGCCGGGAGACACCCATTTTCTCTGTGAACACTCTACAAGTTTCCCCTTCCTCATCCTGGAGTGACTTCTCGGCTCCAGGTCACCTATCTCCTCAGCTTTCTTCTCGGGCACCCAGCCCTAGCTGATAGGACATCACAGCTACATGTATGCACCTGTTCTTCACTCTGGGAATGTGAACTTATTCCCCTAATTCTCAGATTGGCTGAGGGATATTTTTTTTTAAGATGTATGTTTCATTTCTTGATAACTTTGGTTTCATCGAAAACGCTATTTTGTTTCTAGTTGAAATTGGCTAAAAACAGTTGAAGCAAGAGAAAATCTTTATTTCATTAGCAGAAATGAAGCATATATTTTCACTGTAGGGCATCCAGATAGAACTTTTCATACACACTCAGATAGTAACAAATACCAAATCAGGCTTTTGAGTATCTGACATCTTTTCAAGGTCAGATATAGGCAAAGAGGTCAGATTATAGGCAAAGAGCCACAACCATATATAAAATTCTGTATATAAATTCTATATATAAAATTCTGTCTACTCTCCTCTAGTTCTTAATATAAAATTCCCAGAAAAAGAGGAAGACATGATGACCCAATATAATGGCCCCCAGGAACCTAGCATGACATTGGAGCCAAGGTAATGAGCACTTGCCCTGTTATGATGTGTGACCACATCCTTCCCAGTGTGGAAGAGCCTCGTCCAGTCCTCTGCCTGGCTAGGACTCAGCCTCAGCTTGCAGCACTTCCTGTGTTCCTCAGGCGATGCCTCTGTGATCACAGGAAACCAGAAAGGGAGCCTGATGACTATCAATACCCTTAAGTGTCTTATTTGACATCATTTCCTATTGACTTAGGCTCCTATTTAGAGACTACGTTTGTTGAAACTGGATGATTATTTCAGATAAGGCAAGGTCCATTATTTCATTTCTTAGAGACTTCTAGTCATGGTGAAATGCTCAGGGTGAAGATGCTGGCAAGGAACAAGATGGAATTCATATCCACTCATCTCCCATGGGCTGCCAGAAAATGTGATAGATATCCTACATGTTCAGAATCTCAGGTGATTGTCCTTACCTGGTAAATAAACTTCTTCATGAAAGAAATAACTGATGCTTAGACAGGGGCAGGTATCTGTCCAAACAGTTCATGCTCTTTCAACTGCACTGTTGGGCCACTTTGAATACCTTTAGTGTTTATTAACTTTACAGGAATAGGGCAAGGCGCCATGGCTGAGGCCTATAATCCCAGCGCTTTCAGAGGTTGAGGCGGGCAGATCACTTGACCTCAGGAATTCGAGACCGGCCTGGCCAACAGGTTGAAACCTCGTCTCTATAAAAACACAAAAATTAGCCAGGTATGGAGGCGCATGCCTGTAGTCCCGGCTATTCCAGAAGCTGAAGTGGGAGGATCACTTGAGCCCAGGAGGCAGAGGTTTCAGAGAGCCAAGATGGCACTACTGCTCTCCAGCCAGGGCTACAGAGCAAGACCCTGTCTGAAAAATGAACAAACAAACAAAACTTTATAGGAATGAACAGTGGCATTTGTGAGTAACTATGGGCTGGCCCAGACCTACTGCCCAGCCCTGCAGAGCCAGGTCAAGACAGAATGGGCAGTGACTCAAGAAGCCAAGGCTAAAGGGTCATGTTGGACAAATATCTGGAAGAGTTCCACCCTCTCACCCCATGCTCACCCTGCCCCCCGCCGGCATTCTGCCTTAGGACCCTTCTTACTGGAGGGGAAAAGGCTAAGAAAACAGAAAGTTCTCTCTGTTCTTGTGAACTTGCTTTAGCAGCTAATACTATAGGTGGGATACACAGAGAGAGATCAACACTTCATGGCCCAGACTTAAGGAAAGAATCAAAATGTGTAATGAGGATCATATTTTGGAAATATGTGGCCAACATATTTTTATTCTCCCAAATAAATCATGTCACCTTTCGCCCTTTCTTTATTATAGTGAATCCATATTTACTACCCATAGAAAAAGATGGTAGTTTCCCAGAACAAACTCAAGGTTTCAATTAATTGTGAGATGTTGGGCTTGAAAATTGGGTTCAAATTTTTTTTTAAGAGTTTTCTAAAGTTGTGAATCTCTCATTCATAGGTCAAAAGGCCACCCTGGCAAACTAAGAACACAGAATTTTATTTCAGGTGCTAGATATGAAGACTCAGTGTATGATATCAGTGACATTAATACCCACCCAGGGAGAAGCAGTGTTCCTTCTGGCTGGGAAGTGTGAGATGGTGGGGAGAGTGGGAGGGGCAGAGGGTTACCTAGAGGTACTTCCTGGTCCCTTGCCTCTGAGGTTCTTATAGCAGAGGGGATAGAAAGCCCAATGGAAACCCAAGATAGACAGAAGCAGAATCTACATGTGTCTGGTTCCTGTCAAGCTTCCCTGATATGGCCCTGGTAGAACTTCATCAAAAGTGGAAGGCGTTTGCAAAGCTGAGGCCAAACCAGTACCACTTTCCACATAGGCTGTGCATGTAGAAGGCCCAGATGCCTCTCAGGGTCTCTGAGAGGATATAAAGGTACTGAGGGGGCCAGGGGAGCACAGTGCCTGGGATTCGGATGAGAAGCCACAGGATGGAAACTTTGCATCCCAAGGCCATGGTGTGAAGTCAATAGTGGCAAGTTCAGTCTGGTTATTACACTAGCCAGTTCAGAGGAAGAGTGAAATCCCCGAGGTCAGCAGGGCAAAGTGCTAGAAGTCGTTGAGGATGCAGAGAGCAGCAGGAAGACAACTCTGACTCGCTCACACACCCTGGCCCTGTGTAGCAATGCCATCCTGGGGATGAGAAGGAGGAAGAGAGAGAAACGCAGAAAAGCCTAAGCCGCCACCATAAAGAGACAGAGCCCATCCAAAAGAGGCTGCTCTAACCTGGTGGAAACACTTTTAAGTTGGTAAGTTTAGTGCCTCCCCACAATATCAGAACGAGCAAGAGATGACAGGTATAGGTTGTATACATTTTCCTTCCATATTGAATGATAGCCTGTGTGTGTTCCACCACTGTGCCCCACTCAAAGGTACCAGGGGGCTGTGCCCTGCTCAAAGTCACTTGGGTAAGGGAGGGCAGGAGGAATCAAAATCCCATCTCACACCCACCTGCCCCTGCACACTCTGGAGCTGGGCGGTGACAGCCTGGAGAAAGGGCGTCTTTATCTAATTACTCTGCCTAAGGGCATGCCTTTTGTTAATTAGCAAAAAAGGAGCCTGTTTTGAGCTCTGGGAAGTGGAGGTCCAGTTGAGGAGGTAATTAATGATAGAGCCACACAGACAAGGTTTTAAATAAACTGAATCCATGTAGCTTCCTAACCCCAAGGAAAGACAAAATTAGTTTACACAAAAATCATCATTAAAGAACTAATGAAAATAATGTGTGAATTCAGCCACCAGACATTACATTCCAGAGCCTCAAGAAAAATCAATGGTCATGAAAAAAAGTCATTCGCATAAGCGACACCATGGCGTGAAGTCAAGGAGTGCAGACTCTGGAGTCAGAGGATTGAGTCCACTTGAGCGTCTTCAGCTTTGTCTTCTCTTTGGCAGAGAAGCCTTTATTCCAGGTAGTCAGGTAGACTGTGGACTCCAGCAGTTAGACACACTCCTCACAACCTCCCCACCACACGCACACACACACACACACGGCTGCTGGAGTGGCAGGGTCTGAAAGGTACTGTCTGGTAGGATGGAGTGTGCATGGGGGAGTTCCAGATGGCCAAGGCTGCCCTAGCTGTGGCAGCTCCAGGGCCCTAAGGCAGGCCCTGCAGACTAGCTCAGCCTGCAGGCACCCTCTCCTCCTTCTCATTCCCAGGACAGATCCTGTGCAGGGGAAGAGTGAGTCCTCCTACTTGTAGCCACAGGCCCATTGGTCTACTGACCTCCGCCTCCTCAACATTCAACTCCCCACCACTGAGTGTCTCAGAAATGGTATTTATCAGAAAAGAGGGTGAACGGGGCAGCTGCTTTAGGAGGAGCAATCCGAACCAGCCGTTTCCTCTCCTGTCTCCTCAAAAGGATCCAAGTTGTTGGAGTTCACACCTGTCACACATGACATGAGCCAGAGCTGGACAGAAGTGTCAGGGACAACCACTGTCCAAGGTTAAAGGAGCCCTGAAGCACCAGAAGATCTCCAAGAAAACCACATGGAATTCATAAAATGGAACTGAATGGAGGAAAAGAGAAGCTCTGTAATGTGGGAAAATGAAGTACTAACAATATTTGACCAATTTCCCTTGATTTAGCCGGGTTACTACTTCAAAACAGTCAGCAAAGCACTTTAACAATGAAAGTTGGGGTGGGAGGGGGCGGAAGTGGAGGGATGGTTGGAAGCGGAGGGAAGCTGTGCATGGTGATGCGTGCCTGTAGTCCTAGCTACTCAGGAAGCTGAGGCAGGAGGATGGCTGGAGCCTAGGAATACAAAGCTGCAGTGAGCCATGATTACACCACTGCACTCCAGCCGGGGCAGCATAGCGAGACCCTATCTCTACAAAAATAAAAATAAAAAGCAAGGGGGAGATAAAAATGTAGTAGTAGTAGCAATACCTAATAATTACTGAAAATTTACTGTACGTCAGGAATCATACTGTGTGTATTTAACTAGTCCGCATAAAATTTTGATATAGGTGTTATTATTATATTCATTTTCAGATGGGAGATTTGAGGCACAGAGATTAAGAAGCTTGCACAGGGTCAGGCATCCAGCCCCTAAGTGGTAAAGATAAATAGATAGACATTAAAAAGTGTTTCAGTGGGCCACGGAGGCTCATGTCTGTAATCCTAGCACTTTGGGAGGCTGAGGTGGGCTGACCACTTGAGCTCAGGGGTTGGAGACCAGCCTGGGCAACGTGGCGAAACTCCATCTCTACAAAAAATACAAAATTAGCCAGATGTGGTGGTGAGTGCCTGTAGTCCCAGCTGCTCAAGAGGCTGGGGTGGGAGGAGGCTGGGGTGGGAGGATCACTTGCACCTGAGAGGTTGACGCTGCAGTGAGCCATGAGTATGCCACTGCACTCCAGGGTGGGTGACAGAGCAAGAGCTTGTCTCAAGAAAATAAAATAAATAAAAAATGCTCCAATGATATGGGTAGTTGCTTAGAATATAAGACGAACTGAAAGAATACAGAACACTATACATGTAAATATATCTACAGTCAATAAAATTGTATTAATATTTACATATCTGCAATGAAAAAATCTACAAGTGAAAATATTATAATGTGAATAGTAGCAGGCCTTAGTGATATGACTGTGGATGTTTTTGTCGTTATCTTTCCCCATTGCTCTGAGTTTCTTTGACAAGCACTGTTACCAGCATCTTCTACCTATCAACTGTGTGACTTCTGCAGAGTTACTTGATGATTCTGGGCCTCATTCTCCCTGAAAATGAAAATTCCAAGTCTCCATATTACATGATCATTGTGAAGATTAAAAAGGTGAAAAGCACATAGAAAAAAAAAGAGCTAGAAAATAGAAAATGCTCATTAAGTGTTTGATATTATAAATGTTAATGCTTATAAATATGCAATAATTAAAAATATTATGCAGAGGAAAAGTGTTCATAAACAACTACTAGGCAATTAGAAACCCTTCTCATTTCCATGGAAATTAAGGAACACCCATGGCCCCCTTGCATTTGTGTGGAGGAACCCGTGGAGACTGCTGGCCTGATCTGAGATACACAGGGTGAGCAGGATGGGGGCACAGTGCTGAGCCTGCAGACGACACTAAAGGACCCCAAAAACCACTTTCTTTTCTCTCCCCAATTCAGGCCACACCCTCCAGCCCCTTACCCAAGGCGTCTAGCCACTATGTCTGCACTTTCCTGCCTTCTCCTTGGGGACACCGCCGGGCAGACAGGATGTCGCTGCTAGAAGCATTCGCCCTCTCCTCCTTCTGGGCTCGTGAGTCGCTGTCTGAATTTCAGTCTAGATCAGTAACTAAAATCATTCTTCGTTTCCTTCTTCCACTCTCAGATGCTCACTGGAAATTCTCCTCTTTTACTTACAGTTGGACTTGGATTATCAAATCCAAGTCCAACTTGGAGCAGTTCCAGCTGTCCATTTCCACGGAAATGAAGAAAAGTATTGACATACCTTGCAAGATATTGAGCACAAACTTTGAAACAGATGTCATTCATTGGTACTGGCAGAAACCAAATCAGGCTTTGGAGCACCTGATCTATACTGCCTTAATGAAATCCTCAGCTGGAGGCAGCATGGGTGAGAGGAGCAACAAATTGGAGGCAAGAAAGAATTCTCAAACTTCCACTTCAATCCTTACCATCAAGTCCATAGAGAAAGAAGACATGGCTATTTACTACTGTGCTGCTTGGGAATACACCATATCAGAGCTGTTGAGACAACACGCACAAGATCCTCTCCTGGGGTCTGCGCACCACATCCTTCCCGACAGGGGCAACCACAGCTGGTCCCCAGCTGGGCTCCCAGACTCAGGCTCGCTTTCTCTGAGGCTCTTCCGGGGCTTTCCAGGAAGCTGTTTCGGGTTGTGCTTATACCTTCGTTCCAGGCTGATCCCAGGAATTGTGCTCCAGAATCTTTATTTAATACTATTTCTTAATGAGTGTTAAAGACTTGTCTGGGGGCTGAGAGGACACAGGTCATGCCACCGTCCATCATATCACCACCTAGAGACTTCCAGTAAGTAGAAAGGTGCAGTTGAGAGAGGCATCCTTATAACAGACAGTCAAGACAACCCACTTGCAGCCTAACTGTCACTGGCACAGTTTACAACTAAAGAAACGAAAGCTTAGAGAATTGGGGTTGCTTGATCTGCCAGATGAGTCATGCTCTTAGAGCTGGCCTATGACACCATACTAAACAGTTTAAGGATCGCAATTCTCTAAGTGAATGATAGGATATCTGGGATAAATTTGGGAAAGAGTAAGTGCCCTTTTTACTGGGAGGGGTAAGGAGGAGAATTTGCTAACATGAGATTGTAGGAATAGAGCTCCAAGTCATCCCAGGCTCCACTGGGACATGTTGGAATAACCCTTGATCTTACCTGTAAAGGAAGAGAGAATTGTATCATGCTTGCGTGTGTGTGTGTGTGTGTGTGTGTGTGTGCACGCACGCGCGTGTGTGTGTGTGTCTAAGTTCTCTACAGTGTTCTCAATTCTTTGCATACATTAGCTCCTTTAACCCACACTATTTATAAGGTCTGGTTGGTTGTTCTCATCAAACATATATAACTCCTGATATAAGTGGAGTATTAGTTCATGCACTTGTCCAAATCACAGAGCTGGTATGTGGCAGGACAGCCTAGGGACCCAGGTCATCTGGTTCCTCTTGAATCTGACACTAAACTGTTTCTTAATCACAGGAGTAAAAAAGAAAAGACACATTTTTCCTATCCCCATGGAGGAGACAGAACTGACCATCATGGAACTTTAACTGACACAAATTGCTACTGTGTGCTGAAGCGTATGCCCAGGATTCCAGTGATTAGATGTATTCACAGAATGAGTAAAATGCCAATCAACTACCAATTGACTTTTCAATATGGAAACATAAAAAATTGGAGTTTTCCATTTCTATGTATGTGACAGGTACTGTTATCCACACTTTATGTTCATTATCTTTATTAAGTGATAATGTAAATTTCTTAAGTCCCTGGAAGCTATTAAGACACTGATAGCTGTAGAAAGTGAGACACAAAAATTTCAAATAACTCAGCCGATGTTGGATAGGGTAAGTGGTCTTAGAAGGGTGCATATTGTCATAGGTCACTAATAGTAATATTCAGATGAGCTTTTGAAGGACCAAATATATTTTTAAATATAAAGTTAAAAGAACAGAATATAAAACTGTAAATGTAAAACCCATTAAAAATGTTTAATCCTGTGTAATAATCCAAGTATATTACTATTATAAACATGTAGATAACATGCTTAAAAATAAATGCTGATTGCTCTTGTATTCTTTATTTTAATTAATTAACTAACGTTCTTCTAGAGTCTTCTCAAAATATTTTCATCACTTTGCAACACATTTGGTAAGATTTTCTTCAGGGAGGATCAGGTACTTATCCAAGCTTCATGTTTACCAACTTTGTGATCTGGGATGTCATGTGTGCCACACCATTCTTGTCTGTCAGAGGAAGATAAAGTGTAAAGGAAGTAATGCAAGAAAATGTTTAGAACAATGTTAGCAAGCCTACAATAGATGTTTGATATAACATTAATTTTAAAGTGCATGTAAAAATGAAGTTTATTTAAAAACACTCCTCTCTGTGACATAGTGTTGATAAGACTGTTCCGAAGTCCAAGGCGAGTTCCCACAGATTGCCCTGTCGGTCCCTCCAGCAATTTCAATCAAGTTTCCTCTTGAGGTGCACCCTCATTATAAGTGAAACTGGATTTCTCTGAGTTATAATCTGCATTGTGACATCCCAATTAATTATAAACCAAATACTCCACTGTGTTTCAAATAGAAATGACTATAGCTTTTTAAATGAGGTATGAATAATGCTGGCGTAAAATTTCAGTTTGCCTTTTTTAAAATTGTAAAATACTGTCCATGTTTTATGCTCCTGAGTCCCAAATCCCCAAAACATTAGCAGAAGGATCAATTTTTATGCGAGGTAGAGAAAGCCATATGCTCATTTCTCTGGAACAATGTTGTATAGTCTGAAAATCAAGGGGGGAATAGCTAAGTTTGAAGGAGAATTAGTTCAACTCCGGAGCTGCCTCCATCCCATTCCACAGATACGTTCCTGTCAGGTCATGGACTCTACTCCACCAGTGGTCAGTGCAGTGCTCCTGGGAACTGGTCAGCTCTGTAGTAGGCCATGAAGTCCCCAGAGGCCACCTGATCCCCCACATTTTTCTCTCTCGCCAAGTCACGCCACACCCTCTCCCCACTGACCAGGGCCAGCCAACAACCAGCGTCCTTCTCCTCGGGATATGGTTCAGCAGACAGGAGGATGTCCCTGCTAGGAATATTCATATTTTTCTCCCTCTGCAGCTGTGAGTTGCTCCTCAATTATTTCAATATAGATGAGCGATGAAAATGATTCTTTTTTTTTTTTTTTTGAGACAGAGTCTTGCTCTATCACCCAGTCTGGAGTGCGGTGGTGCAATCTCAGCTCACTGCAACCTCTGCCTCCTGGGCAATTCTCTCTCATGCCTCAGCCTCTCAAGTGGCTAAGATTACAGGCATGAACCAACGTGCCCAGCTTATTTTTGTATTTTTAGTAGAGATGGGGTTTTGTCATGTTGGCCAGGCTGGTCTCAAAGTCCTGGCCTCAAGTGATCTGCACTTCTTGGCCTCCCAAAGTACTGTGATTACAGGCATGAGCCACCGCATCCAGCCAGATGCAAGTGTTTCATTATCATTTTCTCTTTCTATGTCCCAGGTTCATGGGAATTTCTCTTTTTTGTTTGTAGTTGGACTTGCTAAGTTAAATTTAAAGCCATCAAAAATGTCATCTACTAGAGCTACAGATAAAAGTGTCCAGGTATCTTGTGTGTGGCCCACTATGTTTACAGAGTCTGTAAATATAGTTATACACTGGTACCAACAGAAACAATCTAAATTATGAGCCATCTGACATATATCACTTCAATAAAAGTCCCAGCTCATGCCTCCTTAAGTAAGAAAAACAACAAACTTAAGGCAAGAACAAATTTGCAAATGCCTACTTCATTCTTTATCATAATCTTTATAGAAAAAGAGGATGAGGCCATTTACTACTGCACTGCTTGGGACCCACAGCACCAGTGCCACACTGTCCCACATAGCATCCTCTCTTGGGTCTCTGCCCAACCACATCCTTCCCATGGGAGCAAACTCTGTGGGCTCCTAGCTGGGCTCTTAGCCGGAGCCTTGTTTTCTCTGCAGCACTTCCAGATCTTTCTGGGAAGCCATCTTGGGTTAATGCCCATGCATTAGGCCCTGCTTTAAACAGGAAGCATGCCTGATTATGACATTCCCAGATATTCATTGAATACTACTTCCTAATGAATTAAGGTTTTGTCTGGGAACGAGTGGACACAGGTTAACGCCCCATTCCTGTCACCATCTAGAGATTTCTATTAACTGCAAATGGCTTAGGCCAAGGAAGAGAATCATTGTATACCAGGAATCCTGTATGTAATTATTATAACACCTCTGCAACAAAACTATTATTTACCCATTTTAATAAAGAAATTAAAGCTTACAAGTTTAAAGCCACTGGTTAAAGACAAGAAGTGCATGTTTTGTTTTCTAAAATGAGATCATGAGGCCACCCTGAATATCTAAAAATCACAGTTGTACAACAAATAGATTCTTTGAGGTGACTTTGGGGTTGAGCAAGTATCTTTTTTCTGTAGAGAAGAAGATGGTTCCTCATTTCATACTAAGGGGTGTGACCATTTCATCAGAAAAGAGCCCCAGGCATTGGGCTGTTAAATAAGCCCAGTACATTGTGGATCACCTTGGTTTTGCCTGTGAAAGGGAGAGAATCAGTCAAGAGAACAGCTAATAATTCTGTGCAAGAAGGTTCTTTATTTGTACTCTCAATACTTTGCATTTGTTAACTCTTTTAACCTCTGGCAACCTCTGAGGTCTGTTCTGTTATGAACAGAAGTGCATTTTACTCAGGTAAGTGAGAACTGTGTGTCCTAGCCACTCAACTAGGTTCCACAGCTGGTTTTGTGGCAGCAGAGGATTGGACCCAGCTCATCTGGCTCTAGAGTCTGTACTCCTTGAACACAGAAGGGTGAAGAGAAGTACTGTACATTGTTCCTACTCTTTTTTTTTAATACCTTATTCTATAGATTCTCATGCCTCAGCTACTATTTTATATTTTATAGTAGTATTTTATATTTATAGTAGTATTTTATAGCTACTCAGCCATCTGAGTAGCTTGGATTACAGATGTGAGCCACTGAGCCTGGCCAGCCTCAATTAATTTTTAAATGTGATAAGTTCCCATAAATCCATCACAGACCCTAAAACTGGAATTTACATGTACCTAGACCAAAGATAATCACAATCTGGAATTTTCCTTTCACCATTCCTTTGCTTTCATTTTAATATTGTTTTGTGCCTCTGTATTTCTAAAAAGTATGCTTTTATTACCATGTTTGACTTTATAAAAAGGATATCATGCTCTATAATCTGCTGAGATTTATATTCCCTTATAGCATGTTGCTAAAATTCATTCATATTGTTGCAGGTGCTGATGCTGTAGAACACTCACTTTGAGTCTATATAATATTCTTTCCTGCGAATATACCACAATTTATTTATTCACGCTGTTGATGGCATTTGGGTTTTTTCCAGGTTTTTTGCTATTGTGTACATACTTCTTGAAACATTGTTCTGCATTCCTGTTGATCATGTGTTAAGAGCTTCTTTCATTCAAGACATGCACATATACATATATCTAGGAGCGGAATTGCTGGTTTGATAGGGCATGTGATGTTAGACTTCATAAAACAATGGCAAACTATTTCCCAAAGCAGTTGTTCCAATTTCCACTCCTAAATTGGTCAGATATGGTGGTGCACACCTGCAGTCCCAGCTACCGGCAAGGCTGAGGTGGGAGGACCGCCCTCATTGTTCCTACTCTTATAGAGAAGACAAAATTGACAACTTTTGTAAAACATTTAATGGCACAATAATTTTGAACTGAATCAGGTGACCAGAATTTGAGCAATTAGGAATCCTTGCTGAGTAAGTGAAATACCAATAAATTATCACTTTTTTAAAAATATAAAATGATACAAATTCTATTATTTTATGATGCCATCTCTAAAATAACTGAGAAAGAAATGAAGAATACCTTTAATCCAAGTGCTTTTTCTATAGCAGTACATACTAGGCACCCCATGGGAAAATATAGACACCACCTTGCCTTTGTACCATGTGTTGTCTTATTTATTGGATAATTTCCAAGGTCAGGACAACACATTCATCCTCATCATCCCCTTTTCCAAGGACCTAAGAAGGCTACTGAAGGAAATAAAGGGGGTCCCAGGAAAGGCTGACCTGGTGCTGAAATCAGACAATCTGTCAGTCTTTCTCTTCCCACCCCGATGCACTCAGCCTTTTGTGATCCACGTCTTGTCTGTGTAATTCCTGACCAACATATTCCCTCAGGGTGGGCCACACTTGGTTTCTTGAATCTATATAGGCAGCCTTTCAGGCATCAGACTAAATAGTGAGAAATAGAGAAAGAGATGCCTGATTCATAGTGCCTTCAAATGACAGAATACTATGACCTTGTGAAAATGTTTTATACATTTATTATTAAAATCAAACATCTTCACAATAAAATGTGAAGAAAAGTTCATGAAGTGTATAAAACCTCTTAAAAATATAAATGTCCGTGTTGATAGAATATTTTTTTAAATCAGAAAGGAATTATTCAAAACTGTAGAATAATTATTCCCAAGGGAATACGTACTTTTAAATTCTATGTACTTTCACTAATTTTTATATATTTTCTTAACTGAGATACTAAGGTTTTGTTGTAAGATATACTTAACAAAGTAATTTTCTCATTTGGTAAAAATAGTAATACTAAGACACAATAATGTCATCAAGGACTGATGCTGTGCCAGGTACATATCTGAGTATTTTATGCATTACAATTGTGTAACAGGATAATGATAATGCAGGCCCCTTAGTACCTCCAGAAGATATATATGTAAGCAAGGTACACATGTAGAAACTGAGGCCCAAGAGCTTAAATAACTCAGCCTACATTCTACAGAGTGAAGTGGTATAGGAAAGTGGAGCAACGTGAAATATTCATTTCCAGAGAAAAATACTATACGTCCAAATATTGTCTGGGGTGGTGTCTAGCCACTTATACTGGCTGAAGCATAACTTGATACATTTTCCACAACACCGTCACCTGCTAAATTCCTAGGGGCTATAGCTGAAAATGATGTTCCTAGATCTGTTTTGACCTAGAAGATAAATTCTCAAGAAAAGGAAATGGGGACAGTTGTGTGCTTGCTGGAATCACAGATGAGAGATGTAAGGACACCCGCACAGAATCCCTCTTCAGGCCTGTGTGTACCGGCTCCCTCCCAACAGGAGCACAGACTCAGTGGTGTTGTCAGGGTTGGACTGCATCTCCCAAGACTTCCCCCTCCACCTCTGGAAACTTGATTATGTTCACACATTAGGACATAGAAATCAGGGTACTCTGTACTCATGGTCCAGGGATTATCTGTAAGTTTATACGATCCAAATTCAAAGATGGAATCACCGAGTGGCAGAAAACACACTGGGTATCTTATACGTCTTATATAACCATGGCAACATTTCGCAATGTCATCTTCATTTTTTTTCCACTTTAATATGAAATAATTTGAAAGATAAAATACCTTCTTAAACCCCAGGTGCCCATGTTTCCTCGGCTCTGTCCTGCTCCCCTGAAGAAGTTAGCATTCATTTGTTCCACTCATGTTGGAGGGTGAGCGTGGGATCCAGCTCCTGCCCTCTCTTAGGCCCATTCCACTCTGAGGGATCCTGCTACAGCCCAGCCAGCATACTTTCTTTTGCACTGGCCTCAGATCCTCCTGGGGAAGGGAGGGGGCATTCGATTATCCCAGAACAAGGTGGATACCCACCAGAATTGATCCTCTTCCTGGCTTCTGCCTGTGATCACCACAGCCATTTATTCAGGGCCTTTTGCTCCCTTTTGGGCACTACTCTAAATCCTTTTCATGTAACTCATCTCATCCTTGGGACAATCTTTTTATATTAATCTGTCGTGATTCATATCTTACAGGGGAGAAAACAGAGATAGAGCGATGTGATTTACTTTGTGGTCACGGGGTTGCTAACTGGGGTGGGGAGGGGCTGGGGTTTTGGCTTTGGTGTCTGTCCTCCTAAGCACGCTATGTCCTGACTCTTAGAGAGAGGGTAAAAATGGCATCTGGTATATGGTCTCTATGGCTAGAAAAAAAACTGATAGGAGATTAAACTAGACATTTTAGTGAAATTATAAAGGCTGAGTGCAGACTAGTGGGAGAGTGTGAGGTTTTGGGGGCCACAAATACAGGGAATTTTCCATCATCTTTTAGACTTTTTCTCCAGGAACCCTATCAGGCTCTTGCAGGGAAGGACATGGTGAATTCAGAGAAAGCTTCCCTTTTGATACTGGCTGTAGGAGGGGAACAGTAGCCACTGCTGAAATTCACTCCGACCTACTCCACTTCCTCTCCACTGTAGAAGAAAGACTTAATTTGCAAGAGAAGGTCTCCATGGAATTTCATCTTAGATGAAGGAGGGAAAAAGAGGCCACCATCCACTCTGCCCAATACTTTACCCCTATCTCCACAAAGTAACAAGTTTTAATGTGCAGAAAAGTGGGTGTCAAAACCATAGCCAGAGGACATTGGTGGGTGCTTCCTGTGGCTGGAAATGCACCACCTCTGGAGTAGGAGCAGCAATTGTGAAGGTACATTCTCAAGTCCCAATTTCACCCTGCCTGTTTAAGACAGAAGCTGAATGAAAAAAGCAGAGAATGTCTCCTCTCCCCACCTCTCACCACCATATTGTCTTGAGTAAAAACAACAGTAGAATGCAGCAAAGAGAGCTTCAAAAGACAGACTGTATCTGGGGAGCAGAACAAAGGGAAGACTCAAAGCTAAGAACAAGGGATGACTAGAGAAATCTAAAGTCTCTGACGTCCTATGAAAAACAAACTCCAATCCTGATAACTTAGCAGCAACAACAAACTTCTAGCCCAGTCTAACTCTTAACTAGATTAGCACAGACTCTCACACTAAAGGTCTGGCAGAAGGAAAGATGTAGGCATTTTTAAGCATCAAATGTAATTATCTCAATATCTATTGTGTTATACAACATAGTCCCCTTTTAATAAAATGTCTAAGTAGCTTACCCAAAAACAAGAAGGAACACAGTCTGAAGCCACCAAGCAATCATCCACATCAGACTCTGAGATGACTTAGATGTTTGAGCTGTCAGGCAGGGAATTTAAAATAACTGATGAGTATGTTAAAGGCTGCAATGGAAAAGGTAGACAGCGTGCAAGATCAGATCAGAGAATTTCAGCAAAGAGACAGCAATTACATTTAAAAAAAATCAAATGAAAATGCAGGGCATAAAAAAAAAACCCACACTAACAGAAATCAAGAATGCCTTTGAATGGCTCACCAGTAGACCCTACAGAGATAAGGAAAGACTTGGTTAACATGAAGATAGGCCACTAGATGTTACCCAAATTGCAATGCAAGAAGATAAGAAAGAATAAGAGAGAAAGCATATCTTCATGGAAGAACAGAACTGTGGACAATATCATATTTTCAAACGTATTTGTCATGAATCCTAGAAACAAGAGACAAAGGAGCAGAAGAAACATTTGAAAAAGTAATGGCTGAGAATATTCCAAATGTAGTGATAGACACCAAACCACAGAACCAAAAAACTAAGAAAACACCAACCAATCTAAATATTAAAAACAAAACAAAACACCTAGTCATATTAGATTTAAACTGCTGAAAACCAAAAATAAAGAGAAACTCTTGGAAGCAAAGAGGAAAAAAGCAGATTTTCTGTCAGAAACCATGCAAGGAGTGAAATCTTTAAAGTGCTGAATGAAAAAACTGTCACTTGGCATAAAGACATCTTCAGGCACAGTAAAAACTGAGAGAATTCATTGCCAGCAGATACACTTCACAGGGAATGTTAGAAGATATTCAGGCAAAAAAAATTGATATGGGTCACAAACTTCACACAAAGAAATGATAAGTACTGGAAATAGAATAAATGAAGGTAAAACATTGTCCTTTAAATTTTATTTTTTAATTGCTCTAAAACAGGAGTTGGCAAACTATTTTTTGTAAGGGGCCAAAGAGTAAATATGTTCTGTGTTGGTAGACAACATAGTCTCTGCCCTAACTACTCAAATGGGCTACTGAAGCACAAAAGTTCTTGTTACTCTTAGGTCTGGAGGGATGTGGAACTGTTAGAACAACCAGGAGGGCATCTGTATTGAAAGCGACACAGCCAACCTGTCTTACTTTGAGTTCCCCAGGAAGCGAACCTCAGGCTTTGAGGAGAGCTATTTTGCTTGGGAGATGCAGGAAGACTAGGAGGAGAGTGAAGAATTGATGTTGATAGACTGGACAGGGAAAATGTGGCACATATACACCATGGAATATTATGCAGCCATCAAAAATGATGAATTTATGTCCTTTGTAGGGACGTGGATGAACCTGGAAACCATCATTCTCAGCAAACGTACGGAAGAGCAGAAGATCAAACACCACATGTTCTCACTCATAGGCGGGTGTTGAACAATGAGAACACGTGGACACAGGGAGAGGAGTACTACACACTGGGGTCAGTTGGAGGGAAATAGGGGAGGGACGGCGGGGGGTGGGGAGTTGGGGGTAGATAGCAGGGGGAGAGATGCCAGATGTGGGTGATGGGGAGGAAGGCAGCAGATGACACTGCCACGTGTGTACCTATGCAACAATCTTGCATGTTCTTCACATGTACCCCAAAACCTAAAATGCAATAAAATAAATAAATGGAAAAAAAAAAAGAAAAGGAAGGCAGATAGTTAAGTTAGTTTCATTAACTAGATACTAAATGAGCAATAGGCGCCTCATAGAGGTTCAAAAAACTAAGTGATCAACTAAACAATAATTTCTTCTTCTTCTGTGCCTGTAATTTGTGGGACTGGTCATGTAAAATAAATGAAATCACAGACCCCTATGTGTTCTGATGGTCAGTGTGGTGGTGAACCAGGGAATCTTGCTGAGTGTCGGAACATGACAAGAAAGTAACCACAGAACAGAAAAATGTTCCTGGTGTTAAGTTATAAAGGCAGATCTTAAAATTGAGCACACATCTTATATCTATATGAAACAAATGAAAAGGATGAGCATATATTAGCCTGTAAGGAAGTACACCAAACTCTTCATAGTAGTTGCCTCTGGGTGGTGGGGACAAAAAGGGGTTGTTTTCTCCCCTGTGTTTCTTTATGACCCCTCTGAATCTACACCTGTTTTATTATAGGAAATAACAACGGCTTTTGTTTTTGAAATGTATTAAAAATGTTTTGTTTTAAAAGTATACTTCAAGGACACAGCATCTGTAAGGTTCCCATTTAATGGTAACATTCAAAAATGAGAGAATCTGAAGTAAGTTTGCTCTAGCTGGGCTGTCTATAGGATAAAGCTGGGTCATACGTAAATTAGCTCTTCCCTTAGCCTAGATTTACAGCTGTCAGGTGATGTGCAGTGAAAAACAACCGTGTTATAACACTTGCCCCAGCTGGGCGGGGTGTCTCATGCCTGTAATCCCAGCATTTTGGGGAGGCCAAGGCAGATGGATCACGAGGTTAGGAGATGGAGATCATCCTGGCCAACATGGTGAAACCCCATCCCTACTAAAAATACAAAAATTATCTGGGCATGGTGGCACGTGCCTGTAATCCCAGCTACTTGGGAGTCTGAGGCAGGAGAATCGCTTGAACCAGGGAGTCAGAGGTTGCACTCCAGCCTGGTGACAGAGCAAGACTCTGTCTCAAAACAACAACAAAACAAACAAACAAACAAACTTGCCCCTGAGGCACCTCAAAGGCAGACTTTAAGGTTTCTTTCTCTCTTTCTCTGTTTTAGACCAATAAAGAATGTTTATCCTTTAGCAAGAAAAACATCTTCAGATAGTAAAAATCACACAGCAATGAGAAATCCATTGACATATTGAGTTTGAAAACCGGTTACACAGGATGTTTGAGTGAAGCAGCATGGGTCCCTTTCCCTGCAGTCTACAGGTCTTAGCTGTGTGTTCAGAGTGCACTTCCTCTTGCCACCTCAGACCTCAGATTTTCTCTGTGATTAGAATACCTCAAATCTGGCCACCTCTCTGGACAAGAACTTATAGAATGCTGCTCCTGCTGCCGGGCATCCTGGTGGCCTCCCTGTGGACGTGTGAGTTGCTTTAGCCAAGGGACATCTTGTTCATTGGAAGGGAGGCACAGAAAGTGTGGATGTTTATTTATTTTTATTGTGGGTATTTATTTATTTTTACTGTTTTACTTTTAAGTTCAGGGGTACATGTGCAGGTTTGTTATATAGGTAAACTTGTGTCATGGCGGTTTGTTGTACAGATTATTTTGTTACCCAGATGCTAAACCTGGTACCCATTCATTATTTTTCCTGATCCTCTCCCTCCTCCTACCCTCCGCCCTCTGATTGGCACCAGTGTCTGCTGTTTCCCTCTTTGTATCCATGTGTTTTCAACATTTAGCTCCCACTTATAAGTGAGAACATGTGGTATTTGGTTTTCTGTTCCTGTGTCAGTTTGCTAAGGATAATGGCCTCCAGCTCCATCCGTGTCCCTGAAAGGACATGATTTTGTTCTTTTTATGGCTGCATGGTATTCTGAGGTATCCCCATCAATCCCATTACTGGGCATATACCCAAAGGAATTTAAATCATTCTATTATAAAGACACATGCATGCATATGTTTATTGCAGATCTATTCACAATAGCAAAGACATGAATCAACCTAAGTGTAGACATTTATATAGCACCATTTTCAGGTGGAACAAAGCCACATGGTCATTCAAGCTAAGCTGACAAATTCCACCATTACCTTGAATTCTTCAGGAAGAAAATGTAAACTTTACATTCAAGCTTTCCCTTAGTATATAACAAACATGCTATCTTAATGAACATCAAAATTTCATATTCAAAAATTTCAAAATTTTTGTTTTTTCTTTCAGACACAAGCGGAGACAATCTCATAACACAACTTGTAACATCCATCACCAAGAAAAAAGGAAATACAGCATTTCTTGAATGCCGAATAAAACCCAATACCTTTAAGAAGAATGTATGTGTACACTGGTACCACCAGAAGCCAGACCGGTTCCTAAAACGAATTCTGTATATCTCCTCAAATGAAAATATTGTCCATGAACAAGGTTTTAGTGAGGAAAGATATGAAGCAAGGAAATGGCAAAGTGACTTGTCCTCCAGCCTGAGAATACACCGAGTCACGGAGGAGGAAGCAGGGATGTATTACTGCGCCTGCTGGGACACACTGTGTCAAAATGCTCCACTGTAACTGAACAAAAAGGCCTCCCGAGCCCGTTACACCTGTGCAAACACACACACCGCCTCCTTTCTACCTCCCAGAGGCACCTGGCTGCTGGCTGCAGAGCGCCTTTCTCTGGTGTGTGTGTCCTGAGCAGTCTGAGCAGGAGCCCAAGAGCCCAATGTCTGACGCTTCTTTCAGTGAGAAACTTTATCATCCAACCTCACCCTTCTGGAGACTGCACTGGCTTTTGGGCTGGTTTCTTAACTTTGAGTGAATGAAAGAGTGCTGGAAAATACAAGGCCTTTTGAGTGACATAGACCTGGGTTTCGAATTCCTGCTGGGAATACTGACAGTGTGATCTAGGAAAGTTCCTAATGCTTTTTCATTCTGTTTATCCAGCTTCAAGTGGGGCTAACATTAGCCACCTCATAGATTCACTGAGGTTTGAATGAGTCTCCATATATGAAAGTTTCTGACCTAGTGCTCAACAGATCACTTCCTTTGTGTCCTTTCCCATTATGACTAAGTCACTGAGCTGTCTCAGCTAAAATAGCTAAAATAAAATTATTAAAATATAAAATAAAAAGCTAACATAGCAATGCTTAGAGACTTTTTTTTTGAGATGAAGTTTCAGTCTTGTTGTTCTGGCTGGAGTGCAATGGCATGATCTCAGCTCACTGAAACCTCCATCTCCTGGGTTCAAGTGATTCTCCTGCCTCAGTCTCCCGAGTAGCTGGGATTACAGGCATGCGCCACAGCCCGGCTAATTTTTTTTTTTTTTTTTTTTTTTTTTCAGTACAGATGAAGTTTCTCCATGTTGGCCAGGCTAGTCTCGAACTCCTGACCTCAGGTCATCCGCCCACCTCAGCCTCCGAAAGTGCTGGGATTACAGGCATGAGCCACCACACCTGGCCGCTTAGAAACTCTTAAAAATAAGCCAGGCATGGTGGCTCACACCTGCTATAATCCCAGCACTTTTGGAAGCCAAGGTGGAAGGATCACTTTAGGCCAGGAGTTTCAGACCAGTTCGGGCAACATAGTGAGATCCTGTCTCTGAAAAACACACAAAAATTATCTGGGAGTGGAGGTAGTCACTTGCCGCCCTAGCTATTTGGAAGGCTAAGGTGGGAGGATGACTTGAGCCCAGGAATTCGAGGCTGCAGCAAGCTATGATGGTGCCCCTGCATCCCAGCCTGGGTGACAGAGCTAGAGCTTGTCGCTAAATAAATATAAATCACATCTTACATCGTTCCCCAAAGAACAGTACATTATAACTTTAATTCTGAAAAACTAAAAATGCACATGGGAAGAGTGGAGGGTAATGAACCAAAAAGACTTCTTTCCTCTAAAATTTTGCTTCAGTCACAACAGAGTATAACATCACAGTGTCTAAAGTAGTAACTACATGAATTGTTAATATTTATCACAGTGCGAGGTTTGGGCACACTCCTAATCTATAAAACATACACAGTACTGCAAGAGGTTGCAAGATTTTAATCCCATTTGTTACTAGACACAGTAAATATACTTTTCCTCCAATACTCATGATAATGCATAGCAACTCACAACTCTGACTAAATATGGCAAAACAGGGAGAGGAAACAGAGGTCAAAGATGGAGGTATTTGAAGTAACACTTCATCATTCTCAGCAAACTGACACAAGAACAGAAAGCCAAACACTGCATGTACTTACTCATAGACGGGTGTTGAACAATGAGGACACGTGGACTCAGGGAGAGGAGCATCACACACTGGGGGCAGTTGGGAGGGGTTGGGGAGAGACAGTGGGGGTGGGGAGGGAGGGGAGGGTGGGGGGGGTAACATGGGGAGAAATGCCAGATATAGTACGCACCTAAAGTAAAATAAATAAATAAATAAATAAATAAAAACAAAAGGAGGGAATTGCTCCAAAGGGGAAGTTAACATTAATTTATTATAGCAGAAATGTTTTCATGAGACCTTCTGGGATTTGATACTTTCTTCACACCAGACAAATACTACTGCAGCAGCTCTCACTGCGAGGGACTTTCATTGGTTCTGAAACAAACCTTTCCCTCCCCGTCACGCAGCAAGGGCTCCACTGCATCTTCAGTCCTAACCTGTGGTCCCTTGTAGCGCCTACTCCAGCTAGCCACTGGCAATGTCAACCTCATGGGTTTTCCTTGTGTCTTTGGCTTGGGTTTGTAGGCTGACTTTACTCCTTTCTCATCGTTTCATAATAATTTTTGTGTCCACAGTCGATTGTTTTCAGAGCCTCTCATTTCTCTTCCTTGCTTTTCAGAGGGAGACAACAAAATGAGAATATCTCAGGACCAATTCTCCTCCAGCCGCAGAGTAGACAGAACAGTGCACATAGGCTGCAAGCTGTCTGGGCTTCCCCTCAAGAAAACCATTGTGCACTGGATCAACAAAAGGAAGGGGAGCCCCTGAGACAAATCCTTTATGGCTCAGCAAAAAATTACAAGCAAGACAGGCCTAATCCCTGCTTGGAGGCAGATATAGATAATAATATCTTTTACCTGATCATGACAACATTGCCAAGCTGAATGAAGCCACCTATTACTGTGCCTGCTGGGATATCACAATGTCACAGAGTCAGAAGGGACCTGTAAGAAAACCTTCCTATGACCACCCCCAACTGCTTATGTACTCATGCAGCCACAGCAGACCAATGCTCTTGTTCATTGGTTCACAGCCTGTTTGAACAGGGAGGGCCCTTGGAATATATTTAGCCCAATGTCCCCACTTCAAATGAGGAAGCTGGGGCCACAGAGGCAGCACGTGACTTGTGTCAAGCTAGTTAACCACAGAGGTAGGGCCACACTGCATTTCAGATTCTCAGTCCAGTGCCTCTTCCTGCCTCTCTTGTGGTCAGTGCTGAATTTCTTTCAGCAAAATCACATTTTTTTCAAATGGGAACAGTGACAACTATGCGTTGTCTTCCTCAGTGGTACCCCCAGGCCCCAATCAAGTTGGATATAGGCCAAACATATATGTGACTACCACACTGCTGAGAAGGGGACAAAGGTCGGCAGGGATGGACTCCACGCTTCATCTACCCATGTTGTTTTCCCATAGCTACTTACTGCCCCTTTTTTCTGTAGCTTCCTATCTGTTGTGAAATCCCTGCTAATTAGAGCAATTTCCCTGGTGTGCCCATCACCATATGGGCACGTGGGAAGTAGAGATTAGCTTTTTATCTGACTAGATTAGTAAATTCTTATAATAGAAGAATCTGCTGAACCAAGGCTGGGGTTTCCTACCTTCACTCTGAAACCTGGAACCAATCCTAGCTGTCTAGCCATGCACTTGGTTCACATTGGGCAGCCCTGGCCTGCTTTCTGCCTTGAGAGAGCGACTTAGGACTTGTTCGTGTCCTAGGCCTTACCAGCCACACCTTGAAAATAGCAAGAACAATAGCAGCAACCGTATCTATATGATTACATTATAGCTCAGTACCTCTCTTTTTGGATGTCTGATAAATAGCCAAAAAAATTGTTGATTCCAATTCCATTCCCTTCCCCTAATCTCCAAGCATGTATTATTTGTCTCTTCAGGCTTTCTTATTGCGGGAAATGGCAAGCGTATATTGTATCATCTGATGCAATGGCAAGGGTGTTTTCTCAAGCAGATAGTGTTTTGTTGACTTCTACATTTTTTATTTCTCCTGGTAATGAGAGAAGAGGTGAGGAGACACAACTATTATTGAGTTTCCTATGATGTGAGATCTGAAGGGAGGTTATGGGAACCCTGGAAACTAGTTTCACCTGCCAGAAAGTCACCCACAAACCAGGCCCAACTCTGTGTGGCCCAATCTGAGATTGGAATAGGCTGTCTCAACAGAGCCCCCGACTGAAACACTATGGACTCAATGCAGAGAACACCAGTCTTCTCTCTAACTTACTGCAGGTTTAGAAACTCTTTGTGTTTCCTCTGACATGTGCAGGGTGATAGACAAGCCGTGACAGCAATGATTGTCATTCTGAAGTGCATGGCTCAAATGGTCCCATGGATGCTATCATCTCCTGGTGTCACTGAAAGACAAATAAAAAGAAGGTAAATTGTCAGATATAATTGGATATTCAGATTCAACTAGCTCCATTCCTCACAGATTATTTTGCTAGCTGTTTGCAGTGACTATGCATTGCTTTTGAGAATATCCAAATTAACCATTTCATCTGCTTTTTATTTCATTTGACATGTTCTGTGATTCCTAGAAAGCAACACCCAGTATCCTATATATGGCCATTTGAGATACAGATTCCCTATATTATACAGACCTAGACTACACCTGGAAACTGTGTTTCTCCCATGCACATCTTTCCAATTACACTCAAACAGTGAAGTAATTGATGAACAGGGTTTGGGATCTTGAAAACTTGAGTGAAATCCTAGCTCAGTTTAAACTCCTAACTCTGTTTCCTCACATGACTTTTAATGGTAATAACAATTTATGGGGTAAAGCTGAAAGAGATAAATGCATAATTGGTGCCTGATTTTTGGTAGACCCTATATTTATGAGTTTTCTTTCACTATCAGAGAGCACAGGCTTATGGAATATCATCCTGGATCAGGGGGAAGGGAAGTGAAAAGGAGATTTGGGGCTTAGAGTAGAATATTAATTTCTCAAGACCTTCCAGACACAAGAGTCTTTTATACAAACGTTTCTTGTTTGCCCAAAAGAAACAAGTGTTTCACCAGGCGTGTTTGCCTATGGGGGCAATATCAGTTGAAAAGTGGCTATAATATGCATAGTGGCATGTTAAATACCCCAATTGCAAAAGAAACCCTAAAAGACTAAATCATCAGGTTAAGAATGAAGACAGATGGCAAAATTGCTAAAAGGCAGAATCTGCTTGAAAGTGCAGTGACCTGACCTCTTCCAAAGACTGCTCCCGTGTTTTTAGAAACAAGTAAAGATCCATTGTACTATATTGTAATATATCTGATATCTAAGTGATAACATATGTGAAACCAAATTATGCTAAATTATGAAAGTTAGTGGTTCAGAGATTGTCAATATGTCATTTTTTATCTCTTGTACATGTCAGATAATGTGTTTATTTCACTTCAGAGAGTTGTCTGCCCATGTTTCTTCTCCGATGTGTCTTAACTTACTTCTGTACCCAATTTAGTTAAGATCCATTAAAATTCTAAAAGATAAACCAATGTGAAAAAATGTGCAAATGATTATTTTGGTTCATGTTGGCAACCAAATCCTGAAATGAAATATGAGATATATCTTCATTACCTTTTGATGGTCTAACAAATTTGGCTGGAGCTGTTCTCTATGAAAGTGATCATCATCAAACTTGAAAAAGTGATGCAAAACTTCAAGCAATGCAGTGCCAACTTGTGCTTTAGCTCACTTGACTTACTTGTTATTTATATATTTATTCATTCATAACCCATCTTCTTGGAAGCAGGATTTAAGTTGCCTCAGTTAGTTATCTCAAGACATGACAAATGTGGTAGGAGGGATGCTTGTGTTCCAAAACATAGGGTTAGAAGCAAAATTGCTCCTCTTTATACACATTCATTTAGGTTTCATTTTATGCCTTTAATAAAAAACTGGACATTATGGTCTTCACATAGTTCTTTTATTTTTTTGTAAATTTAATAACAGATGTGATAATTTGTGACTTACTTTTTTACATTTCATTACTTAAATCCTTCTCTTGAAATGTAGACGGTTTCTAAGACTTCTGATACTTCCCCACATGGTCCTGGGATAAGGAAAAGCAGAGGACAAATAGGAATTGAGTGGGCATCATCCCGTCTATGACAGGTGCAAAGGGTAATTGACAGTCCGAAGTAACAATAACTCAGAAGTTTCAGATAAAAAGACACAGAAATAGGATGTTTCCATTCTACCTTACGAAGTGAAGTCTCTCTGTCTGAATTATTGCATAATCAGTTTTTAGCACTTGCTGTGTCCCAGGTTCTATTATGAATATCATACAAAATTCCTGGGAAATAGGTCTAATCCTCTCCTTAAAAGATGAGGAAACCAAGGCTCTTAGAAGTGTGTGCTCAAGGGCACATCACCAAGAATGGAAGAACTGGAATCTGAACCTGGGTTTTCCCATTTTAAAGTGTCTTTTTTTCTTCATTCCCAGCTTCCTGAGATAATAATTTATTTCATAAGAATATTTTTAAAACTCAAATAAACCTGTTAATGTTTATTGCTCCAGCCACTCTGTCCATCTCCACCATCACTGCAGCAACGCAGGTCCTCGCTTGCCTCTTATTGGCTTCTGGCGACCACCTATACAACCACCTGCTTCACCTTAATTGCTGTGCTGGTCAGTGCCCCTTCCTTTCTGCTCGACATTTATCTTCCCAAAGTGCAAATGTGATCATGTCACTTTTCTCCCTAAATCTTTTAGCAGGTCTTCATTATCTATCCTTCTTTCAAAAACATTTATTTGAAAATACTATAAAAACAGAAAATTTTCCACATTCTTACTTTTCAAAAATTAATGTGTTAAGGTTCTCCTACCCTATATGCATCCCACGCCCCTTTACCCAATGGATACAATTATTCTCCTACATGTTCCTTCTAGCTTTGTAATTTTAATCTATTGAGGCCTTATGTTATATGAGGTGAGGTAGAGTGATATTTCTATTATCCCAAATAATTATTTTCCTAATGTTCATTTCTAAACAATCCATCATCTTCTTAGAATTTAAAAATGTTACAGTGTGTTTCAAATAGCCACACATACTTGGCACATTTTCTGGAGAATTTCTGTTTTATTCGTCTGTCTCATTATTCTTACATCATTACCTTACTATCTCAGTAGCTTTGTGATAAGTATTAAGATCTGCTATGCCAAATGTCTATTTGCTAAACAATTTTTCAGAAAATTCTTTTTCTATCATTTCATATTTATTCATCCCTATACAATTTAAAATGAACTTATCTAGCCCAGCATTTAACCTTACACCCTAGAGCAACAACAACATGTCGTAGTAATTCTGACTGAAATTGGTGGAAATTTATACATGAATTTAAGATGTATTAGCCTCTTTATGATAGGAGGTTTTGATCCATCAATGTATGTTTCTTCATTTATTTAGGTTTTATCGTATGCCTTTAGGAAAACTGAATACTGTGTTCTTCACATCGTTGTATTTTTTTGTAAATTTAATAAAAGAGTTTACAATTCATTACTTTTTTACATTTTATTACTTAAATCCTTCATGGCTCTTGAAATATTGACAGCTTCTAAAACATCTGATGCTTCCCCTCATGGTCCTGGAATAAGGAAGACCAGAGGACAAAAAGTGATTGAATGGTAATCACTCCATCTGTGACAGGTGTAAAGGGTAATCGGCAGCTCCAAGTAATAATTTTGAATTTTCTATTAAAAAGAAACACTTTCCAAACATAATTTTCACTCAGCGCTGTTGTCCTCTCCATTGGATTGGGAGCTGTGAGCTGCCATGTATGGATAGGTGCCCTCTGTGACCTCATTCATGCCTTCCTGAATGAGGACACATGATACTTCGGCTGGAGCAAGGGTGGATCTTCAGTGGACATAGAGGTTGTCACGCACGGCCTGTCCTCCTCAGTCCTTTCAACTGAACACCTCATCTGTACTCAGGAGATCACACAGCAGACGCTGGCTTAAGATTGCAGATTTTTCAACATATCAGATAACTGGATTTTTTTTGGGGGGGGTCATGGCATGGTTTAAATAAAGAATCTATTATTTCATGGGAGATAGAATTCTACAAATTTCTTCTGCTATTCCAGGAAAAATAATAGTCATTGCAGAACACATTTTCTTATTTGGCATTGCTTGGTAAAAGCATCACGTTGCCAAACGGTAGAACAGGCTTTTTGAAAGTGGAGACCTTTGTTTAAATTTCTCAAGTATGTCTGCGTTGACACATTTGCATTTTCAGTTACTAAAGAGCTTCCTCCTTTCAGAACTATCTTCCCAAATTGCTAACAGAGAGGCCCTGGTGTTTGTGAGAACAGTAGAGCTTTTCCTTTGATGTAATCTCAAAGCAATTTCGACAAATTCAGCACCTGGAAATTAAAAGAAAAAAAAGACAATTCTCTGAATACTCTTCCTGGTAATTTAGAAAAATAGTGGGTTGACCCATTGAGCCTGCTGTTTTCTCTTCTTGCTTTTTTTTTCTTTTTTTTTTTTTTTCCATTTCCCTTTTCTGTTGGTGCTTTTCAAAAATTACTGCCTTAAGAGAAAACAGGTAATTTATCAGGGAAAATAACAAACTATCAGATGTCACAATACCT
The DNA here is from genome assembly GCF_009761245.1 of Sapajus apella. Classification (NCBI taxonomy): domain Eukaryota; kingdom Metazoa; phylum Chordata; class Mammalia; order Primates; family Cebidae; genus Sapajus; species Sapajus apella. The sequence goes on from NW_022436959.1 coordinate 76,293, forward strand.
ATATTCAAGGACTTCCAAAAAAGCCAGAAGATCAAATTGCTACTTCAAAGTTGTTGGATTGCTAGTCATGTCATGAAGATCAGAAGGTTGAGATTTTGTAGAAGCTTAGACCAGTGTGACAGCAGTGGTTGGATCAAGAAATTTGCAGAGGGGACTAAGCTCATAGTAACTCCACCTGGTAAGTAACTTTTTTTTCTGCTTTTATCCCCGTAATGAAAAGCTGATAGATGCTTTATAGAAAAAAATGATCAACCTTATCTGAATCTTTCACATTCCTGGCCTCAGTATACAGACAGCAATTTTGCCGGCTAGGTGGATATGCAAACAAAACAATTTGTACATGTTATCTTCCCTTCCCTGCCTGTAAGCAGATTGAAATTTGACTTTTAGAATACACACACACACACACACACACACACACACCCCGTAGACTCTGGTTAGAAATTAAAATGTTTTCAGAACCATGTCTGTATACCATTGGTGTAAGTCCTTGATCCAAGGACAGTTTTTTGTAGGTCTTTTAAGTGAAAGACATAAAAATGGAATTTTATTAATTACTCCTCTGTATTTTGAGATATAACATAGTGCTCCCTTCTTCTGGTAGCCTGCCAAACCCATATTATTGATTTTTATCTCATCCTGAGAAACAGTGAAGAAAAAATTAATTCTTATAGTAAATTACCATAGCAGGTCAATACATCCCGTTTGTTACTGCTCTTGCTTCTTTGAAGGAGGCTGAGGTCACTCAACATTTATACTATTGGAACTCTTGCAATATCACCTGGAAATGGCCCAGTTTAATAGAATTTGTAAGTTCAAACAGCTGTTTCAGCTCCAGGGTCAATGAAAAGAGTCTTCATGATTTTACATCTTCATTTGTTCATTCATCCTCTCAGCAAATATTAATTGAATTGTTCTGTATGTTAGAGATAAAAAGGCAAACAAGATGCAGTTTCAACATTGAAAAGCTGCCAGTCTGGCAGATAAATATTCTAGATTGTGGCTTGGCTGGGCCCTGCCCGTGTTCTTTGGCCTGTGGCTGCCAGAGAAGCAAAGGTCTTGGGTTCATGAGCTCGTTTTCTTTCTTAATTCGTGTAGCAGTTATTGCTTATAAGATCTATGTATTGTGTTTGGTGGAATAATTTGGTAAAATGACCCGATATTGTCCCCTTAAGAAGAAAATTAATATTAGTAAAGTTTATTGAGAGAGAGTAAAGTTTGTAGACACCACGCTAAATAGTTTCAGTGCGTTATCTCATTCCTCATCAGGCCTATACAGGAGATCCTCTTATTTCCATTTCACAGATGAGGAAACCGAGCCCTGGAGAAGATCAGTTATTTTCCTAAAGTCACATGACTAGTCACTGTGGCAGTTTAGGATCTAGCTAAGGCTGTCTATTCCAAAAGTGCCCCATCTGGACCCTTATATGATGTATAGAAATATTAAGTCATATTTTTATACTTTGAATATTTTGTCTTCTGTAGCTTGACCCTATGAATGGACACTATAGTTGGCTGTTTTTGTAGTAACAAGTCACAATTTGTATTATTATTTGTACATGAATACAATTCTTCTGCTTCTAATTATGGCACTGAAATTCTCTCTCCTCCAAAAAGTCAAGTGGAATGTGCATTTATTAAATACTCAAAATATAATTTTTAGGTTATTTCTATAGAATGAGTCATTTTGACATCATTCCACTCAGTTGTCTTTCTGTATTGGCATCAAATTTGCTAGATATGTTGAAACTAATAAAGGAGCTATTGCAGCTATGCTATATTGCAGTATTAAGTTGCATAACTCGGAGCTGCCTCTCTGGTGAGTGGCACAGGATTTAATTCAATGATCTGGAAACTGTAAGGGTATTTTCAAGTCAAAAGGCGTAGTCTTTCAGCGATGAATCATCATTAAGAATTCATATTTTGTAACAACTCTTCTAGTATTCTATCAGTGAGAACTGGATTCTAAAAAGAAGTTTATTTATTTTTATTTATTTATTTATTTATTGAGACGGAGTCTCACTCTGTCACACAGGCTAGAGTGCAGTGGCATGATCTCTGCTCACTGCAACCTCCACTTCCCGGGTTCAAGCAATTCTCTTGCTTCAGCCTCCTAAGTAGCTGGAATTACAGGCGCCTTCCACCATGCCTGGCTAATTCTTTTATATTTTTAGTAGAGACGAAGTTTCGCCACGTTGGCCAGGCTGGTTTTGAACTCCCCACCTCAAGTGATCTGCCCCCACCTCAGCCTCCCAAAGTGCTAGGATTACAAGCATGAGCCACCGCACCCGGCCAGAAAGAAGTTACTTTAGAATCAATCTAGATACCCATCCATACGAATCACAAAATACTTATAAATCATATCGGCTTATCTACTTATTAAATAATTGTCAAACATAAGTATCCTATTACTGTTTCTCTTTGAAAATTAGGAAAATACTAACTCTAAATTACACTTAAAACAAAGCGCATACATGAAAACTCTTTAGGGAAGATTCAGGCAAAATCATGAGAAAAGGTAAAATCAGATTCTCCAATGTATATGACACAAGGAGACAATGTACATAACCCAAAGTGTGCAGGATGGGGTAAGGTCGGTTCTTAAACTCCTAATTACATTCAGGTCTATTGCGATTTTGTTTGAGCTTTGTCTTGGCTTAATGTCAGCAGGGCCAATTTTTATGTATTTATGCAAATACTGAAAAAAAATGTTGGCACAATTTTAAAACAAACACAAAGGGAGTTTCTTATAAAGGCTTCTCAGGTGGTGGGCAAGAGTCTGGCAAAAAAATCAAGATGTTTGGTCCCGGAACAAAGCTCATCATTACAGGTAGGCTTTCTTTAAATTTTGCAATGTAAAGAAGGACAGGAGGTAGGCATGCAGGACCTGGCTCGGAATTCTAGGATCCCCTCCTGGTTTGGTCACTAATCATGGTGAAATCTCCAGAGAGGTCAGGTGACTTGGATCACGCCTTAGGAGTCAGACCTTTTCCTGCTGTAGCATGGGAGGCATTACTCAGAAGCTTCGACCAACTGTGGGTCTCTAAAGGAGGGAGATCTTTGGTATCTCTCTTTGAAAGTTTTGTAAACGAGTTTAGTTTAGAGATTTTATTTCTTCAATTCTAAAAATAACCAGTGGAAAAGAGTAAAAAGAAATCAGCTATCCTCATTATTTGGTCACTGAAATATGAAATATTTGATAATTTGACCAAAGGATGATTAATATCAAGTGTCAAAATATTTAACAGTGTGGCTATATTCAAAAGTGACATAAGCTGCTTTTATTGTTTTTTTAAGTCAGTTCAATAAGTTAATTTATTATTTGTTAGCTTAAGCTTAAAGATGCAATTTTGCTTGGATGAGAGAAAGCATCTTACAAAGATACTCTTAGTCTATTAGATCCACTGAAATGAAAGTTTTCAGAGAATTTTCACAAAGTTGATAAAGCATTGAAAAAAGTGAAAACAATTATATATTTTTGTTTCCTTAGTGGTTGAGATCATATGGTAAAATGAACTTATAAGTTAAAAAGTGACCTTCCAATTCCCTTTTATCCAAATGACTTAATATGAATTATAGCAATCAAATTCATAATTTGTAATTTTTTGAGAAGTGATTTTTCAGGAAAGTGTGGTGCAGGAAAAAGTATAGACTTTCTTTCTCAATGACTCGTGGGTCTACCACTTTCTATGTAATTGTCCTTTAGGAAGTGTACTTTGATTCACCAATTATTCAAATTATAAAAATACCGATTCATTCATTATAGAAAAATTGGAAAACATACAAAAATAAACAAAAAATTACAATTTTAAGTTTACCCTCATCACATTATCATTTTGTTACACTTTTATTTCAACATTTTTCTATGTTTTTTGTTTATTTTAGAAAGTTGGAATCATAGTAAATACACAATAATAGATTTGGCTTTTTCACCTTCACATTACTTCATAAACATTCTTTTCAAATGTCCTTAATATTTTTCAATAACAGAGCAAAGTTGAAACTTCTGATTTCCAGTTGATCTGTACAATAAAGATAATGGAGATTATTTATCTCAAATGAATGTTGTAAAAATTAAATGAAATTAAATATGGAATTACCTACCAGAATGCCTGACACTTGGTAGGTGATAGAAATATTAATTTCTCTTCCAGAATTCAAGTTACGACCCATGAGAGGTCTTTATAAACTCGGGAATACAGATAAATGTATCAATCCCCATCTATTCAACAGCTCACTTCAGAACAAATATCACTATTTGTAAAATGCTTTCTATTTCTAAATGACTAATTGTACTTGCTTCTAAAAGTAATTAGAATGTTTATGTATTATCTCAAACATAATCTGCCTGAATAAAAGGTGATTTTTCATTTTCCAGAGAAAATATATAGAAGTTTAAGAAAAATCTATATTTTTTCTGTCCCCTAACTTCATTATGTAAATTTATAAGAATCTAGGTAAAACAGTCAAATGTCTACTTATAGCTTTAATTTCTTAACTGGATCATACCTGCAAAGTTAAAAATTATATCAATAGCAATATCAGTTGAGAAATATTACCTTTTTTGCCCTTATATTTCATTAAAAATTTTGTTTCAATGCTTCACATGCATCTAAAACATCTACCTTAGAGCAAATTTCTAAGCCCTCTGAGGTCTCAGTGTCCATTTTGGAATCCCCATAGGATGGTGTCTCCTCTGAATATTTTATCCCAAGAAAAAATTATCCACTCACAAAATAAAAGGAATTTCTTTTTTACAATTTATTCTGTTATTCTACATTTGTATGAAGTAAATAAAAACTGCAGGAAACTTAGCCCCAAGTAATAATGACCAAATCCATGATAAATTTCTTTGCTTTTTTTTTCTTTTATCAGTGAATTTTACCAAAACTAGCATTCATTGAGTTCATTTCATGTTGATATCTCATCTAGTTAGTACTTTTGGATCAAAGCGGAGTGTTAGAAGAACATTTTTAAATGTGAGAGGTTACACAAGGACTGTAACATACATTAGACACCTCCCCATATAACGAGCGAAAATTTTGGGAAAGAAAGCCTCATTTTATATTCTGGCACTTTCTATCTAAATTTAGTATGTAGGTATCCCTATCACAGAGGTAGGATTTGCAAACATATTCTCTGTTCCTGTGTCTTATGTGAGCCTGACCTTACAAAACAATCAACTCCTGGAGACAAAAGAGAAGCATGCTATAATGCACAAACTATTTGTTTTTTCTTTTTTTCCCATTATTTATTTTATTGCATTTTAGGTTTTGGGGTACTTGTGAAGAACATGCAAGATTGTTGCATAGGTACACACGTGGCAGTGTGATTTGCTGCCTTCCTCCCCATCACCTACATCTGGCATCTCTCCCCTTGCTATCTCTCCCCAGCTCCCCACCCCCCACCGTCCCTCCACTATTTCCCCTCAACTGACCCCAGTGTGTAATGCTCCCCTCCCTGTGTCCATGTGTTCTCATTGTTCAACACCCGCCTATGAGTGAGAACATGCGGTGTTTGATCTTCTGCTATTCTGTCAGTTTGCTGAGAATGATGGTTTCCAGGGGTCGGGCCTGGTTAGTACTTGGATGGGAGACTATGTGTTGTTTACTTAAACTACCTGTTTTCAAAGTCTATTTGAGAAGACCTAAATTAAAATACACAAGCATAGTAAGACCATTAAATAAACACAGATGATCAAAAGCTCTACGGAAAGGAGAAGGAGAAAGGCCTGTGATTGTCTAGCAAGGAGCACAGGTTAAAATTTTATGCTCAAAGGTAGGAGAACAAGGTAGGGGAATACATACTTCTTACTAACTGTAAAAAGCAGCACACCAAATCTTCAAATATAATATTTTTTCCATTATAAAATTAGAAAAGGTCTTTGATACTTGAGTCCTTTAGAAGGAAATGGAAGAGTGTGCTTTGCCTTCAACTTCCATTTTGGAAAATGAAAGGAATGGCCATGAAGGAAACCCATTGTATATTACTCCATCGCTTCTGTGGGAATCCCGACATTTAATGAAAGGAACAGATGGTGATGCTCAGCAGACATGATCATGCAGATAGCGTGTAGTGATTTAAAGTGACAACAGAAAGATGGATTTGAGGACCATGCGTCCCGCCATTTCTCTAGCCATTCTGCCTTGAAGGGCCAAACCAGGAGTTTCAAGTTGGACTTTGGCATGAATTCAGAAGTCAGTCTGAGGCTGAAATTTCTTATAAAACTTGGAATGCAAATATGTTGTGCTGCTGATTAGGAAAAAGAGCCATTTGTTTTGGAAAACACAAGTGAAGAATTTCCATACACTGACTGCATATATTAGACTTTAGTCAGTGTTTCCTTTGATTTTCTTAACACAGCAGATAAGGCAAATGATAGCCTATTAAAAATTGGGCGTGTGGAAAGCAAGTTTCCTGTGATGTTGGGGATGGTGGCTTTGAGAATCCTAGGCATGTCAGAGCGAAGTGGAATGCAAACGGAGGAACTGAGAAACGATTCTTCCTGCTTAATTTCTATGGATTTAACTGCCACTCCAAAATGCTGAATTTTTTTTAGTAAAGGATTAAAATGCCATGTCAAGGCACACAATAATAGCAAACAGATTGCTAATCGTAACAATGATGATGATATCATTACCACAACCTCTTGTATTTCCATAGCATTTTTTATTTTTTGAGACAGGGTCTTCCTCTGTTGCCCAGGTGGGAGTACAGTGGTGCAATCAAGGCTCACTGCAGCCTCAAACTGTTAGAATCAAGCGACCCTCTTGCCTCAGTCTCTCAAGTAGCTGGGACTACAGGCATGCACATCATGCTCAGCTAATTTTTTTTTTAATTTTTAGTAAAGACGGGGTCTCACTATGTACTATGTTGTCCAAGCTGGTCTCGAAGTTCTGAGCTTAAGCAATCCTCCCACCTCAGCCTCCCAAAGTGCTGGGATTACAGGCACGAGCCACTGCACCGGGACCTGTAACATTTTGATCAAGTTGCTTGTTTATAGTTTCTTTCATTTTGGTCTCACTTCAGTGCTGGTAGGGATGTTGAACTGATTTCCACAAGCATCACTGTTTTTAGATAAATAAAACACCAAAAGCTTTCAGCTATCTGATTTGTTGAGCAACATAACTTTTATGAGCAAAATGAACAACGACTGGAACCCTGGTGTTTTGAGAATCCCAGACGACGAGAATTTGGAGAACTCAGGGAAATTGACTTAAAGTTTTTCATATGTATTGAATCACTGTGGGATTAAGAAACTCTTTGGTAGTGGAACAACACTTGTCATCACAGGTAGGTATCAGAAGAATACAATATTTCCAAGGTAATAGAGGGAAGGCAAGAAATGATTAAATTGGAACAATGTAATAATGTTTAGAAAAAAAGAGGAATTTGATGGGGATTTGATGTAGAAATCTTAGGAGAGACTTTAAAACAAATGCTTATACTAAAAGAGAACCTAGATTATATTGTACAAATATCATAATAGGATTTGGCTTTGTGCATATATGGACTTCTATAAAGTACTCACATATGATGTATGAAATGTTATTAAAATATTTGTCCCTGAGCAAAATGTATTATGACAGGTAAGTTTGTGATAGACTCTATCAGGTGGGCGCATGTTCACCTCTGATGGTCCAGCATGTTGTGAAAGAAGCCGGGTGTTGGAGTCAGATCGACCTGGAACTCCAGCTCCACCACTTACTGCTTAGCAAACTTGGGTGATTATTCTCTGTCCTCAGCTTTCTAATCCATAAAATGGGATAGCAGTATACATTCAGCAAGGTTGTATGAAAATTGAAGAAGATAGTGTGAATTAAGTACTTGGCACACTGTCCAACACAAAATAGGTGCCCAACAAGTATTCTCTGGATTCGCATGTAAAGAGAGAATGGGATCTACTATGCAGAGTTGCTTTCAGCCCATGGAATTTACAGAACAGCAATTCTCCAGAGAATTCAGCTGTACGTCTAACTGCTCAAACGGAAGCTTATCTTAAAATCCACTCACACACACACACAAATTGAACTTAGAAATATCAATTCATTTCTTGTTAGCAGACTTTTTAATCACTTGGCAAAAAATTATATTAAGATGTTTATTTTTTATTTTTGTAGTCCTATGTGCTTTACATAATCCTTTATCTTAATTGATATAATTTTTAACACCAACATATTTGTTCTAAGATTTATCGCCAATTAGTTTAGGGTGCTGTTTATACATTTCAGAAAAAAAAAGGTTAAAATCTTACAAAAAATGGTCAAGATGTCAAATCAATTAAATACAGTTGGAAACATAAATCTGAAATACATATTTAAATATAAAATAGCTATAACTATTTATCTAATGAAACAAGCAAAAGAGAACACTTAAATAAGTATTCATATGTAAATTTAATATATCATACTGTCTATAGAAAATATAGTTGATATTTGGTAAATTTACATAGAGTTTACTGCTGCATTTTAATAAGCAACAAACAACAGGCAATTTAACTCAAATATACTATTTGATTATGCAAACAAATGTACACAAATGAATCCAGCAGGTTTATTATTTTAAATAAATAAAATATATAAATTCTATTTATCATTGAAGTAAGTAGAATGGTTGCCATTCTATGCATTATAAAAAAATTTTGACCATAAAAACACTCTTAAGATGTACATTTTAAAAAATCATGTGATAAGATGATCCAGAATATCGGCCCTTACCATGTATCATCAAGTATGCTATTTAATGATTAGTTAACTGTTACACTGAAAAAGTTATGGGAATTCCAGATTCATTTTGTCCTGAAAAGAATGAAACTGAAAGAATCTAGCTAAAGAAAAGGGACAAGAGGCAATGAATGCTGTGGCACCATACAGAATATGTCCAAGTTTATCACTTGATTTTTAATTTCCTTAGTACGATGAATAGGAAGTATTTCCAAGAAGAGACACCAGTTCCCAAGATGAAAATTAGATTTGAAAATATATTGATTAGAGACTAAAATTATATACATATAATGTACAATTAAAAAATTAATCTTATATTTTATAACATGCTTTTAAAAGTAGAAACAAACTACATAGTGGAGAAATATACACTGTCTTACAACTATAACAAGCAAAATACTATTTGCACTAAAAGCAAAGTATATGAAATTAAAATAAGCCCATTATGCCTAATTAAATTTATAGCATGCTCAAAAATTAATCTTACTGTATATGTTTACTAATTTTGTGTAAAAATCAGAAGCTTTGCTACACAAATGCAAATCATCAAGAATTTTTTTCTTTTATTCTCAAATGAGAAATTTAATTCTTACTTTTTAAAGAAATTGTTCAATTATCAAACTCACTTCAAACCAGCCAAAGCATTTGAGTTTCAATTGGAAATCAAATTAGAAAGAAATGCAACATTTATAATTTGTTATTTGATTAAAAGTAAATGTATAACCCATTAACATTCCAGATTCCAGTGATATGTCTTGTAAATGTATAATGTTTCATTATGTATCTTGACCCTATGCCTATAAGAAACTCTGGAATCATGACTTTTAATACAGCAATTACATACACATTTTATTCAGCAGGCTAAGACAAAGACAATAATGGAGCTTTAAAACAGTTACGTCGCATATAGGACAGATACAAATTCTGGGAGAGACATCAAAAGTCAAAATATAGATATGCTGATTTACACAGATCTTCTCATTAATAGGGCAAATTTATAAAAACCAGTCTAAAAAACATACCCCTGGTGCATTCTTAGTTATGCTTAAACTTCAAATGAAATTCCAATATAGAATGTGCTTTTGGTTAATATTTTCTAAAGCAAAACAAAATTTTGGTAAGTGCATTACTGGATAAGATTAATACAAGAGTATTTCTGAAAATCAATAAAACTTTTTAATAGGAGTTTTGCAAATGTTGCCATTTTGCTTCTAAATTCAAGACATGGTGAATGATTTGGAGGTACAACTGTAAATACTGGCTCACTCAAAAACCTGGAGGGTGCGGATGTGAAATTGAGATATTATACAAAGTTAGATATTAACTGGAAGGACTGCGCATGGTATACTCATTGAAACTACCCGGTCAACTTGATAGACAGTATGTATATGTGGAAGTAGACTCCCACTAAAGCAAGTGACTGTGTATATATTGTTAACAATAAAAGTGAAAAAAAAATGGCTAGGCATGGTGGCTCACACCTATAATTCCAACACTTTGGGAGGCTGAGGCAGGCAGATCACTTGAGTGCAGGAGTTTCAGACTAGCCTGGTTAACATGGTGAAACGTGTCTCTGCGACAAACAAATATTAACCAGGCATGGTGGTGCATGCCTGTAGTCCCAGCTACTTGGGAGGCTGAGGTGGGAGGATCACTTGAGCCTGGAAAGTTGAGGCTGGAGTGAGCCATGATTGTGCCACTGCATTCCAGCCTGGGCAACAGAGCAAGCCCCAGTCTAAAAAAAAAAATTAATAAAGTAAATATGGCATATCACAGAATAGGTAAATGAAGAGTGGGAGTATGCAAAATTGTGGAACATAAGAACGTATGTTATTTGGCCAAAGAATATAAGTTATAAAGGATGGGAAAGGGAAGTGGGATAAGGACCAAAGAGTCTCATCTGTAGAGAGATCTTTAAAGTTATCTGATCTTCTTCCCCTTTCCCCTGCCATCCACTTTGAAAACATGCTTCACTGTGATGAAATAAGAGATTAAAAAATAAAGTGAATATGTTCATGAACGTTGGAAGCCTTGGTAGGAGGCAGTTAAAAATCATACTCCATCACAGCATGGGCAAAATAAACAAAGGCCAGGTTTTCATCCAGCAACTGACAGTTGAGAGCTGTGACTTTTGGCAAGTTATTTAATTTCTTAATCCTCTTTTCAACATCTGTAAAATAAGCACAATAATAAGTACTGTGCAACCTATCCTGGGTGAAAGGCCATGGTGGACACCAGCTCACTAGCAACTTCTCTTTTTGTTGTTATGTACTAGACCATTCCAAAACATGCCATGTGTGTGTTTCTCTAATAATTCTTTTAAATTCATATTCCATTTCTCCCCATAGATGAATATATTGGTGCAGACATTTCCCCCAAGCCCACTGTTTTTCTTCCTTCAATTGCTGAAACAAAACTCCACAAGGCTGGAACATATCTTTGTCTTCTTGAGAAATTTTTCCCGGATGTTATTAATATACATTGGCAAGAAAAGAATAGCAACACGATTCTGGAATCCCAGGAGGGAAACACCATGAAGACTAATGAAACATACATGAAATTTAGCTGGTTAACGGTGCCAGAAAAGTCACTGCATAAAGAACACAGATGTATCGTCAGACATGAGAATAACAAAAAAGGAGTTGATCAAGAAATTATCTTTCCTCCAATAAAGACAGGTACGTGTCTATACATATCATCTCTCAGAACACTTCTTTGAAAGGGAATACTGCACTTTTTTTCTTTCAGTATTAATGAAAAACAAACATAAATCTTTCTTAAATGTTGTTATACTTAATGGTAGCATAAACACCCTGCTATTTTTCTACAGAATTAAAATGGTATAGGTTTTGGAGAAAACAAAATGGAAAAAGTTACTGAAGCTTTCTCAGACTCAGCTCCATTATCCAAAATAAGGAAGTGAAATGCTGTTTTTTAGCGTTGTTAGTTGGATTAAAGGAAAGAACATACATGGAAGCATCTAGCAACCTAGCACATGGTAAATGCTCAAAAAGAGTTCTCCCTTCTTTTGATGACTTCACTTGATTGGAAAATACGAACAAGTATACGTATTTCAGGAATGTTCTACCCAAGCAGGAAGAGCCACTCACCTCACTCTTCCTACCCACAAAGTTTAACTTAGAAACGATGGGTTCGTTGTTGACAAAATGACATTTATCTGAAGAAGCCAAAATGTGGCTCTACACAACAGATAATAGTCTTGGCCCCTGCAGTTTTATGAAGGCCTTGGGTTTTTCGGATTTTTATTTTATATATTACCATATGGTAACATTTCATAATTAAAGGTTGGTAAGGCTTACCTGTACAAACGTTCTTCCATTTTCCATAATAAATGCATTTTCTGCCATTGGTGAGTGCAGCTTAACAAACATTAATTGTACTATGATGACTTGCCAGGCTCAGGCTGTGGAAATGTGGATGAACAGAGTAGGATGAGTTACTGTCCCAAGGACGATGCATGACAGTGCAGAGAATGTACTTTTTTCCTGATCACTCAGGGTCACCCACGATTCATGCACGAGGTCCCAAAACAGTGCCTTTGATGCAGATTGTGTAGATCTCCAGACAATCAGGCAGAGGGCTGAACGTGCCCTGGCCCAGTGGTCCAAGCCCTCACTATGTGTCAAAATTCTGAGTATGAATATAACAGTCCAGCAGCTCCAGAGTGGCCATGAAAAAGACCCATTTTGTGCTTTTCCCTGTGGTTAACATGTCCTTTTTAGCTAGCAGGGAATGAGCATTAACAAAATGTTTGCAGACCTTTGCCATGTACCATTCCAGATTTCTAGGGCAAGTCTTTAGCTTCTCGGATCCTGAGTTTCTGCAGTGATCAAATGTGATTTCAAGAGTTCCCTTGACTTGCTCCTGGGGCTATGATGAAGAGCAAAGAAAACAATGGCAGGGAAAATGGGAAAATGGCTTGCTTTCAAAACGCTAGCATGGATGTGTTCATTTGTGTATTTAGTGTATTAGGCACAGCCTTTCCTAAAACTAACTGAAGTAGGGTTAAAAAACAGTCCCAATTTTCTATTTCCTTTGCTGAGGCACAAAGGGGAGACAAATGTGCAAAGCTTGAGGTTAGTCTTACCCCTGTGCTTAAATGTCCACTTAGTAAGTTCTGATTTTTCTTCTCTTTTCGTTTTCTTTCTTTTTCTTTTTTTGAGACCGAGTCTTGTACTGTTGCCTGGGCTGGAGTGCAGTGGTGCGATTTCAGCTCACCACAGCCTCCACCTTCCAGGTTCAAGTGATTCTCCTGCCTCAGCCTCTCAAGTAGCTGGGATTATAGACACATGCCACCACGCCCTGCTAATTTTGTATTTTTAGTAGAGACGGGATTTCTCCATATTGGTCAGGCTGGTCTCAAACTCCTGACCTCAATTGATCTGCCCACCTCAGCCTCCCAAAATGCTGAGATAAGAGGTGTGAGGCATTGCGCCCTGCCAGGTTCTGATTTTTCTAGTGATCAGTGCAAAATAAAAAGTATAGTAAGTTACAGTGCAGTGAATATCATACGGGAAAGAAGTTACAGTTTTATAGTGTGTTTTACTTTACACTAAATTCTAAAAGTAAAAAAAATTTTTTTTTTTTTTGAGACGGAGTTTCACTCTCATCGCCCAGGCTGGAGTGCTGTGGTGGGATCTCAGCTCACTGCAACTTCCACCTCCCTGGTGCAAGTGATTCTCCTACCTCAGCCCCCTGAGTAGTTGGTATTACAGGCACCTGCCACCATACTTGGCTAATTTTTGTATTTTTAGTAGAGATGGGGTTTCAGCATGTTGGCCAGGCTGGTCTCGAACTCCTGAACTTGTGATCCATCTGCCTCGTCTTCCCAAAGTGCTGGGATTACAGGTGTGAGCCACCGCTCTCAGCCTGAAAGTAAAATGTCTTTCATGTGTTTCTCAAGACAACTAAGTTAAGAAGGACTCTTCTCTTAATGTCATTCTACCAGTAGATTTCTAGTGCTCTTTATTGGAAGTTTGTTTTTCTGATAAAAGCTAAAAATATAACAAGGAAGTGATCATATTATGTAATAATGAAGTGTTTTTGAAGCACTTCAATGTGACTTGACCTTGACCTTTCTAGTCCCAGAAATAATTGCACTAAGATGCTGAGCTCCTGTAATAAAAAGGAGATAAAACGAAATCTGGTCCACATTGGCAACCAACCATGATTGTGAGAGAGGGAACTCAGGATACACTTACAGGTTTTATTATGAGGAATTGTTACTTTATTTTTTGCCTCAGTCAATGCATAGAAATAAGTTATAGTCATTTCCATTTACCTTTTAATAAATAAAGCCACCATAAGGAAAATAAAAAGACATTGAAAACCCTTTAAAGTTAGACCTTAAAGATATTTGGACATGAGACATGGAAACTAACATTTTCATCTGTGAGACTTACCCAGAACCTATACCTCAAGTCCATTTCATAGAATACACGAAATAAAGATCTCACTGAACAGAATCATATCCGTATAGACAGGAATACATCTACTCGAAAAATAATAAACCAAACACCAATATGACTCTCTTTTCTTCTATCTGTTTTAAAATATGTTTTTTTTGCATCCATGTTTGTTGCTTCCCTTTTTTTTTTTTTTTTTTTTAACATCACAGATAAATTCCGCTCTCACCTCAGGTTTTATTCAGAGAACTATCAATGTGGCTTGACCTTGACCTCTCTTTCTAGAGTCAAAAATAATTACACTAAGATGCTGAGCTCCTGTAATAAAAAAGACCATTTGCTGAGAATAACTAACATACTGAAAGAGATTTTCTTAGAGTACACAATGGTGAAATTATATTGTCTCTTTATAAATTACTTTATATCTATTTCTGTGGATTATTTCTACAAAGTACTTTTCACATGTCCAATTTCTTTATTTTTATTTTTAAAACCAGAACATTTATTGTGTGACTAATCGCTGAAATTCTTAAGATGAACTGGATGCTGCAACAGCTGCCCTCTTGGGTTTAGGTGTTGTTCCCTCACGGAATCCATGCCTGAATCTGCGGCATACAATTTTAGGTGCCTCATTCGACCAGTCCCGGCGGTATTTCGTCTTTTAGCCTTGGCACTCCCGTTATACTTTCTCTTGCGCTTGGCGGGGCAGCCACATTTGCCACAGGTGGACTTCTGAGGTGGTAGGCCTTAGAGCCACAGCGGCGGCGCAACGCGAGGGTCTTATTGCGATGCTTCCCAAACGGTGACGTTCCCTTCGTCATCTTGCTTCTGCGGCCGAGCCCAGAAAGACCGGAAGACGTGTGCAATTTCTTTTATTGCCTTACAACTACTCTCTGAATACCGGCTCTGCTATTCACTGGAAGGATTCTCGGCAAGTTGCCTGAACTTTTTTTTTTTTTTTATGACAGAATCTCTGTTGCCCATGCTGGAGTGCAGTGGAGCAATCTCGCCTCACTGCAGCCTCTGCCTCTCGGGTTCAAGCAATTCTCCTGCCTCAGTCTCCCAAGTAGCTGGGACTACTGGCGCGTGCCACCACGCACGGTTAATTTTTTGTATTTTTAGCAGAGACAGCGTTTCGCCATGTTAGCCAGGATGGCCTCAATCTCCTGACCTCGTGATCTGCCCACCCGGCCTCCCAAAGTGAGCCACTGCTCCCGGCCTTGTCTGCACTTTTTAAACGTTATTTCCTCATTCAGAACATGGGGCTATTCATAACACAACTCACTTAACTGTTATTGGGGAATTAAACAAACAAACAAAAAAATGCATGGGAAGCATTTAACATAGTGCCTGGCGCAATAATGAGCACTCAGTAGATATTAGCTTTTATTAATATTGTTATGTCCAGAAACACTATACCTCCAGAAAATCATGTGTTCGAACTGGGGACCTCGGGGATATGCATGATTTGGAAAGGTATGACTGCTTTTTTCTGGTTAGATGAGAATTTTCCTAAGCCAGACTCCTTCAAACATGTAAGATTCTGTTGCGGATTCTAGAACTGAAAGGATTCTTTGCCAGGTGTGGTGACTCATCCCTGTAATCCCAGCATTTTGGGAGAACAAAGCAGGAAGATTGTTTGAGCCCAGGATTTTCGAGATCAGCTGGACAAGATGGCGAAACCTTGTCTCTACAAAAAATACAAAAGATTAGCTGGGCATGGTGGTGTGTGCCTGTAGTCCCAGCTACTCAGGAGGCTGATGGGAGGATCACCTGAGCCTGGGGAGGTTGAGGCTTCAATAAGCTTTGATGACACTGCTGTACTCCACTTCAGTCTGGGTGACAGTGAGACTCTCCCTCAAAAAAAATCCCCAAATTATTCTTTTTGCTGATTTCATGACACAGTGTGCGCTGAAGACTGTAAAGCAGCCACTTGCTCGGTTTGTTTTTCCATTGAACAAGCATTTATCAGAAACATACTTTGTGGCAGGCACTGTGTTAGGAGCTATGAATATAGAAGGAAAACCAAATGGTCTTGGATACTACACTCCAGTTCTGATAAAAGAAGAAAAAATATGTATCCTTCATGAACTTTAACATTTTTATGTGCAAAACGCAATATATGAATTAAATCTACCTAATTACATAGAATCAGACCAATTATTTCTGGAAGTTTGGATTCATATTTTTAATAACTGTCCTTCTGCCTCTCTGTTGACAGATTTTTATAAATATTCATTTAATTACACAACACACACACACACACACACACACCCCTTGGCAAATAATGAGCATGAACAATTGACTAGCACTTGCTCTCATTCTTCTAGATGTCATCTCAATGGATCCCAAAGACAGTTGTTCAAAAGATACAAGTGGTAAGTTTTTGTGTTTTTTATTTCATCCTGATCATTTTAACTTTTCAACTTCTCTGGCTTGAAAAATCAGGAAGTGGATTTTTCTAGGTTGGATGTTGCAGAATGAACTTAGCGATATTTTACATTAGTCCCTCATTTTCTGGGAGTTGTATTAACAAAGCAGACTACTGCTTTGGGTATGAGATGACTGTAAATTAGGGGATACAGTGATATGCTTTTAATTATTTCAAAAGAGAGACTTCATTCCTGTGTTTTTTGTTTTCATGACTGAAGAAACATGATACCATGTTGCTTCTAGAGTTGCTTTGTTTTAGTCTTTGCACTTGCTACTAGCTAATAACACGACCTAGTGTTTATCGAGTGCTTTTTACACAGACGGGCTTGGGCTATGTCCTGTACTTTCTTGTTTAATCCTCTTAATACTTCTATAAAATGGTACAACATTTTCTTCTCCCATTTTACAGTCCCTTTAAAGCAAATAATTATACAAATCCTTTATACACGTCGCACAGCTAGTTCTGGGATTTCAAATCAGGCCATCAAGTAAAGAGTCCATGCACTTACTAAGTTCTGTATTTTTTTTTCTATAATAGAGTCAGATAGCAAGAAATGCCAGAGCCAGGGACCTGAGACAAAATGGACATAATGTGGGGATGGCTGGGTTCCTAGGCTTTGCAGACTGGACTTTAACTCCAGCTCTTTTAATGATTAGATGTAAATGACCTGTATTTTGTGAGTAACATTTTTCTCATCAGCCAACCAAGAACAAGTACACCAGATTCACGGTTATTGAAGAGATAAGGGCATGCATGTGAGATGTCTGGCATAGCATATCTCATTTAGCAGACACAGAATCAGTACTGGTTTCTGGCCTTTTCCCTCTACATTCGCACAAAGAATGTGACTAGAAGCACGGGCTCTAGCCCTGCTCAACTTTCCTCTATTTCCAATACCAAGGGGGCTCTGGACTTCAGCTGCCGCACCAGGCAAGGAGGGGTGGTAACACCTCACTTAACCAAGGGCAGGGAGTTATAAACACATCACTTCTTGAGATCCTTTTCCACACCAAGGAGTGATGTTTCTAGATTTCTGACTTTAGGAAGACAAAACGTGTAACGTGGAAATTTCCACAGGAAGAGACTCAGCCTTGTAGCTAATTGACTAGCCACGGTGGTCCACCATCATTGTCTTTACTTATGCCTTGACATCACATATATCTTGCAAAAGCTCAAATGATATTAAATGATACCACCCAATAATAGCATAGCCATAATTAGAGACATGTAGGAGAGACAGGTCAGTGTGCCACAACTACCTAACACATCGGCGAATCCGGATTAACCACTTTCTTTGATTTTCAACAATGCAACCTTGCTTTTTAATAGTTTGGAATGTTCCAACTGAATTTAGCAGAGGTTGTTAATCAACTTGAAAGCTGAATTCTGACTTGTTGTGCTCTTGGTGGTGGTGGTAGTAGTAGATGTTTACTTTTGGGTTTTGGTGGTGGTGGAATATCACTGCAATGTAGATCATGAGAAGTAAGTATTTGTGAACCCGTCTCCCAATAATATATCTCAGTCTGAAAAAAGAACATGTGAAATTTCTCTTAGATGCACTGCTGCTGCAGCTCACAAACACCGCTGCATATTACACGTACCTCCTCCTGCTCCTCAAGAGTGTGGTCTATTTTGCCATCATCACCTTCTCTCTGCTTAGAGGAACGGCTGCCTGCTGCAATGGGGAGAGATCGTAAGAGATGGTGGCATAAGGAGGCCATCTTTTCTTCATCATTTATTGTCTTTAGAAGCGTCTGCTGAGGATCTAGCTGGGCTTTTTTCCTGGGTCGGGGCTATTTCAGTTCTCATGTGTGTGCTATTCTGTCATTATTATATAATTGTTTTCAAACCAGCGGGCACACAGAAAACCTCACTCTGTAATAACAATGAGGAATAGCCATGGCAGTCTCTAGCACCACTCTCTCCAAATTCTCCGTAGCTCCTCCAGCCAACCCAAATAGCCACTGCCATAGTGTAGACAGCCTGCGGCTTCTAGCCTCGTTCCTCCCTTAGTGTTCTTTAGTCAGAAAACTGCCTGGAAGCCTTTCATTTTACATGCCCTGAAGCAGCCTTCTTTGCTAGTTAAATTATGTGGTGTGTTTTTCATAATAGGCAAAATAAATTTTTTAAAAATGAAAAGTTGACTTTTGTCCATGTGTATTTTAATTGGGTGACATTGAATTGAACATCCAAGGTAAGACACAGCATGGCAACTGGGCTATGGAATTCTGTGTTGGTTGTAAGAATGGTCCAACACCTCATTTCTAATTATTTCCCTGAGATGGTGGTTAGGACACCTTCTAAGAGGACTCACAACCAAATGAAGGAGCCAATGTGGCTTCTTTTTTAAAGGTCACCTGGGTAAAATTCATTTGGTTTAGGACATTCCAATGGCAATCGGACACCATCTACTGTGACGCGTACTGTGTGAGCTCAGCTCTAGTGTGTTTCACAGACACTGTGTTTCCTGATCCTCACAATATCCTCATGAGAGCTGTCCTAACACCAAAGAGGCAGCGTGATGGAGAGGTTAAGCACATGCTTTCTGGTCTCCGGAATCCTGGGTATGGTATTTAGTATCTGTGTGACCTCAGGCAAGTTACAGGAACTCTATGTGCCATAATCTCCTCGTGCAAAATGAAGTCATAATGCACCGTTTCCTGGAGTTATGTGGATTAGATGAGTTAATTACACCTGGCACATGCAAGCCCTCTGCAGTATCAGCACGCACTGTTGGTAGTTCTACACTACAGTAATAAACCAAAAAGTATCTGACACAGGCCTCAATCAACTGAGAAGTTTATTTTGCCCAGGTTAAGGGCATGCCCAGAAGAAAATAACACGGAATCACAGAAACAGTCTATGATCTGTTTCTTTCTCCAAAGATGAATTTGAGGGCCTCGACATTTAAAAAGGATAAGTGGGCTGGAGAAGAAAGAGGGAGAGTGTCACAGTCCACATGTTGTAAGAGCAAGAGAGCAGGCAGGGGAAGTGCCAATTATGTATTCATGTTGCACTCAGTAAATCAGCACTTTACATAAGATAGGGTGAACATAGAGTAGCTACCTCTGGAGCTATTTAACCTTTTATCTGTAGCTGTCTGTGTAGGCACAAAAGGAAAGGCAGTTTCTTGCATGACCAAGTTTTTGGGTTCTTTATTCCTTTTTTCGAGACAGAATCTCGCTCTGTCGCCAGGATGAAGTGCAGTGGGGTGATCTCGGCTCATTGCAACCTCCACCTCCCAGGTTCCAGCGATTACCTTGCCTCAGCCTCTTGAGTAGCTGGGACTATAGGCACGCAGCACCACACCCGGCTAATTTTTAAAATATTTTAGTAGAAACGAAGTTTCACCATGTTGGACAGGATGGTCTCGATCTCCTGACCTTGTGATCTGCCCGCCTCGGTCTCCCAAAGTGCTGGGATTACAGGCATGAGCCAGCACCCCAACCTGGCTCATTTTTATTCTAAAAAAAAATAGCATGGTGAATTGGGGTCCTGAGTTTTTCTTTTCCTTTCATAGTAGATTCCACACATATGCAAAAGCACTAACAGTGAGCTCTACTCTTACCTCTCTGCAGAGAGGTTAGGTGGTGGGAATACGGACTCAGTGAGTATCTGCTATGCACCAGGCATCCAGAAATCCTTGATGAGCCAGTTGAGGTCAGTACAATTAAGGCTCACACTTTATAGATTAGAAAGACTAAATTATCTACTCAAGGTCACCATTTTTAAAGTAATAGTCATAATTTAAAGCTAGGTGTCTCTGAACCCAGAGCCCATATATTCATACACACACAAACACACACATATTTATCCAACATAACATCTTTTTTTTCATATTTTCAACTGGGGAAAACAAAACAAAAATATGCATTGTTTCTTTACTAAAGGCATCCTTCTGGGAGTCAGAGAATTTTCTTAAGGAAATGAGGAAAACTTGTGTTTTCTCCTCATCTATTCTCCAAGCTACTGGTTCGTCACTAATTTCCCATTTGTTTTTCTCTTTGGGTAAAATTGACCTACTCTGGAATTACGATAATTGCGTCACTGGCTGTAAAGAGTATAGAAATTCTGTCTCTGAGAGTGTGTGTCCTAGATGTGCAGCTGCTCTTGTTGAGGGTGCTAATGGACTGTCTCAGGCACAGTTAATGGTGCTCTCTGGTTATGTATAGCATTCGGACACCCCAGCTCCTCCCAGAGACTAAACAGGCCCAGAGATCTGCAGAATCACCTTGGAGGAGATTCTTTGGAACATCTTGGTGCATTTCTGAGGTAGGAGGTAGAAGTTATGCATCCTTCTTGGTCTAGCACACTTCTACCATGGCACAGCTACCACATATAGGGAAGGCACATGGTGCAGGAGGAATACTAGTCACACTTCACAGCTAGTTAGAGCCCTGGCCACTTGATCTGGCTCTAACTAGCTGTACCAGTTGCTTTCTTTTTCTTTTTTCTTTCTTTCTTTCTTTCTTTCTTTTTTTTTTTTTTTGAGATGGAGCCTCATTCCGTCACCTAGGCTAGAGTGCAGTGATGCAATCTTGGCTTACTGCAACTGTCGCCTCCCAGGTTAAAGTGATTCTCCTGCCTCAGTTTCCCAAGTAGCCAGGATTACAGGCACCCACCACCATAAGCAGGTAATTTTAGTAGAGATTGGGTTTTGCCATGTTGGCCAGGCTGGTCTCCAACTGCTGACCTCAGGTGATCTGCCCACCTCGGTCTCCCAAAGTGCTAGGATTACAGGTGTGAACCACCACACCCAGCTCCCATTTGTTCTTAATCATCTCACATTACCTAAGGTCATCTGTCTTTAGAAGAATGTGCTTAGATTAAATAATTTCAGATTTCTACCTAAAGTTACAAATTCAGTGATTAACATCCTGATGAAGTAATGATAGCAGTCACTCATATAGTGCTCACCATGTATCTAGTGCTGGCTTAAGGATGTGTTCACTCATTTAATTCTCACAAAAACTCTGTATGTACAATTACCTTTGTTCTATGGATGGAGAAACTGAGGCAGAGGGGGCTAAAGAACTTTCCCATAGCCAAATAGCTACTAAGAAACAGAGCTGAGATTTGAACTCAAGCAGCCTGGCTCCAGGAGCGCTGCTCTTACCTTCTATATTATTTCCTCATAGGGTGAAAACAGGTTACTTGTAGTTTCAATTAAAACAGGAAAATGTCCTTCCTTATTACGCTAAGAACTGGGAAGAAAACTTCCTCTTTAGCTGTTCACATTCCCACTCCTTGCTCCTATGCTGTTCAGATAATTAGAGAGTTGTAGGCCAACCTGCCAGTTTTTCAATGCTGGTGAGACTTACATGCTGAGCTCCCATCCACCAAATAGGACTTCTGTAATTAAAGACCAAAGCACATGGTTGGATTAAATAGTACAGAACAGGCAGCACCCACAGGTGTGCAATGGGAAAATTGGGCAAAGATTTTTACAGTTCTACATAAAAACATGTCTCAATAGTCACCACAGAGCTAGCGAACTTCATACACTTGTCAACCAAAAAAAGAAAAAAATTATTAAAACAACTGCATATATTTCTCAACTATAAAAAAGGAAAACTTCAGTGCAACAGTTCTCAAAATATTTATAATTATGCATTCTTTCTACTGTTCTGGAATTCCTTCCCTCATAGATTTCATTTTTGAAGGGTTTTGGCCTATCACGAAGGTCACAGTTAATGCTTTCTTTTCCCTGTTGTGCTAATCAAAGTCCTATTAACTGCCAGTGAGCAATTCTGAGTAATGAGATAGCCAGAGATACTACACCAATACAATGTAGCCAAACAGCTAGAAACTCAAGATTTCCCTTAGCCCTGAAAAATTATTTGAGTAAATACATAGTTTCCATTATGTTTTGTTAGGTTCTCTTTCATTTGTTTGCTTTTTCTGCTGTATTTGAGTAATAGTGAGTACCAACCACTTACTGAGCACCAGGAATTCTGCTCAGCAGCTTGCATTCTCTCTCTCTAATGCTCTCAACTGCATCACCTTACAGCTACTATACTCATTTCACTGATAAGAAAACCAGGCCTTGAGGTTAAAAAAATATGCCCAGTTAATCACTGAGTGAGTCCCAGAGTTCACATGATTCCAGGACTGTCTGATTTAAGACCTGCTGCCTTATCCATCCTACCAGAGGCTCTCCTTTTGGGAGCCTCTATCACAGACCAGGCATCAGGGCTTTGGAAAACCCTGCTTTCATAATTCTAATGTGCAGCCAGGGTGGAGGCCAGCAAGTGACTGAAATAGTGCCTGAACTTCAGCTCTGCTCCATGCAAGCCATGAGGAAACATCACAGAGCCACTACACACGTGTGGAACCCATGCCACCTGGAAGGTGTCGTTTTCATGGAATCCATCTATTTCTCAAGGAAACAAAACGTGTGTACCAAGATTTATGTGCAAGGATGTTCATTCACAATGGCACTATTTCAAACAGCCCCAAATTAACCCAGATGAACAATCAGAAAGTCATAGAGTCCAACATGCATCTTAAAAAATGTGTAGCTTGTTTAACTCATTTCCTATTCAGAAAAAGTGCAGCTCGCTGCCAGTGCTCATTTAACTTTACATAAACATGCTCTTTGAGGCCGAAGTAAATCTGACTGGTTTTCAATGTGAAAATAAAATATAAAAACTGTTGTTGGAGTTTTCTAAACAAAAATTGTCTCTTATCCTAATGTAACATCATATACACTTCTGTTACATTAGGATTAGAGATGAGTATTTTGGGGGCAAATAAGAAATGGGTTAAAAACTGGAAAATAGATGAGTGGTGTTGTGGTGCTGAGAAATAATATTCATAGCATAATCCTATTAATCCTATTGTGCAATAAACACATTTGAACATTTACACACTTCAAAAACACTCGAATTTTTATTTAAATATGATGTGCATATGTAAGTATACATGTACATGTAGATATGTTCTCATTTCCCCTTCTTACATAGGGAATATACAATATACATTATTCTGCACATCTCTTTTCATTCATAAATCCTAGAACTCTTTTTATGTCTGTATACAGGGACACTACACTGCAGGTATTTTTCTTTTTTGAGACGGTCTTGCACTATTGACGAGGCTGGAGTGCAGTGGTTGATCTCGGCTCACTGCAACCTCTGCCTCCGGGGTTCAAGCGATTCTCCTGCCTCAGCCTCTTGAGTAGCTGGGATTACAGGCTACCACCACCATGCCCAACTGATTTTTGTATTTTTAGTAGAGACAGGGTTTCACCATGTTGGCCAAGCTGGTCTCGAACTCCTGATCTCAAGTGATCCACCCGCCTCAGCCTCCCAATGTGCTGGGATTATAGGCGTGAGCGAGCCACCGTGCCCAGCTAACTACAGGTATTTTTCACTGGTGATCATACTTTTAATCAATGCCTTGGTTTAGTTCCAATCTTTTGCTATTACAAAAAACACTGAAATAAATAATAGTGTTTTATGTCATTTGAACATGTGCCCTGGTAATTCTGATAGGTACTGCCAACCTGCCCTCCATAGAAATAGCCTTAGTCCCTTCTCCAGCAAAGTGTGTGAGTGCTGAGAGCATACTGCTAACATTGAAGTTTTACTAATTTGATAGGTGAAAATGGTATCACATTGTGGTTTCAATTTGCTTTTTTTCTTTACTGTGAGTGAAGATAAACATGTTTTTATGTTTAAGGTCTATTTTATATTATCCATGCCATATTTGTTCATGTCCCTTGACCACTTCTTTCCAGAGTAACAGTATAAATAGGCATGACACTCATTTATATGTGTGTCTGTGTATTTCTGCAGACAAAGATAAAACAAAATGTTCAATGTATGGTAGGTGGGTGAAAACATGACAAGTGGTTGTGTGTTTTCTGTTTTCTCTAGTGAATCCTTTTAAAAGGTAAACATTTATATATATGAGAATTAAAACAATGTGTTACTGAACATTGAGAATGTTTTTTTGTTTGCTTACAATCAGCTTCAGGTTGTGTGAAACATGTTATTTTGGAAACTAAGTAGAGAATCCTATTTGTAACAAAGTAAGACCAAACAGACTTAAGAAATATCAAATTTAATTTAGATATATTCCTTGATTCTCATGAATTGACTGGATCTCTTTAGGGCAAATACCTGGCCTCTCTAAAGAAATCTGGAATGATTTCGGCATTGGGAGAGGAAACTTTCAAATCACTAAGGGCTTTGTGCGGCTGACATCACTGGCTGGGGTACTGGGCAATGCCACCTGTGGTTTCACACTTCTTAGCAATTTCCTTCCCCAACGCAGGCTGGGCTGCCCGGAACTTCAGCAGTGTAGACAGGGAACGCAGTGGTGGTGGTGGAGGAGGCAGAGTGGCTGGTGGGAGGGTGCTGATGTGGCTGTGTTGTATTTTCTCAGGCTTCTTTTGTTTACGTGCTCTGTCAAATGTGGTTGATTCGTGGAAAATGCTCAAAGTCAAACCTGCCCCTACTGGTTGGGGCTGTGCAAGGGGTGGCTAGGGTGTTGTAAGACAAAATGAGGACAGTTAAACCACAAGCAACTTTGCTCACTTTCAAGAGCCCACGGCTAATGGAAATAAAATATCCATCTTCACACATACACGATTGCTATCAAACACATTCTGCACACTGTGGGTAGGTGGGGCTCCCTGCATTTGCATTTGATATTCAAGGTTCATTAGCTACTAGGAGAGTTGGGAATCTGATGCCCAGGACCGTTCAGACACTGTAACTTCGGTACATTCCCATGACA
The DNA here is from genome assembly GCF_009761245.1 of Sapajus apella. Lineage (NCBI taxonomy): Eukaryota > Metazoa > Chordata > Mammalia > Primates > Cebidae > Sapajus > Sapajus apella. The sequence goes on from NW_022436959.1 coordinate 101,621, forward strand.
CTGTTCCAAAAAGCAGAGGACATCTTGCAGTACAGATGTGATCCTAACATTCCACCCAGTATCTGTACTTCCAGAAGTACCTGATTCAAAGACGCTAGTGTCTTTGGTTTCATTTCCTGAGTGTAAACAGGGTGACACAAGACTCCTGAACCTATTAGGACAGGTAGATCATAGATGTGGGGAACAGGGTTTTGCTTCTTTCTCCACAGGAATTCCAGGATACAGAAGCCCTGAGTTCAACTGTATAACTGAATGTCATAAATGGAATCATATGAAGTCCTTCTACAGAGACAAAATGGCTTCGGTGTCAACCAGAGCAAGGATTACTAGAGGACATTAACATCAGATAAATGAGTGACAGGGGTCCATCAGAGGATTGCTCAGCAATGTGAGCATAAAGGAAAAACAGCTCCACTCCTACCCCACCAAAACATGGCAGAGTGGGTGTTCTGGCCCCTATGCTGAATCTATGCAGTCCCAGAGGAAAATATAACTCATCGTTGAGATAATCACTGTAGGCTTCCACAGTCTGACTTCCTAGCACATTCAAATGCTATACCTCATTCCTCTTGGTCTGCGCTTAGAGAGCTGACTTCTGAGCCAGCTTTGGCTTCCTCTGAGGATTGGCAGCATCCTATGGGTTCACCTCAGCATGTCTGGGTGAGAGCTCCTTCTCAGGTTAAATTAACAACCTGATGGGCAGCTTAATCATCTATGGGCTTGGTGCATATGTAACTCCAATTCTGACACAGGAGATTCTCACTCAGATAATACCATTGAGTTCTAAGGTTTTAGTCTCAAGGCCAGACATTGAGATTTTCCTCGCCTTTTCTCCACTATGAGACGCTCATCCTGGTTAGACTCCAGCCTCCCAGCAAGCCTCCCTGTTGCACTGCTGAGATCTGATCCACTCTTAGAACAAGCACAGATAGAAGTGACCTGATATGCACAAAAGGTCCATTTCTACCCAAGCATCATCACCACTACAGGCAATTGGGTTTTTCTTGAATGACACAATGGATGATGAAAGAAAACTAACAGACATCCTGACTTCCCATGAATTATTAAGGGGAATATTCATGTTTGAAAAAATAGCACACAGTATAATTTGGTTCATTTTAATTGAAATTGGCTGAACACAAAGGAAACATGATATGAATGGTTCAAGTCATTTTGTGCATTCAAAATACGAGTATTTAGAATATTTCAGAACAATCAGAGAAAAACATGATTTCATGATAAAAATAACATAAATGACGGGTGACACTACACGTATTCACAATCCCACTTTTTTCTTTGCAAGTCCAACACTTTAGGCCATATACATAATGCAAAACAAGAAAAATAAAACTAGCCACATTGACATGATGCATTTTATTATACTTTTTAAAACTGTACAAAGAGCACATGTGCATGAGTTAAAAAACACAAAGGGAATATAGGGTGTTAAAAAAGAAACACAAAATAAATCTGAGACATAAAACAAAAAAATGTCATTCTGTGAATTGAAATAAAAAGGTATTTTGCTTACTAAAAAAGTGTTATTTCAATATATTAAGTCTTCTGATTAGGAATACAGCACAAGACTTTCCTCACCTATTCGTTAACACATCAGACTCAGTCTCACTGAAAAGAGAATGAATCATGACATTACCTTATAAGCCACAGGCAGGCGACTAAATGTGCATGGGTATGGTACAATGTCTGTGAGGTATTACAATAAATAAATCTTTATTAGCTGTTCAATAAAGTCAGCAGTGGACATCACCATTTTATCGTCAACAGGGAGACTCCATTGTCAGCCTCTTTTTGCCTCCGATGACTTTCTGCCAGGGTTTTTCACACTTAGAAAAAGAGAAAAGACAAAAGTATGTGAGAAATAGCATTAAAAGACAAAATGCCACAGTCACCTTAGGTGTACATAAAAGTCTGTGTGCTGAAGAGGGCCTGTGACAGATACACGAAGGATCATGGGTGTGGCCACACTAGAATTCATGTTAAAATATTTCAGAAAAGGCTCAACTACCAGCACGCCCACCTTTTTGCTTTGTGTCTACATGACTGTGGTGGAGAGATGCAGTGGAGGTTTGTGGGGGGCTGAGGACGCAGGCACAGGGGCTCCAGGCGCCGTGACCTTGACTGCCTCTCCCACCTAGTCAGCCTCTGTCCTGGCTTCCCAATGACTTACAATCCGGCAACATTTTCCTTCTGTGGTTAAACTGTCAGGCAGATTTGCTGCTACTACAATTTACCTCATTTGCCTTCTGTGTATGAGGCCGAAATGATTATCATTGATGATTTAAAGGAATTTAACAATGTGTTTTACTTTGAAGCCCATTAAGCATGACTGCTTTGGATGTACAGCAGCTTGCATTTCAGAAGCTCCAAAGTCTTTGAGAAATATCCCAGCATGGGGCTGAAGTGGACCTGGTACCAGACAGCATGGGCCCGAGCCCCAGCTCTGCCCTTACTTCTAGCCATGCAGCCTGAGCTAAGTGATCCATTCTGTGTCTCTACTGCCTCAAGTGTCAAATGGAGGTGATAACAGCACCTGCATCTCACAAGACTGCTGTCCTTTAACAGAGATTAGCACTTGTCATTAAAACAATGGCAGGTGACTTGCATGTAAACATTCTGGCTAACTAAACAAACATAAATTCATCTTTATTCCTCAGAAATTTAGAAATCTGAGTTAGTTTTCAAACCTCACAAATGTATACCTATACAAAAAATGTTAAGACACTTGACATTAATAAAATGTGACTGATAAATTCATGCAAGTAAGACAAATCTGGTTCCACTTATATTCTTGTTCTCTGAATTCTACTTTGACTCTACTCAAAGGAAATCCCCATACTTAACTATTTTGTTGTTACAGTTTCATTTCAAAAACTTACTTTAACAAAAGTAGTACTCATAGTTCTAAAAGTGGTTTCTCACTGTCTTGTTTTTCCTCAGCTTCGTCAGATCCTACATGGTACAGAAGGGGAAGAAGAAAAAGTATTTCATTCTATTACAGTAACAAACTATTTTAAATAGTTTAAATATACACATAAAAGCATTAAACATATGTTTAATCCTCAAGAGATTTAGGTTAACAAACGGCTATTTAAAAGTTTTACTTTATTTCTTGTAAGAGGAAAACCTTTAAACAATAATCTATCACTTAAACTAATCTGTCAAAATGGATTTCACTTATGAACTAAGAATATTCATGGAGACCAAAATTCTTATCAATCACTCTTCTTCCTCCACCTCTTTGCTAACAAGCTTGTATATGTTTTTTACATGCAAAAATGTTAAGCTTGGCACAAATAATTGAATCTAGGTGTTTCTAACAACGGCTGTAGCAGGTGAGCAAGACAGCAGTGAGACAGCACTGTGGCAGTGACCACTGTCTGGCCCTCCAGGATCAATGTCTCATGAGCTTCAGGATATTCCTAGATTTGACCTGGTCATTCCACTCTGGAATTCTTTCCTTAGGATACACCTATCCCTGAGGAAATAATGCTTATTATTTATTATGTAGATTTTCCCACTAAAAATTAGAAAAGAAAGCTAAGTATCTGAGAATAAAGGTTAATGCTATAGTCCCATAAAATATCTTGCATCCACTTAAAATTATGGTTATAGATAATTTGTAACAATATAAAAATGCATACACTGTAAGGGAAAAGCAAATGTATAACAAATAAAACTTTATATGCCATGAGATCACATTTGATAAAATTAAAAAGAATACATGTGTGCAAACGAGAAAGAGTAGGAGAAAATAACCACGTAACTTTTACATATTTTTCTGGATATTGCAACATTTCTACAATAAACCTGAATTGACTTCATTATTTTTGAATTATAATTTTAAAAAGCAGAATGTGAATAATATAGGCAGCATGGGCACAATAATGTGAGTGAACACACACACAGACGCACACACACACACAGAGCAAGAAGGAAACTAAACTGTCAACACTGATGCTACGGCATAGTTTAAAGGATAGGTGATTTCTAATTTTTGTTCTTTCTACTTTTTTAAATGCATGACTTTCATAATCAGGGAAGGAGAATAAAACAAAAAGGGGAGCCCTGAGAGAAGTCCAAGATAGTAGGTGAGCGATGCCATCAGTTCACACACAAAAGCCACAGCCTCTCCTAACTGCACCTGAATCTTGTTAGATAGCATACTTTAAAAAAGACATTTTTTTTTTCCTTAGGAGAATGTCTACTTGAATTATAGCCAAGGACAAATTTGGTAGAGGGAAAGAATGCCTAAGAATCTGAAGAAAACATTTTAACCTCATAAATGTCACATGGTTAGGTTGAATTTGTAGGAAACTGAATAAAGACATAACTGTTGAACGTTTTACTTTCTAGCCTATTAACGCACTGTCCATCGTAGAGGCAGGAGGTGGAAGGAGGCTGAGGAAGATGGTTACACCACATCTTCCTGTTCCCAGGCTAACTTTCACCTGCTAGGCCAGCGGCACTGAAACTACAATGAGTTGCTGTTTGTCTTGGAATTATCTGGGAGCCCTAAACAAAGCTAAACCTTTAATTAAAACATAACAGTATGTCTTCTTTACATATTTTAAAAGGGACTTCTGGCTATGGCCAAGTGAAGAAGTCAATAAATCCTCTCCCTGACAAGCACCCCCAAAATGTGTCAAAATGGGCAAAACTAGCCATCTCACCACTGGGAAAATGACCAAAGGTATACAACAACTGGAGAAATGTTTATGTTTGAAACATTGCAGAATTCAGGGAATAGCAGTGGTGTCTTGCCTGGAGCTGCTCCTGTTCCTCCCTAACCTTCCAATACCCAGCTCAATAGGCATGGAGGTTCTCCCAGGGTGGGGCAGACCATGGGGAATGGCAGCAAAGCTACTCCGTTGAAGGCAGATCACTTAATTTGGAGTGGGGAGCCATGTTCATGCCCAGTGACACTGTCAGTGAAGTGACAAATTCAGAGGCAGGCAAGCAGAAAGGGCCACTACTCTGGGAGCCTGAGTTGTGGTCACCACTGGGACAAGCATATGCCCGGTTGGGGCTGTCTCCAGGCACAGAGGAGACCCAAGAGAGCCTAAGCCAGCCAGCCAATCAGCCTGAGCTCTGAGCATATGCAGAGAGAGCAGGAAAGGACTTAGCAGAAAGTAAAAGCTTGGGGTGGGGGGTGGGGTGCGGGACTTGAAAATGGCCTGAACTCTGAAGGTGCTATCCGATCCGTGTACATTTCTACCTGGCAGAGGATGGAAGCCTGCATCCAGATGTTTGAGCGTAATTCTCTTGTGTAATCACTAACTAGGCTCTGCCTAATCAGTAAGCTCTAGACACGGGTAACAACCATGAAGCTAGGCTTAAAAACATAGGCAATAATTAAAAAGGAAAAAACACAATGGGCAATAAAACAAAAAAACTGAGAGAAAACAGAAGCATCCACATCACAGGATGTGTACATTTCACAGATTTAGCACAGGCGATTTACTAAACAAATCAAGAGCAATAACAGCAACCTTTTACGAAAAAAATAAAAACCCAGAGTCACTTTATTTTCAGCAAAATACTTTTCATCAAAAAATACAAGATATGCAAAGAATTAAGAAAGTGTGACCACTCCCAGGAAAAAAATTACAGTCAAAACAACTATCTCTGAGTGAGAGAAAAAGACAAGAAACGCTGAAGAGCTCAGAGGCTTGTAGATAACATCAGGCATCAATCAACCACGTAATGGGAATCCCAGAAGGAAGGAAAAGTCAGAAAAATGTTTGAAGAATGAATGGTCCAAATTTCTCAAATTGGTTGAGAAATATGAATCTATACATTTTATAAGCAGAATAAACACAGATTAGGATACATACAAAGAGGTCAACAGGTAGACACATCCGTGTCAACTTGCTAAAAGCCAAGGAATGCATTCAAATGAAAACACAACATATCAAAATTCATGCAATATCACAAAAGCAATTCCTAGAGAAAAATTTATGGCTTTAAATGGCTGTATCAGAAAAGAAAGAAAATAGTATCATATTAATCATATAAGTATTCACCTTAAGAAAGCAGGATTTAAAAAACAGAAATTGGCTTGGCACAAAATCAGTTTATAGTAAACTGATTTTGGCAAATGTGTCAAATCAGTTCAATGGGGAAAAGTTGTCTTTTCAATAACTGGTGCTGTTCAGCTTTTGGATATCCAAAAGCAAAACAATGAATTAATCCTTTACCTTCTCCATATTTGAAAGTTAATTCAAAATGTATTGTAATTTTAATTGAAAGGTGTAAAACTATGAAACCCTTCGGAAGAAAATATGAGAAAATCTTTATGACATAGAGTTAAGGTAAAGAGTTTTTAGATATGACCACATATATTATTCATAAGAGAACACATTTATAAACTACACTTAATCAAAATTAAAAACCTACGCTTCAAAAGACTCTATAAAGAAGTGAAAAGACAAACAATAGACTGGAAAAAATATTTGTAAATCATATATTAAAGAACTTTTATCTGGAATGTATAAAGAATTCTTACAACTCAAGAATAAAAAAAAACAATTAAAATCAAAAGACTTGAAATAGATTTTTCTCTAAAGAAGACTTATGAATTACATATAATAGAAACATGAAAAATATCTCAGTATCACTACAGAGATACAAATTAAAACCACAATTGGATACCACTTTAAACCTGCTAGCCTGGCTATAACCAAAAAGACCCAATACTAAGCATTGGTGAGTATATGGAGAAACTGAAATGCATACACAGTAATTCCCCTTATCCTTGGATGCCTGAAATCACAGATAGTACTGTATCCCCAAAATATTATGTTTTTTTCTTACACGTACATACCTATGAAAAAGTTTACTATATGATGAACATGACTACGTTCTGCATAGGATTTTTGTTTCTTATTAAGTTTGGAATGGTCACTTTTTCGCTTACAGGAAGCATTTTATGGCTTCTCTTTGGCATATATGAATTGACAGAGTTACTACTTTGCCATTATTAAGTGAAATAAGGATGGCTTGAACACAAGAACTGTGATACCAGGATGGTTGGTCTGATAACCTGGATGGCTCCTAAGTGACTACCAGGTGGGTGGTGCACACAGTGTGGATCTGCTGGACACAGGGATGATTCACGTTCTGGGTAGGACGAAGCAGGACAGTATGGGATTTCATCATGCTGCTCAGAATGGCACACAATTAAAAACGTAAGGACTTTTTATTTCTAGAATTTTCCATTTAATATTTTCAGACCTTGGTTGATCTCAGGTAAGTGAAACTGTAGATAAGAAGGGACTTGGAGGGAATGTAAAATAAAACAGCCATGATCAAGAACAGTTTGACAATTTTTTAAAAAGTTAACAGAAACTTGCCACAGGATGTGGCAAGTCCTCTCTTAGAAATATATTCAAGAAAAATAAAAATAAACACCTATGCAGAGGCATGTACATAAATGTTCGTAGCTGGATTACTTATGATAGCCAAAAGGTGGAAAAAATCTAAATGTCCATCAACTTGTGAATACAGACAAAATGTTGTATATCCATATAATGGAATAATATTCGGCCATGAAGAGGAGCAAAACACTGATATGGTTTTGCTACAACATGACTGGTCCTCAAACCGTATGCTAAGCAAAAGAGGCTGGATGCAAAAAAACATGTATCATATCACCACATTTATATTAAATGCCCAGGAAAGGTAAATCTGTCAAGAATACAAAGAAATCAGTGGTTACTTGGAATCAGAGGTAGAAGTGGGGATTAACTGCAAATGAGTATAAAAGAAGTTTTTCAAGCAATGAAACTGTTCTAAAATTACTCTGTAATGTTGATTAAAAAACTATGAATTTACTAAAAATCATGCAATTATACATTTACAATGGATGAATTTTATTATATGCAAATTATATCTTAATCAAACTTTAAAAAAAAGTGAATAGTATTCAGTATCCCTGGCAATAATTTTTCAATAATTTTCAAAATTTTAATTAAAAGATGGAAAAAACTGTGTTTCAAATCCATTTGATACACAAAGGGTGATCACAGAAATGATCATTTAAACAAGAACACTGCTGAGAGATACAGGGGATTCTAATAGTAACTACATAGGGGAACCATAAGAAGGCAAGGCTGCTGCATGGATACTCTGGGGAGGTGGCAACTTAGAATTGTAATGAATGTCTTATCTAGACTTGCATAGGACAGGCTATATTATGCAATTGAGCAACTCCTCATTTTAAGTTGGTCTTTCCATGGTCTAGGAGGTGACGAATTATCCTTTCTTTGCCATCACAACTAGTTCATTTAAGTTCTCTGACCACGCATAATTTCAACCCAGTCATCTGAGAGAGGATCACGCTTCCTTGTTCTTTCTATTTAATACACAGGGATGCGGGATGTGGTCTGATCAACAGGCAAACCTGCAAACAGGCTACTTTTATACCCTTTATAAGTATATCTAATAAACCATGCCACCTCTCTGATACTAAAATTCAGGCTGCTCCTTCACAAGGAAAAATGCTAACATTTTTGTTTACAGTGCCTCTGATTTCTTTCCCTTTTCATCCCTTTCTTCAACAGTTAATAAGTCTAATATAAGCCAGGTATTGTATTAGGTGCTGGAGGAAAAAAAAAACAAAAAAAGGCACGTCAAGCCTTTTTTGGATGCCCTCATGTGTATTAGGGAAGTCAGTGCTGTAGCAGGGCAACAGCAGCTTAGAACTTCAGCTACTTAAAGGCTTGAATTTTTAGCTATCGGCATAATGGAAAAGCTTTGCTCTAGAGTAGTCTTTTTTCTCCTACGTATATTAATTTCAGAAACGGTTTTCAATTTTAATTCTTTCCTAAGTTGAACATTCAGACAATGCAAATATAATAAGGTAATCCATTTTGACCACTCCTTCTCTGCCCATTACTAATCTGTCTTTTGTCAAACAAAGCAGCTACACAGTGGAACATCATGAAAATGTTTTCATTCTTCTTTACTTTCCTAACTCAAGGAAATAGTAGTGCTCCAGAGTACCACTAGGTGGTGGTAAATGACAAAGGTGAAAGGCCCGGATGGATCCAAGAACTAGAAAGCTGGATGAGGCATGCCTGAGGCGGTGTTCCTAATGTCACTGCTATTCTATGTTCTGAACTCTAGTTAAGAAAATACATTAGTACTGAGAAACTGTATTAGTCTTAGAAAAAGAAGTAGAAATTCATGAACTCTAATATGAACTTTCTTTTTTCAAAAAGTCCTATGACACAAAACATCTCAATGAAATAATCCTTATAATGAGGCAATCAACAATTTAATACCTAATTCTAGTTTTTACTATTCTAGCAACAGGTTTTCTACTAATCCATATCTGTATTACACCTGGCTCCATGTTTCTGTGTTGTACACTGCTTTCAGATCCATAATAGTCTGGAATTTCAACTTAACTTGGAGTTCCTCCCGCACACTGCTATTTCACATTGCTGCACCTTAGATCATTCATGGCTCTTTCTGCCTGGAATCCGTTTTATCACGTGTGTGTGTGTGTGTGTGTGTGTGTGTGTGTGAAAATATTAACTAGGCCTAATACAGGGAATACAATGATGTAGTCTGTAACTCAAGTTTACATCCCAGCAGTAGAAACAGACCAGTCAGCGTGGAAGGCAGTGCAGACAACACAGGATGACAGGGCTGGGGCAGAGGTCCCAAAGAACACACAGGGGACATTCTAACTAAGACTGCTGGGAGTGATGGGGAGGGCAGGCATGGCTGGAAAGAAATTGGGAACATGTGAATGGCAACTAGGATTGCAGAGGAGATCAGAATGGAAACAGCAAGGTGGACAGTGGCTGGAGGGCTCTAGAGCACCGCATTTCAGAGGAGCTATGAACAGCACACGAGAAGGCAGTCACAGGGTGAGAAGCCAGACAACTGGTGACAGTGCCCACAGGGGCACTTTCAGCCAAGCTAACATCTATTGATTTCTTTATCCTTTATGCTACTGAAGGCTTTTGAGCAGGGGACTGGCATGAGCAATTCTATATTTTCATAAATACCAAGAGGCCAATATACTTTAGGAGTTATAAGCATGAACTCTAGCAGTGGAACCCAGGTTCAAATCCCAGCTACACCACTTATTATCAGTGTGATATTGGGTAAATTGCCTCAATTCTCTGTGCCTCAATTTGCTCATCTCTACATTAGGCATAATATGAGTTTTACGTCACAGAGTGGAGGCATTTAGCAAACATCTAATATGCCAGGCATTAAGAATATGAAAATAGGTTAGACACAATATGACATGAGATCAGTGGTAAGACACAGAGCTGTAAGAAATGAATGTAATGGAGGAGTGATTAGACGCTATGGTTCATAATCTGTATCTCAGAAGATAAGCAGACAAGGGAAAAGTCAATGACTGAATATTAATAAAGCTTAGACCAGCACCTAACACTTAAAAAAGTGTTAGCAATTTTTAAAATGTTTTTTTAAACCATAGAAAAATACATTTACCATAAAATTTACCATTTGAACCATTTTTAAGCATGCCATCTAGTGGCATTAAGTTCATCTACACTGTCGTGCAGCCATCAACACCATCCACCTTCAGAATGGCAATCCCTATTCTACTTTGTTTCTGTGAATTTCACTTCTCTAGGTACCTCATATTAAGTGAAATCATACGACAGTCCTTTTGTGTCTGGCTTATTTTACTTAGCATAATGTGTTCATAGTTCATATATGTTACAGTATATGTCAGAATTCTATTCTTCTCCTTTTTAATAGAGACAAGGTCTCACTATGTTGCCCAGGCTGGTCTTGAGCTCCTGGGCTCAAGCAATTCTCCCACCGCGGCCTCCCAAAGTGCCGGGATTATAAGCATGAGCCACTGCGTCCAGCTTTTCATTCTTTTTAAATGCAGAATAATATTCCATTGGATGTACATACATTGTGTTTATCCAGTCATCTGTTGACGGCTGTTTGAGTTGTTTCCACCATTTAGCCACTGTGAATACTGGTGCTATGAGCATGGGTATACACATATCTGATGTAGTCTCTGCTTTCATTTCCTTTGAGTACATACCCAGAGTGAATCATATGGTAACTCTATGCTTAACCTTTCAAGGAAACACCATACTGTTTTCTACCGGAGCTATACCATTTTACATTCTCACCTGTAATGCACAAGGGGTCCAATTTCTGCATATCCTCACCAATACTTATTTTCTGTCTTTTTGTTTTGCTTTTTTTAACAGTCATTCTAGTGGGTAATAAATGGTATCTTGTTGTGGTTCTGACTTGCATTTTCCTAATGATTAGTGAAGTTAAGCATCGTTTATGTGCTTATTGGCCATTTGTATATCTTCTTTGGAGAAATGTCTATCAAAACCTTTGCATATTTTTTAATCAGGTTGCTTATTTTTGTTGTTGAGTGTCATTGTTATTTTTAACACAGCACTCTGGTTGCTGGTAAGTGAAAGACAAAACCGGAGGCAGGGAGACCAGGGCTGCTGCAGAAACAGCAGAAAGTAATGCTAAAATGAGGTTGGAGCTGTTAAGAAGTGGTAGGATTTGAATGAGAAAATGGAGGCAGAAATAAGGGAGAGAGGATGGAAACAGCTTTGTGAATGATGAGATGTGAGCTGTAAGAAAGGGGTGGAGCCAGCAGTGAGGCTCTGGTGTTTGATCTGGGCAACTGGGTGAACACTGCTGCCATTCTCAGACACAGGAGTCCTACAGGGAGGCTGGTTTGGTGATGAACAAGAATAATGAGAGCACTAAGGCCCTTCCCATTATCTGTGTGTCTTCTAAGATACATACGACAAACCATGGTGTCTAATCACTCTTCCCTGACATTTATTTTTACAACTCTATGCCTTACTGCTGGTCTCATGTGAGACTGTGCCTCACCTATTTTCACCTATTTTCATATTCCGAATTCCTGGCATGTTAGATGTTAGCTAAGTGTATTGAGAAATAGAGGGGGTAGGGAAAGGGAGGAAGAGCAGAGCCTTTGAGAGATACAAGCACAGATAATATTCAAGTTTTTTACCTGCTTCAGATTCAGGAGGGGAATAAAACTGACCATCAGAAAGACCACCAGGTATAAGTGCTTCCCTCTCTGAAGCATCCTGAACTATCAGGAGTCCTGGAAAAGAAGAAATTCAGATGTTGGGAATGAGGTCACCTTTCTGGTAGTTTCTTGGCAAGATTAAGTAAAATAAAATGGTATTATTATTATAACGAAATACTTTTAGAAAAAGAGGTACTTAAAAAAGTTTTCAAGCAAACAGTAAGTTTCATTAACAAATGACAAACAATACTGTAAGGACAGATAACCAGGCAGTTTAAATAATTGTCTCATGAGGCTGGGCATGGTGGTTCACACCTGTAATGGCAGCACTTTGGGAGGTTGAGGATGGAGGATCGCTTGAGCCCAGGAGTTTGAGATCAGCCTGGGCAATACAGCAAGACCCTGTCTCTATAAAAAAAATTTTTAAATTAGCCAACTATGGTAGTGCATGCCTGTAGTCCCAGCTATTGAAGAGGCTACTGGGCGGATTGCTTGAGTCCTGTAAGTCGAGGCTGCAGTGAGCTGTGATTGTGCCACTGCACTTTAGCCTGGGTGACAAAGTGAGACTCTGTCTCAGAATAAATAAATAAACAGCCTCATGTTAACTCAGTATTTACATCTTTCCCTTGTGAATACCCACCTTCCTACAAAAAAAGCACAATATCAAAACCAAAACACAAAGTAAAATAAAAAACACAGTCAGCTCCTACAAATGGTCTGCGGGCTACATCTGGTGAGATATGTCAGCTGTAAAGTACAATACAGGGATGGCCTTTTATAAATATATAAAGAACAATTAAGATGACAAAGAAATATTTGTACAACAAGAATGTTTCAAAGAAAAAAAGTGTCTTAAAAAACAAAGGAAGGGGAAGAAAGCAGGATGCCGACAGCTGAGGAACCCTAACACATGAAAGGCCATCAAAACTTAAGTTCTTCTGACTGAAAGCTGAGTTAACCTTAAGATAAAGTGGAAGGAGCACCAGGCCAAACAGCAGATGCCAGGTATGTGCGTCATACGTGCTACGGACAATGAAAAGAAGTACTATTCCAAGATTTTCATTAATTGTATCTTCTGCTTTATTAGTCACTTTGGATGTGGTTTAATCCCATAGCCATTCAAACCTCAGTCATAGTAATAGTTGATATATTTTCAGTAAAGTTCAGTTTCATATTTACATACAATTTAAAGACTTTGATTGCCTTTACTTATACCTTCTCCGTAATACACTTTTACAAAGGAATAGAGGGCAGAGGATAGAAGATACACCTCGGTCTGATTAATGTGTTTTTAAAATCTGCTCTTGAATTACAATTCTTTTCTTATATATTTATTCTATGTAAATGAGATTTTCCAATAAACCATTTACAAGATTATTTTGCATCCTGATTTTTTTGAAGTTATAGTCATGTTTAACTTTCTGTAAGATACTTTTCCTATGAGGCAGGGCAAATTCAGCCAGGTGGCTGGAAAAAGTGTAAAAACAGCACGTCTTAAAACTGCATGCGTGTCTGAAATGAGCTTTGATCATTTCACCTTTAAGATACGTGGGTGGGGCATGTAGGCTTCCATTAAGGACATTATATGGAGAAGAATTCCAGCTCATTAATTTACCATAAAGCTCAATCAATCATTTGGCCTTCCTAGTTAATATTCTGGGATACTCAAAGCCACGATGAGATTATAGCAGCTTTGGCAGGTCTCATGAGTACACCATGCTAGCTATGACTCAGCTACTCAGAGGATGGTAAAAGGCTGAGCATCGCTCTCGCTTGCTGTCATCCTCCTGTGAATAACCTTCATCCTAAACCCACCAATCATCTCCAGCCCTAGGCATTTAACTGTTCTAACTGTGGACCACCTGAAGCCACCAACTAATACATGGATCACCATGGGAGACTGGAGAACCACTGGCTTGTATTTATAATAGTTGCCTCCACACACTTAAAATTAGTTTTATTTTCTCTGCCCCTCAACAGTACAGTTCTATGTACATGCACCAAATTCTTAGTGTCCTCCTATTGCTAATGGGAAGAAAAGAACAAGGTGTCTGGGGAGAAAGAGGTGCTGGCTAGTTTTTGTTATCGCTTCAATGCCCTCTTCACCAGTGTTCACATTTTCTTCCCGGTGAAGCCTGGCCCAACAGCTAGAGAGGGGAGATGATTTCTATTACTTATCCTTTCATCCACCCAACCCTTGTATCAATTTCTGCTGTAGCCACTAAAGAATGGAGACCCCACCACTGCCTAACTCCACCCGTCGGTAGCTCCATTCACATCAACACACCACATCTCTTCCTCCCAGCCTGATACTCAGCCAGGCTCAGGAGACTGATTTTGAGAGGAACTTACTGTTTTCTTCTTCTGCTTCTTGAGGTAACACTTTGAAATCTAGGAACCACGTCTCAATCCAGGCAAGGATGAATGAAATGATGGGCAGCACATAGCCAAAAGCCCCTTGAGAGAAAAGCTGGAAGAAAAGATACGACCAGGAAAGGGAAATGAGGTTACCACAAACTCACACTGGACAACAAGGCTTCATCACTGAAGATGGTAACTATATAGAAAAAGTGGTAGGTCATACCTTTGAAAGGATCACTTTTGCTAGTAAAAAGGCACTGGTCACTGCCGTCGTCAACTGCAAGACACATGATCCAGCACTGTTCACATTAGGCATCTCACACTGTGAAGGCACCTCCCACTTCTCAAGAGACCCGTCTGAGCTAGGCGCAGGCAATGCCTAAAAACCTGTCTCTAGCCCTGCGCCTTCCCATATCACTCAGTCTCTGTCCCCAAGACCCACACTGGGGCAAAACAGGCTTCTATGTGACACAATACCAAATGGCTGCATGTCTTCTTCCACATTTCGGTAGGCTGGTGTGCTGGGTAAATGTTTTATCCACCAGAAGGTACAATTCCAAAGCCTTTACAAGCGTATGAAAATGGACTGGTAAAATGCGTAGGTGGGGTCTCCTCAGGGGTTATGAAGACCAGAGATCTCATAACACCTGAGTCTCATCACTGTGTCCTTCAACTAATATTTTTAGCAGGATGAAACCTGACCAAAATGAATATCAATAGTAGCTTGATTGACAGAAGTGAGGACAGGGAGCACCAAGTATCTTGCTCAGTAAGTATTAACAAAGTTGCAGCGCACACACACACACACACACACACACACACGCACACACACACACCCCATAGTAAGCTGCTTGGGAGAGGAGGCGGTTTAGCATTTTACATTCTGACACTAATTAACTTTACATGCTGACACTAGGCACTCTTTAGATTCCAGCTGACTTCTCCTCCTTCCAGCTTCTAGATTCTTCTCTGCAAATGTTTTTTTAAACAAGAATCAGAAGCAATAGAACGGATTTGCTAAATTAGACTTATTCTTCAGATAATCTGAAAGCAGGTATTGAAGACACTGTCTTACAGCTCTCACTGAATATCCGTACGTTAAACACGTTTCTAAAGCAAACATTGAGAGGGATGGTCTGACAAATACTAGCATACATATGGGGACTCAGGAATACAATATTCCAAAGCAGTTTGTTGTAGAAAATGTAGAAAAATGGGAGGGTACAATCATCAAAAGCTATGATGATATCAGCAAGAGAGTACTCAGTATTCAGGAAAGGGAATCAAGTCTGGCCAAGACTGTCGGCCTACATCCATGAAATGAGAGCTTCCAGATTAACAGACAGTCTGATCTCTGCCCCGTGATTCTGCGAATGCTCAGAAGAGATGGCCCAGGCTGATGTGGCCCCCTGGTGGACTCAGGAGGGCAGCACAAGTTCTATTCTCAGCTGGACAAACCCAGGCCTGGGCCACCCAGACCTGAGGTCTCGCCCTCTAACAGCAGAACTGCAGGTTATTTCTAAGCAGTTTCCTCTAGTCTGAGGAGCTCAACATTTCCTTCCCACATAACTGACTTACTAAAGCTTTACAAAGGCGAATATTCAAACATCTGTCAGGCAGAATTGCTAGTAATTCTATCAATCTCTAAATATTTATTGAGGGTACCAAAGCCCTCTGTGCTAGATGCAAAGAAACAGAGGAGTAAAAAGGTCTTTGTCCTTGAGAAGCCCAAGGCAACAACAGAAAGAGTGAGAGCTCTTCCCTCCAAGACGGGGGTCAGAGGGAAGAAGGAGGGGGTAAGGCTATTACCTAAATACGTATGGACCATGTCATGAAAACAATCACTAAGCATTTTTAACCAAATGAGACATTTCCCAAATATCTTTGTGACAGAGGTACTACTCCCATCTCTTACTCACAAAATGAGGTAGAGGGTGGCTTGGTGTTGGGCTTCTAGATTCCTCATTTGGCTCAGCACAAAGAGACAAATCCAGTTACTCATTAACGCTGGAAAGAAGCCCTGGAGTTTTAAACCTACTTAAGTATGGAGGAAATGGGACTCAGGAAAGCTAGCAGGATTCCACCCACATTACAACCATATCTTCTCCCAGCCCAGGCCTGTTGAGAGCAGGACCCAGCCACGAGCACTGGAGGAGACGACCCACTCACACAGGGCATACTCACCGCTATTGCCCACCAATGGCGCAGTCTGCACACAGCGTATGCAAGTATTAATACTTTAAATCGAAAAACTGCCAAAAGCTGAAAACAATAAGGAGATGTTTTAAAATATATACATATACATGACATAGCTTTATGAGGAACTCACCAGACTGTCTTCCTTATTGTGATTTAGCTGGAGACTAGTCTGTAAACCGGCATTTGGGAATCCCTGCACTAGAACTTAATGTAAGAGCAAATTAGGTTTCACATTAATCTCCCGTTATGAAAGAAAGAACAAGGCAAGAAAAAGGGTAGCATTAATAGGTTAATTTTCCTTTCAGTGACTAGATATGTCCATGGGTTCTATTTCAGCCATTTGAAAGAAGAAAGGCTCTCCACCAAGAAAATAGGAATGGCTCCTTCTGCTGCCCTCCCTTATCTGTCATTAATCTTTTATTTTCTTGAGATGACCAGACAATTCCTTAGTAAGAGAGAGAGAACATTGAATGGGTGGGGAATTAAAAGGAAAATATGGTCAGTGTTCAAAACAAGAAAAAAAAAAGCATAGAATTTGAAGTCCATTTAGAAGAAGTCTGCCTTTTGGATCAGTTTTATTACATCTCAAATGAAACATAAAAAATACTTACAAATATATCAAAATATGAAGAGTAGTAGTCATACTGCACCACCTCTTTCTCTAACGTATTCTCAATGCCTCCATTCACCTAGAAAGGAGAGTAAGAAGAAAAAACAAGGAGAGGTTTATGCGTGGAAATAAAACAAGGGTTAAGATTTCCTCTCCAACTTTCCTATCTTCTCAGAACCCAGAAATGTTAAAATACGGAAGAAAACAACTCTCACAATTTTAATAGAAAAGGACTGGATAGCACTTTCTGATTCCTCAATTGTGAATTCATTCATTCAACAGATATAAATGTATAGTGAAAAATAATGACTTCTGTAGTTCATATTTGGGCAAATGGTAAGAAAATTATTTTTTCCCTTCTAAGATAAAGTCTTCCATCATACAAATGCATATTTTTAGAGAAGGCGATTCACCTTCATCCAGGACTCCCTCACTTTCTGATCACTCTCCACAGTCTTATGTTCCGGAAGGCCAAGCCTCCCCTGACCTCCTGCCAAACATCAGTGATGGCCACTAGCATGACATAGGGTAGAACTGTAAACATTCTCTGTGGTTTCTCATTTTTATTTTTCCTGGCATTTAAAGATTCTGCACTTTTATCAATTTAAATATTTTTAACATGAATAGATAACGAAATAAAGACAGTACTAGACCTGAATCCTAAGTGAGAAAGTTACAGTAAATAATGAAACTCAAGCCTGATACAACTTTCTGTCCTCTCCCAATTCTACCGTCAAAATAAATTTTAAATTATCGAGTTCAAAATTTGACAAATTAAACTATTTTTTTAAAAAATTCTGTTTTTTAAAAGTTTAAACTATTTTAAAAAAATCAAGTAAGGGGACATATGTCGGCAGCTAATGCAGCACCCGAGCAGAGTAACTCTTGGGGCCCCGGATTAGCCTAATCAGAGGGAGCAAGACGTGTAAAAATAAATTCAAATTTCCAATTCAGAGCATGGTCCTGGCAAACAAATGCAGAGGGTCTGAAAAAGGACAAAGGAAGGACAGTTAACTAGCGATCTGGGTAAGAGGGAAAACAGAAATTAGGAACAACTTTGCCACGTTCAAATTTGAATGAAAATTGCCACAAGGGAAGGGTATTCTTGGCTTAGATATCTTTTCATGTATTTGTATTTGTTATGCAAATGAAAGCATACCATAAATACTATCCTTTTCCCTAAAATCCCTTACACAGGTCTACATTTCTGTGTAATTAGCACAAAACATTTGTAGACCCACTTGGCAATAGACCATTACAAATGAATAGAATTGAAAACCTGGAAGGAAGGAGGAATAATGATTGACAGACACCCAATCACCTAGTCTCATTACTGTGTCTCCAGACTCAGGAAACTTGCCAATATCCAGAATATTAACAGAATAAGTATTCCAAGCAGATTAGCAAAGAGGGGCTCTCTACCACAGAGAGACCTCCCCTTTCTATTCCTGGGAGAACAGGAATCAAAGCTGCCAATACAGTTTTGCAACAAATAGCCCACAGCTTTTCTCTGATATCTGCATACCTTAAAATACTCTGATTTTGAGTTGCCTTTAAATAGACATTATCTAAAATTTATATCTCTAGTCCTAGCTTATACTCTAAATCCTCATTTCAAAATTTTTGTCTCTAGCTCAAGATGTCTTAAATAGACTAGTTTAGTTTCATACAAAATCTCTTCCCAGTCAGTTCTGATACTACTCTGCTAGGTTTCATCGCCGGAAACTTTATAGTCATCTAAAGACATACTGGGAATGAAAAAAATCAGCCTATCAATAAGTCTTCTCACACTCCTTCCTTTAGTGACTCTCAGGTTAGTTCTTTCCTTCCTATTCTCACCACCTTGTGTTCTTATTGCCTATCTGTCCAGCCTGCACACCACTGCCACAGTGATCTCTATCCATTCCCCAAATATTTGCTGAGCATCTATTATGCACCAGGCACTGTTCTAAATATAGGAAACCCTTCAGTAAACAAAATAACATCTGTCTTCATGGAGATTATATTCTGACAAGGTGAGAGAGAGAGCAAATAAGAAAATAAATGCTACACAGAAAATAGAAGCAGGTTATTGTGACAGAATAATGAAGACATTTAAATTGATACTGGCAAGATAAGAAGTTGATTTCTACAAAAAGATAAAGGAAATTAATCATTTCATATAGAAGAAACAACCAGTAGAAGAGTCCCAAGATAGAAAGAAGTTTATTCCTGTCTGAGAACAGAAGGAGGCAAGTGTGCTGCTCCTCGGAGAGCCAGGAACAGAGGGCGGGAAGAAGTCTGAGAGGCTTCTGGGGGCTCTGCAAGCCAAGGCACAACATTTGGATTTTATTCTAAATGCCATGGCCTGCCAGTGAAGACTTGTTACAGATCGTGACATGATCTGACTTTTGTTTTTCGCAGATTACCCTAACTACTGTGAGATGAATGGATTGCAGGGTGAGTGGAAGCAGGCAACCAGTCCGGAGTGCAGTCTGGATGAGTGATACATGAGGCTTGGTGGAGGCTGGAAACAGTGTAAATGAAGAGAAGTGGTCATATTTTGAATATATTTTAGAGACAGATTTGACAGGACCTACTTTTAGACTGGATATGAAGCATGAAAAATACGAAACAAACAAGCAAATCAAAAATGTGTTTTGACTTTTGGCCCAAGTCTCTGTGTTGGCTTACTGATGAAGAAGGGGGAAAGCAGGTGTGTGTATGTGTTGAGGGAAGCATGTTAAATCAGACATCCAACTGGAAAGGTCAAAAAGGCTGTGATGTAGATTGTGTCACTGACTTCTGAAAAAAATCTCAAAATCATGTGTTCCAATCTGTTCCAGAACCTACAGCTCACCATTGCAGTAAATACAAATCCTTCTATATCCCTTTTAATAACTTGAATAACCTAGCACCAACCTATCTATACAATTTCATTTCCAGCAGGTACCTTACTTTCTGGCCAGGCTAGTATTTTCTCGGCCTCTGTTCCTGTCCCCTCCAAATACACACACTTGAGCGCACACTCCCCATGCATAAGCACACACTCTTGCATCAGTACTTCCATGCACCATGATCTCCAAACCCTCTCCTGAAGCTCCCAAACTGAAGGATCATCCTTCCCAGATCATCCTCCCATCTTCACTGCTACCTGTCCTTCCAAACCCAATTCACAGACCATCTGTTCCATTCACTCCTTCAAACAGTCCAAGCCACTGATCTCCCTTATCTGAATTTCTATTATACTTGGTCATCACAATTTATGGAGCATAGTAGAAATGAAGTAATAGAATCAGAATTAGCAGGGTAATAAGTACCTGAAACTTAAATGTAACAATAGTGAGAAAATGGCAACCAGCAGTTTTTTCCTCTTTCTGGGTTAAATTTTAGTTAATAATAAACTACATAACTTCTAATTGTGCACACCTTTGTATCTTCAAAGGGGCTGCTGTGTACATCTTTCCATTTGATCTTCACATGGACACACGAGGAAGGCAAGACCAGTATTAGTTTACTGAACTGATGGAAAAACCAAGGCCCAGAGAACTTATTAAACAGCTTGCCTAAGGCCAAAGACCTGGTCATGACAGCTATAAGTCAAATTAGGAGGATTCTGACATTTTCTAGTATACCAGTTAGAAAATAAGAAGAAAGATGTCACTAAGCACTGATAAAGCCTTTTTTTCTGAACCATAGTCTCAATCGAGTATCAAAAGCTAAAAAGAAAATCAACTTCCTTTCGACTGTCACTACTTTGATCCCTGTTGATACTGTCTACAGAGTCTAGGAGAGAGTCTGCAGAGGGAACAGAGTCCTCAAGGAACCCAAGCCATGATTAATTCCACATCCAACTTGGGAAATCGGTCTACTCAAAGGTGGACCAAGAGGCCTTGGATGGAATCAAAACAATCCTCTTGACTGACCAAAAAGAGATCAGCAGCCCTAAGATCTTCCAGAAGGAAAATGAACTAAGGTGGTGTTAGGCTTCTTCGGCTCACAGGAGCCCTGCACTTGAGGCCGGATGGTGCCAGTCAGGTCCCTGGAGCAAGGAGGGAAAGTGGCTGACTAAGGCGGAAGCCATACATGAAGACAAAGTACTTTGGTTATTGTTATAATGGCAGAGAACAGCTGGCTACCCATATTATAAAGGCCTAGCATCCTTTATGACATTTTCTTTCTTCTTTTAAAGACTACATCACAAGGCAGTATAAGATTATGTGCCATATTTATTCAGCTAAACTCTAAATCCCATATAGTTTTTTTTGGTAGAGCTTACAACACCTGAATTAGAAACCTGTTCTCTGGTACTCGGTAAATGTAAAGACATGTTAAAAAAAATGGATTTGAATGATTAGAGATTTACAGCAAGACAACAAAACAAAATGAATGCTACTGTATGAAGTGAAAATGCCAAGTCAAGATGACAATTCAAAACAAACAGAACTAGAAATTGGACGTTGAAAAACAATCATACTAAAAAAAGTTAAGATGTTCTTGCTTAAAGATCGTATACCCTTTTCCAACCTTTTAATTTTACAACTGGGGCAACTAGTAATTGGTGGGAAGGTAAGGATAAAAACACATTTCAAAATTGCTAGGGCTGATGATTTTTCATGTATAACATGTTGCATGCAGATGTAAATATATAACTTGTCTGTGAACAAGAACAGGGGGCAGCCTACTTCATTTCTACTTCCCTGAAGAAAACAGGAAGGAAGGAAATGAGAAGTGTGATCCCATGAACCCCACCACAGTTCTGTCCCATGACTTCCCATTTTAAAGGCACACAGTAATATATGCAGCCAAAGCAATGAATGCCTGGACTTGGAGTTGGCGATAAAATAATTTTTAAGTGTGCCCCCTTAAAACTGTTGCTGTGTTTACTGTTAAAAGATGCATTTCCTTTTCATCTCTCATTATATAGCTATAGTTTTGAAAACATATTACTCCTCTAAAATATACATTAATTATTTTCTTTAACGTGCACATATGAAACAAACAGTAAAAAGAGACTCTAAATTACTACGTCATATCAATGTCCTGTCTGGTTATAAACAAAATGTAGGTATTCCCACAGTGCAAAATTAACAGAAGAAAAATCTGTTAATAGAAGCATAACAGTGGACTCATGCTCCATGTCACTCTGATTATGGGACAAATATTATTTTCTAATGTAACTGTCTACTTTCATAATGAGTTTTATTCCTCTATTAGTATTCATGATGAAGTTAAATGAGATTCAATGACCCTAATTGTTAAGAGATTAGAGTCTAGAATTGAAATGACTGCTATGTATTAGAATCCTAATCAAAATTTAGATTAAGATGTTGCTTCTTGCTATTAAAAGGCAAATTTTAAAATAATTTTCAAACAGGAATCTCAGCATCTTTTCATATCTTCTGTATTGTAATAAATTCTCATAAAGGATCTAGTACTGTGCCTCGCAAAGGCTAACCCCCTAAAAATAAACAATAGGTAATAATTATTACTAACTAGGTCATAGCAAGCATTTCCTGGAAATAAATGAACTGCTGAAAATAGGAAAGCAGATACTTTTTTGCCTGTGAGGAAAAACTTCGGGAGGAATTCACCTATTTGTTGGTAAGGAATGTAAACAATCAGACCAAAGGCTTTGGGAAGAAAACACATATACTGGGTTACATAAAAATATTATTAAAATGAGTTTCATCTGTTTATTTTGATTTTTATTAATGTGGCAACTAGAGAATTTTAAATTACATATATAATAAGTTGCATTATATTTCTATTGGACAGTACTGGTCTAAACAATTAGTTGGTAATACAGAATAACTGCATAAACCTCCAAATGCCTCCAGGACAACTTTTCTGATGAAATATAAGGAAGTAATCTCTTTGCAAGAAAGTAAAGAACAAACATATGCAAAATGTTAAACGTGGGAATTAGAAAAGTACATGAAACACCCAAAATTTATTCCAAAAGCATTCTTCTACATTTTTCTGGCAGAAGGATGGGCAAACTTTTTCTGAAAAAGACTAGAGAATAAATGTTTTTGCCTTTGTGGGTCAGAGGGTCTCTGTCACAACTATTCAACTGCAACTACCAGTGCAAAAGCCTGCCATAAACAATATGTAAACAGACAGGCCTGGCTGTATTCCAATAAAACTTTATTAAAACAGGCCTACTGAATTTGTCTCACAGCCTATAGTTTGTCAACTCCTGTTACAGAGCAAAACGCCAGGAATTTAAATTTCAAAATCTCAGAAAACATGATTTTTAAACTGACCACATTTACCTTAAACAATAAATTAAAGAATAAGAAAGGTCCAAGATGGAAATTACTAAATGAGATAAATGACAAGAAAAACAAACAAACAAAAAACCCTGTTGTCTCTGGAAACATTTCTTAAAAAGTCATGAAAGAATCACCAACTTACATTTAATTCTATTATCCACAGTAATGTTACAAATAAGAGGTCAAAGGTGACAAACAAACAGAAAGTCCTCCTGACATCAGATATGCCTTTCTTTTCCCTTCCTTCATAGGACTCAATTCTGGCCATGAGTTGTGTGGGGTTGATGGAATGGATGTCTCGCAGAGAAGCGTGGGAGCTCTGGCTCCCGGTGAGAGCATTCTCCATGTTTTCTGGCAGGTGGTTCATCCTGGAGGAGGGTTACAGGAGCCTTCTTCCAACCTCACCATCCCTAAAGAGAGGACACCTTTGAGAAATAAAAGAGAGACACCAAGTTAAATCTGAGCTGATCAAATACAACTGTGCTACCCTCTCCACAGTGGAACGATTTCTCTAACTGAACAACAGAGTACCTTGACTGATTTATGTTTTCATGAAGACATAAAGAGAAAGAGAAATGAGAAGTAACACTTAATGTTTTAGAGTAATACTCCTACAAAATAGCTGTTTTAGCAAAGAATGGCAACAGAGAAGAAGCAAACTGACTGTAGGAAAGGGTGAAAACAGCATGTTAACTGCAACTGAAAGGTGTTCCTGATGACCTGGGGTAAGCCACCTGGTGAATGAATCATGCCCATTATCTTGCTGTGCCAGGGAGAAAACCTCCACAGTCCTGTACGTATAATTATGCATGGGCTAGAAAATCATTTACTGAATGCTTTCCTGGAGCATGTAAGCAGAACGTGTAAATTAGCTATAAAAAGCTTATTTCCAAGCCTGGGTAATATAGCAAGATCCTGTCCATATAAAAAAGAAAAAACAAAAATTAGCAGCACATGGCAGCACATGCCTATAGTCCTAACCACTCAGGAGTGGGGTAGGAGTTCCGCTTGAGCCCAGGAGTTGAGGTTATGGTGAGCTATGATCATACTGGACTCCAGCCTGGGTAACAGAGTAAGACACTGCCTCAAACAAAAAACAAAAACAAAACAAAAATCACACAAAAATCCTTACTTCCTAAGGAGGAACTTCTTTCCATCAGAAGTACCTAATAAACTAAAGTTAGCATTTCCCCATCCTCTTAATGAACAAGCATGTTTCTACGCCTCTTCTTGGAAAAGAAGTGCACACACTCCAAAAAGTTTAGCACCATGCAAGCCACCTGAACAATAATCGCAGAAGGTATAGTCCTATACAGAGATGCAGACTCCTCACCACCAGAGGGTGCTTTTATAATAAAAATAAAAGATGAGTAATTGAAATACGGTAATCTGATCTGCTTATGGACGGGACGAAGACATTAAAAAAGTGTGGTGGTCTAACAGCCTAGTTTCCTTTTCCGTAGGACCTCTCCCTGTGGGATTATATACAAGAACGAGAAGCACTACACTAGCTTCTTCATGAGGCTTGAAGCGACACAGCAAGTTAAAGGCAGACAGGTACATTCAGCTAGGTGATGCATTTTGAGATGGGTGAAATGGAGAAATCATGCCTCAGAGCAGTCTGGGGTGGAGAGTGTCGGGGGCAACAGGGGGAGGACTACATCTCCCCAGCTGCTTCTTGTTGCCTATTGCCACCTAACAGTGGGTTAACTCTACTACATTTCTAGTTACTTCATCTGGCCAAGGTAGCCTTTCTTAAAGCCAGATTACACATTCCTGGATATGGCATTTCATTCGAATCTTGATGGATGACACAAAAACTGGGTGTGGGACTGGCTAGCCTAGGTGCTGGAACCCTACAGACTGGAGTAAAGCTGCCTGCCCAGGAAAGCCAGAGGCTGCAGGTTCTTGAGGCAACACCAAGAGAGCTGACAAAGTGCAGAAAGGGTGTCATGGAATTTTCATATGTATATGCAATAAAGTTATGAATTTTTGGTATGCATATGCACCAATATCATATGTGGATCTTGGTTAATGCCTAATACCTGAGCCATGTGATTCTGGCACTCATTGAGAGAGAGTGAGCACTTCCTTTTAATGAGTAAAGAGAGGGATCATTCCTTAAAGCCACTTTCTACTGTCTGGTTATTGGATTTCATCCTAATCATATCCTTCAGAAAGCTGAAGTATGGTGTGAGTTCCCTCAGAGAGGGTTTTCTGAATGCTCCCCATATGCCAACCTCCAGGAAGTGTCAGATGCATTTCCCCCAAGCTCCCCTAAGACCGTGGATGTGCCATTTATGGCACTGCTTACCACACTGGGCCTTAATTATCCACTTCACTGCCTCTCCCACTAACTAGTATATTCCTTAAAGGCCCTGAATTTGACCATAGCACATGACAGACAGCAGGAACAGAACAAATATCAACTGTGCAAATTCTATGTAGCATCTAGCACAGATACCAGCAGAGAGTAGGCTCTTAGCAATCTCTGTTGAATTCAGGAGATTACAACTCTTTGTTTTTGATTCTGAAAAAGAGCTTGCGTATTTTTCCAGATGTCATTTCAGATGTATTAAATATTCAGTCTGGGGTACTGAGATCCTCTCTGGGGTTGGCTTAAGGAAAGCCATACCTTTCTAAAGAGGGTGCTAAGTATTGATTAGCTGTATACACAGGAATCTAAATCTGCAATTCAGGGTTTATCCCAACTGTGTGGAAAGTATGGGAGTGAAGAATTAGAACATAAATGAAAACATTTGTGTGAGAAGATGAGAATCCCCTTTGGTTGTTTTTTGAAAAAGAAGCTGATATCTTGTTTTATAGCAATGTGTAACCATCCTCCTCTATACTACAGTATCAGTCAGCTACTTCTATTTATGCTATATTAACAAACCACTAAAAAAATCAATGGCTTAAAGTAACCTGCATTTATTCTAAAGCTCACAGGTCTGTAGGCTGCCTGCATTTCACCTGATTTTCACTCTGTACCCATGATGGGTACAGAGCCGGACCAAAACATCAGCTCCAACTGCTTCTACGCAGAAATGACACTACCCAGATGGTGGACAGCAGCTGCTTTGGGGCCGGAGCTATCACTGGCTTGCATTTTACAGCAGCCCCACAATCTCTCAGCCTTCCCAGCAGGAGAAGAGAGGGACTGTGCACCTCCTGCTGACAGCCAAGCCAAGTCTCTCAACCCAACCACCCAGCCCTCTCAGCACTAATAATGGCAGCAGCCAGGACATTGTACGTTTTCCTCCAAGAAAATGTTGGAATAACAGACATTAAAAATATTTAATTTAGACAGGCCTTAGTCATCATCTTAGCTAAAGGTCTGGAGATGATTTGGCTTAGAGACATGTTTTGCTTGGTTTTGTACAGTGTTTCTTAAGATACTGACTTAATTGCTAACGTTTTAATTAATTACCTTTTTCCCAGATTTCCAGCTTCTCTTGAGAAGTCAAAAGGTATAGAACCACCAGGCCTACATTCTCTCACCATTATAATAAAGCCAAGCTGCTGACCACTTTGAGTGGGGTATGCACTCTAGGCCTCAATCTTTGGCTGGCCTGGAGGCATTTGAGTTTGCCAGCCTGATCTTTCTCTTTTTACAGGCAAAACCAGTGGGGCCTACATGGCTCCATTTAAGAGATATTTCAAGACGGCGTATAGTTGGGATTAAAACTTGGCTCTTTCCCCTCCATTGCCCTGCCTCACCCCAGGTTCATAGAAGGAAGCAGGAGACACATCAGGTGTTCACTTGGTGCGCAAAACACAGTCATGGGATTTGAGAGTCCCGAAGGACAGGCTGCCATGGGTGTGCCCACTGTATCCTGGGACTGGGTGCCCCTGGAAGCAGGAGGCAGCCTGAGCTGGCTGTCTTGCAAGGCCCCCACACTGTTAAGAGACCTGGCTAATGACATATAAGTCCTGTTTAGAGCCCACACCTTCCGAGATGAAGCACCTAGAAGTGGGGAATGGGAACAATGAGGGAAAACCTGACGTTTATAAACTTACCTTGCCAGTATGAGAAAGAGGCCTGAAAAAACACAGATGCTTTAAAAATAAGCATGCATAGAGAAGAGAGGGATGTGGGGAGGAAGCTAATCCAGAGCACTAAAAACACAGCAAGACAGAGTCACCTTCATTTTCTAAAGGCCCCATGTGACATGAGGAACATTATGCCATGCTATGAAGACCTGGAAAACTGACATGTCAAATTTAACCAGTAATCCAAAGTTTCATAAAATAAAAAGTTCTGCTTAATGTTTGACTATATGAGGCTGTCTACATTTTGAAAACACCTCAAAGGTGGTTTGTAAATAAGATATTCTTAAAAAAAGAAAAAAGTAGCTGGCACAGTGAATCACAAATGTAATCCTGGTACTTTGGGAGGCCAAGTAGTTTGAGAGCAGACTGGGCAACAGAGTGAGTCCTCATCTCTACAAATATTTAAAAATTAGCTGGGCATGGCGGTGTAGTTTTGTAGTCTTAGCTACTCAGGATTCTGAGGCGGGAGGATCACCTGAGCCCAGGAGTTCCAGCCTGCAGTGAGCTATGATCATGCCTCTACACTCTAGCCTGGGAGACAGAACAAGGCATTGTCTCAAAAAAAAAGAAAAAAGAAAAAAAGAAGAAAATTAAAAAAGAAAATGTAATGCCATTTCACAGGATCCAAAATTCATGGGGAAAGGACTGGCATTGGGCAAGGTTAGGGAGCTAATGCATGTGTGTGACGTTCCAGCCTCCTGAGTCTGAGAACCTTCACCAAGAAGCTCTACAGGAAGTTTCATAAAGCTAAAAGCAAACAAATCTTTCTTTGGCAAACTGCCCATTACAATTATGTTGACATTTCAAAGCAGCCTTGTTTTCCTGTATGCCATATATGCTCCATGTTAAATACAATGTCTAGAGAAAAACAGGTGTTTAAAAAGTCAATATTATAGTCCCAATTTTAGAAATAGTTTTTCTAAAAATTTTGTTGCATAGATTACATCCAAATTAATAGCTGAGGCAACAGAGAGCTACTATATAGAAAAATATGGGTAAAAACCAGTCATCTCAAAATAATATGGGAAAAATTCTATAAGGCATTTAAATAAACTCACCCAGCCAATTATTTGGTATTACTTCAAATTAAAAAATATTCTGGAGTCAAAGAATACAATTTTGTCAGCAAACTCCTAATGTGCCAAGTGAAAATGAGTGAAATGTTTAAAAAAAGAAATTTTAAAAAGGGGTTTATGTATAAAATGCTACAAAGCATTTCACAGATACATATCTTCAGGTCTACAATGGGGAATAATTTTGAAACAAAGTAAGACTGAGAGTTACACTATTAAATCAACACATAATGAATCGGAGTAGATGTGCTATGTCCTTAAAGGAACAAAACAGCTCACAAGCCAAGCAATAAGAACAAGCTGACAGGCACATGCTCAGGTCTAAAGAGAAGAGGAAATGTGCCCATCAGAAAGAGGATGGGTCAGCCAGGAAAACACTGGAAAAGGAGTGTCATAATCCAATGTGACACTCCTGTAAGTATCTTCCATCCACTGGCCAAGTAATTCCTGTAATTAATTGACAACAATTTAATAATCCTCTGCATACCTCCCACATCCTTTTTCTAATTCCATGTTTCTGATTACAGTGGCACAGTGAATAACAAATGTAATCCTGGTTCTGGATTACAATGTAATATTTTATGTAAGGAAACAACTGGCTGGTCAGGTTGAAGCTAACGTTTAGTCTACATGGCAGTTAAGGTGTTCACTGCAGACACTGAGATATGTGCCTACTCATGCAAGGCAAAGCCACTTGCAACTAGGCTACTCAAGCTGCTGACTAATCAGGTTTCTCTGTCAATAAAAAGGAGGTCTGGGTTCAAACACTAATAAGGTCACAAATGTGATGAGATGACACTGAGTAAGTTTTTTGGGAGATGTGGTCTAGATGTGTTTCTAATGACCTACACTGGCATCATCAGTTACAAACTGCTCTTTGGGAACTTCTAAATGTATTATTCAGACACAATCCAAGCGATGGATAGCTATCACAAAATATTGGCACATTCTGTATATGGTAAGCAAGTGGTAATTCCAAATAAGAATTATAGAAAGGTTGTATCGTCACTCAGATATTCTTCTTGTATCTCTTTATAAACTTATAGGTAATTATCAATAATTTTCCTTAACGGGAATTATCAAGTGGATTACAGTTAGCAAGCTCAAAACAAAGCTAGAATCACTGAATCTACAATACAATAATACTAACACATTTGTTTATTCTGATTTGCAAGTATTTGGGTATGATTACTAATTCATACCCAATAAAAGTCAGAGGAGGTTCATAGCTCACCCAAAGATTTTTAGAAGTCTGCAATAACTCAAGGTGTATAATTAAGCTCTGAAAATGCTGACATATATTCTTTCAACTCAGCAAATACAGCTAATACTTGGATTTTTAAAAATTAAGAAGTTTGGGTGGGTGCAGTAGCTCACGCCTGTAATCCCAACATTTTGGGAGGCCAAGGTGGTTGGATCACATGAGGTCTGGAGTTCAAGACCAGCCTGTCCAACATGGTAAAACCCCATCTCTACTAAAAATATAAAAATTAGCCAGTCGTGGTGATGTGCACCTATAGTCCCAGCTACTTAGGAGGCTGAGGCAGGAGAATCATTTGAACCCGAGAGGCAGGGGTTGCAGTGAGCTGAGATTGAATCACTTTACTCCAGCCTGGTCGACAGAGTGAGACTCAGTCCAAATATATATATATATATGTCTCTCTTTCTCTCTATATATATATGTCTGTCTCTCTATCTATCTCTACATGTGTCTATATATGTCTATGTATATGTCTATATATAGACACACAAATATATAAAATCAGGTTTAATATTCACCCCTCAGTATCAATGTACATGTTAACAGAAAGAACAGAGATACTAAATGTTTTACAAATAAAAAAAGGCAAATGCTATGTAAATGGAAGATACAATCACAATGAAAGGTTTTGACATTTATTTTTTAGCCTATTTTTTTTCCCCATTTATTTATTTTATTGCATTTTAGGTTTTGGGGTACATGTGAAGAACATGCAAAATTGTTGCATAGGAACACACGTGGCAGTGTGATTTGCTGCCTTCCTCCCCATCACCTACATCTGGCATTTCTCCCCTTGCTATCTCTCCCCAGCTTCCCACCCCCCACCCTCCCTCCCCTATTTCCCCCCAACTGACCCCAGTGTGTAGTGCTCCCCTCCCTGTGTCCATGTGTTCTCATTGTTCAACACCCGCCTATGAGTGAGAACATGCGGTGTTTGATCTTCTGCTCTTCTGTCAGTTTGCTGAGAATGATGGTTTCCAGGTTCATCCATGTCCCTACAAAGGACCCAAACTCATCGTTTTTGATGGCTGCATAATATTCCATGGTGTATATGTGCCACATTTTCCCTATCCAGTCTATCGTCGATGTGCATTTGCCTATTTGATATTTTGATAATATGAATACAGATTATTTGAATACTATAATTATTTTTTAAAAGAGATAATTATTTTTACCTCTACAGTCACAGACTATATGCTATTTTGAGAGGATAAGCCATATTTACAAAATTGATCACAAAACTAGACTACCAAAAACACGTAATAAATCTTGCAATAAGGAACTCTACAGAGAACTAGAAGTGCATAAAATAAAATTTCATAACATAGTAATATTTTCTAAAATAACACTGGGCTAAAAATATTTAAAGAGTAAAACAAACTATTGAAAATGACAATAAGAACAGTGAAAAGCTGTAAACTTGAGTTTACTATCAAATTCACTACCTTAAAGTACTTTAATTACTTTTAAAATAAAGAATAAAATTAAATAATTAGGCACTTAAATAAAGTTAGGAAGCTGCAACTATTCTATATGGAAAAGGACAGTAAAGAAAAAAGAAAAATAATGAATACAATTAGTAAATTCAAAAGGAGAAAGATGACAACTGTTGTAAGCTGGGGGGTGGGAAGAATGTGATTCTTTACAACAAAAACTCTACTTTTGTACTTGATGAACACTTCATAAACAAATTAAAGATATATAGATAAACCCAATAATCAGTCCTTTTAAAGGGTAAATATAAAGTACTAACGAGGGGAATACTAACAAAGGAATACAAGTACCACTACAGAAGAAGTCACTTTCAAAGTATAAGTAATATTTTAATTCCATTTGAAAACCATAACTAAAGTCAATACTCTGGAAATATATAAATTACAGTAAGAAGCAGCAAATGACCTGAAGAGAATAAACCATCCCAAAAAAATAATATTGAAAAAAGTGAAAAAGAATTATTTAGCAAAGGGACTGGAGTCAGACAGTTTTATAGGCATTTCAATATTTGAAATAAAAGACAAAATCCTACATATTTATTAAGAACATTAAAAAACGCTATCCTATTATTAAATAAAGCTAGGATAATACTGACATCTGAACAAGAACATATAATAACACAAGAATATAAAAGATTGCAACATACAACACAACAAAAGTATAAACTAAACCGGCATATTAATATAACATAATTATACATTACATAATACTGTATATCACATATTAACATAATAACAAAATGAAAAGAGCTTCCTTACACTAAGACTTACTGTGTCAGGCACAATGCTGAGTACTTAAGATACATTATGCCATTTAAACCTCAGAACAGCTCCCACAAGTAGGACAAAGATACCAGAGCTTATTCCTAAAACCTTACATAATTCAAAATGCACGTAGATAAAAAGTAAACCTAGTAAGAGGACAGACATTTCTGTTTACTCATTAAAATGCTTCACTGCATTTCAAAAGCATGCACAAACACAACTTACAATTCATTTGGGCCAAAAGCTTTAAAACTGTGTTCATTTCGACTGGTTTTTAATTGGAGGCGGGGGGCGGGGAATGTGAATAATTTCAAACTTTGTAGGACAACTCTTAATTTCTAAACATATATCTGTTTCACTCCCTTAAAATGTGGCTCTCCACATCTCTTATTCTGAAAGAGACATAAAAAAAACACACAGACATAGAGAAGGATTTTGGAAAAAGCCACAGAGAAACACATCCCTGACATAAGAAAAACAGCATTGTAGGCTGAAATAAAATTGGAAACTGACAACTGGCCTCAGGTGACAAGGAGGAACAAACAAAGGAAGAGTGTTTGCCCAATCTTCAGGGACTATATGTGTGGAAATAGAGGGCAGATTTTTATTTATCAGTGGAAGCCAGAAGTCTGAATTGTAATAGAAAATTTTCCCAATATTAAGCATTAGTTCAATTTTTAAAAAAAGCACCTAGTCAACAGTTAGCAGATTTCTTAGATAAGCAAATTAAATTTATGAGATCATTTATTAAATGGTTTCTTGGGACCTTCATTCAGGTAGACCTCAAACTCTTTAATCTTGCCTAATCTAACACTGGCCTATTTCTCCACAGCCACTTCATCATGCTAAAAAATCACAAGCAGTTCTCTAAAGACATCACGTTCTCACAAACCTCTGCTTGCATTTTTCTCTCCAGCAGCACCTCAAGTGCCACTCTTCTTATCTCTAAGGTTCTGACTCATTTGATAAGCCTTAATTCAAAGGCCATGTTCTCAGGGAAACTTTTGTTTCCTCTTACTCTTCTAAACCTCTCTGCTCCTACCAGAGAAGAGTGTATACAGACCTCTATAATTACATCTATCATGCCACATCAAGATTACTTTTTCGGTCTCATTTAAAAAAGCAAGCAAGCAAGCAAACAACAGCAACAACCACACTTTGTTAACAAGAGCTCACTTTTATGATTTTGTGATTCACATATTTACCAGTTTCTTCAATCTGGGAGAGTGAGAGAAAAAACTAGACACAGAAAGAGACAGAGAAAGAAAAAAAGGCAGGGCAGCCAATTAAAATAGCATCAAAAGCAAAATACTAAAAAATAAATTTAATAAAATATAAAGATTAATAAAGTAATATCCCCAAACTGAAAGCTACATAATATTGCTGAGAGAAATGGAAGAAGCTGAAAATAAATTGTGAGCTATACCATGTTCATGGATTGGA
Source organism: Sapajus apella (assembly GCF_009761245.1). NCBI lineage: Eukaryota > Metazoa > Chordata > Mammalia > Primates > Cebidae > Sapajus > Sapajus apella. The sequence continues at coordinate 135,194 of NW_022436959.1, forward strand.
AGAATTCATACTGTTAAAATATCAATTCTCCCCACACTGATCTACAGATTCAACTCAATCCCAATCATAATCTCACCATACTTCTTTTTTTTTAAATAGAAATGGACAAGCTAATTCTAAAATGTATACAAAATGCAAAGAAATGAGCTGTTCAAAGCAATCTGGGAGAAGAACAAAAATAGAAGACACATTATCTAGCTTAAAAACTTTCCACAAAGCTTCAGAATTCAAAACAGTATGGTACCAGCATAAGAATAAACAAATAGGTCAATAGAACATAGAGAGTACAGAAACAGACCCACATGTACATGATCATTTCAGTTTTGACAAAAATGTAAAGGCAATTCAATGGTGAAAATAGTCTGTTTTCTGCAAACAGTGCTTGAATAACCAGATGTCAAAACTGAAAAAACCTTCAAACCCTAACTCACACCACATAAAAAATAATTTAGATGATTTACAGACCTAAACATAAAAATTAAAAATATAAAGCTTTTAGATGAATGTGCAGGACAATATTTTTGCAATCCTTTTTGCAAAGCTTTCTTAGAGAAGACACAAAAAGCTATAATCATTAAAAAAATTACGCAGGCTGTAATGAAGGGGTTCCCCCTGGTCTGCTTGGGACAACTTAAACACAAAAATGAATAATGACAGTAATGTTGGAATTTACTTGGACAAATTAAAAAATTCCATGAGTCCATGATAATATTGTACTAAAAGACAGATGGGGTGGGAATAATTCTTCTATACAGAAAAAAGTCAGATAAAAATGTAAAAGGAATAATAAAATTAGAAAAATCAATGGTTTGCAACTCCCAATGTAGTAACAGATTCAGGCAAGGATCATTTATGGATGCTAGCAATTATTAAAATGTTGTTGGTGAATACAGTATTATAATTTCAAAGCAGCAACTCTCAGATTATTTAATAATTTCATTGGGGATGCCGATGATATGCTTTAACAATGGAGAGATCTGGTAGTCACCACCTAAACCAACTATGCAAACGGCATCACCATACTGGAGCAAGCTGGCATTACCTGCCTTCTGATGTGTTGCGATAAGAACTACATAACATCAATTATGATCAATCCTTGCCAAAAGTGTTTTACTTGAATTTAGTCATTAAAAATAATCGAGAAAGAAAAAACAGTATATGGGACATTTTACAACTCAACTGGACTCTATCCTGGACTCTTTAGAGAAGCCAATGGGGTGAAAAACAAAAGTAAAAAGGATAGTGGTATGAACACTCTTCAACTAGAAAAGAGCATAAAGAGACACAAGCATCAAACGCAATACACAAGCCTAGACTGAATCTTGAATTAAAAAACAAACACCACAAAAGACAATTGGAGAACTGATTACAGCTTAGTATCCTAGTTATGTAGGAGAATTCCCTTATTCTTAGGAGATGCATGCAGAAGTATTGAAGGATAAGTGTCATCATGTATGCAACTTATTTCTGATTCATTTGGAAAAGCATAAGGGCATAAGGTTGTTCTGGGATGGCACTTCTGTGTCTGTACCTGTCTATATATAGTATATACATATATACACACAGTATAAGTACATTTAAACACACATTGCATACAGTATACATACGCCTATGTGCCGTAGTCCCTCTCCCCAACCTTATCTGCAGTTTCACTTTCCAGTTTCAGTTACCTGTGGTCAACTGCTTGAACTAAAAAAAACTACATAGAAAATTCCAGAAATAAATGTTCATCAGTTTTTAACTGTGTGTCATTATGAGTGGCGTGATGAAATCTCCCACTATCTCACTCCATCCCACCCAGAACATGAATCATCCCTTTGTCTAGAATGCCATACTGCATATACTATCTAGCCATTATTGCATAAGTAAAACCAAAATGTTTATAGAGATTTGGTACTATCCGTTGTTTCAGGAAACCCCTGGGGGGGCTTGGTATGTACTGTCCATGGATAAGAGGGAATTACTGTATAGCAAAGAAAGCAAAGGCAAATTTTCAAGGCAAAGAAAATCATTAGACCAACTTTGCTATAAGTATGTGCTATACTTGAAGGCAAAGAAAAAGCAAATATCCTCAAAAGCCTCTTAAATCATGCTATAAAACAGAACACATATGGATTCTGTAAACATACCTTTGTATAATAATTCTTACGTACACAACATTTTGAGATGTACTAATAGACTTACAGGAAAACCCATATAAGAATTCCGGATATCCAATCATTCTACCCTTAATACAACTATCAAATAACCTAAACACAAATGGAGATAGTTAAAGCCTTCTAAAGTGTGTGTGACTAAACATAGAAGTCATTCTATTTGCATTATGAGCCAATGTCACTTATATAACTGAAAATGGTCTTTTATTATTGCATATAAGACATATGTCAAATAGTGGAGTCACATCATGCAATGGTTTGGGGTCTAAAGTTTGCTCAGGTCTTTAGTAAAAACACATATAGCATATATACCACAAGCTTTTACAAGCCAGGTTGCTCCTTCACTTGTTCCCTGCACTAGAACTCAGGGACCCCTGGGGAAAGACAGATCGTTTACAAACTACCACAGACCAAGGCTCAGATACACCATGTGTTATTTAATTCACATGGCTGACTTACTACTCTTGGTCCCACATTTCAGCTGCACTTCCTTCTGCTCCTCCCTTTACTTTTCTTTAAGAATTTCAACAGCCCAACTCTATGCTAACATCTTTATATATTATTTCCATGGTGTTATTCGTAATCTTTATCTTCTAGGTCTATTTTACAGTGATACTCACATTCATTCGGGATGTAATTAATGATTTCATTCCATTTTAATAAATCTGTCACTCTTCAATGCTTTGTGTTCTGCCCTTTTCCCAAACATACATATCCAAGGCTGCCTGTTAAAAAGTTTGGTCTTTGTTTTGTAGTCTTGTTTCATTCAATGATTTCTGTTACCACCAGCAGAAAAAAGTAATTGTGTGCATATAACAGAACTTAACCTTTCAATAATATGCTTTAAGACTCAGATTTATTTAGAAATTAACATCAGTGACTTAGAAAAATTAAAGGGAAAAAATACATACCATGGTCCTTTTAAGTCACTCCTCTGGCAGACATGAATTTATCTCCTGAACTCCAACTGTTTTTTTAAAGCAATATAATTTCTAGGTGATCTATATCCTACAGGAATATTAAAAATATTACTAAACTTTCATTTGACATACAATTCAGAGAGAAATATTAAGATTTAAAGATGGCTGGGCAAATGCATATCAATGTTTTCATAATTTATGAGACAAGCCTAAAATGTATATTGAGAAGCTGAATCTGGATGTGATCTACATGGTTTAAGAATTGCACTTGACGCTGTTCGAAAATTCAAAGTTTGCCAAGAATATACCACATCTGCTTCATTCACTCCACAAATATGTTTGAGTACTAAAATTGTGTCAGGCCAGCCAGGCGCAGTGGCTCAAGCCTGTAATCCCAGTACTTTGGGAGGCCGAGGCGGGTGGATCACGAGGTCAAGAGATCGAGACCATCCTGGTCAACATGGTGAAACCCCGTCTCTACTAAAAATACAAAAAATTAGCTGGGCATGGTGGTGCGTGCCTGTAATCCCAGCTACTCAGGAGGCTGAGGCAGGAGAATTGCCTGAACCCAGGAGGCAGAGGTTGCGGTGAGTCGAGATCGCGCCATTGCACTCCAGCCTGGGTAACATGAGTGAAACTCCGTCTCAAAAAAAAAAAAAAAAAATTGTGTCAGGTCCTCTTCTGAGCGCTTCCATGGTGATTAACAAAACAACAACAACAAAAATCTATCCTCACAGAGTTTACCTTCTACAGGAAGGGGACAGAAGACAAAGTAGGGCTGGAAACATTGTCATTTTAAGCTGAGAGGTCAAGATGATTTTATTGAGCAGGTGGCATCTGAGCAATTACTAGCAGGAGATAAGGGATAAATGCCAAAGTGGATACAAGGAGAAAGGGCACTGCAGACAGAGGGAACAACAGGGGCAAAAGTTCAGAGGAGGGGTGGAGCTGGTCACAGATGAGTGCAGCCAGAAGGCCAGCCAGGCTGGAGCTAAGTGAGAAAGGGGAAAAGCATCAGACGATGACAGATCAGTTAACAAAGGGATGAGCCTTGTGTACGGGCCACTGAAAAGATTTACTGTGAATGAGATGGGAAGACATTGGAAGATTTTCAGTAAAAGAGAAAAATAATGTAGCTTAAGGTTTAAGAGGCTCTCTCGTTGCTCTGCTGAAAGAAGCATGCAAGTGTGGAAACCAGTTAGGAGATCATAGCAATAATTCAGGACAGAGATGATGTACTGAGTCTACAGAATAGGGTGAGGGCAGTGGAGGAGATGAAAATAGGTTGGTTCTAAATAAAGAGCCCAAAGCATGTGGTGTCAGATTAGCCACGGAGTATGGGAGAAAATGACTAGAACAGAACTGCAAGATTCATAGCTTGTAGTGGTGGAGATGCTATTTCGTAAAAGGGGGAAGCTAGAGAAGGGGCAGTTTTGAGCAAGAATATCAGTTCAGTTTGGACATAAAGTATGAGATGCTTATTAATATCCAAGTCAAGAAAAAGTAAGCAGCTGGATATGAATCTGGAACCCAGGAGAGCATAGAGATGAAATTTTAAAACATAAGACATGCAGAAATAAGAATATTCTTCTATGCCACAAAAACATGAAAAAAAAAACACCTCATAAATTGTATCTATTTGTAGAACAAAAAATAATTATACAGTGGCCCCTACATAAGTCCACTAACAGTTTCCATTTTGGTAAACCGTAGGTGTTGAACACCGAAAAAAATTTAACACCACACAGGCATTTAAAAGGATTCAAAGGTAACAGAATAGCTCTCATGCTCTCAGCAGAACCTACATCTAGTCAAGAGGGAAGATATATAAATAATGCAAGGGAATGACTGAAGAGACAGAAAAAATCAAGTATATATTATCGACCATAACCACACTATTAGGGCTGTTGCTTGGTCTAGGGAAAGAAGAGCAAGCCAGAAACAGGACAGGCATTTGACAATATATGTAAGTTGTTCCACAGACTACAGGCTGGTAAAATGGGAGGAAGCCACACAGCCATTCAGTAATGTTGGGTGGTACGAAACACTTGTTAGCTCATCAACCCTGCAGGGGTCAACAACTTGGTAGTCAGTTATTTCACCAGCATGGGCTGAGTCAGACAGCTGGCTGGCATGATGGAGCTGGATCTTAACATTCATTCGATGCAAGTCTCACCTCAAGAGGGGCGCTGGGGATTAAGAATGTTCTTTCATTTGTTTCTCTCTTTTTTTTTTTTTAGAAGCTACTGTCAGGTAGCCCAAAGTAACTGAAACAACAGGGTCTCTATAGCTACCTTCCTCCAGCTTCTATTGTCTCTTTTCAAGCTTTCATTCTCTGCCTTGCGGATTTCTCCTGGTGTTCAAATTGATTTTGCAGCTATTTCCCCCTCTTTTCTCAGCTTCAGCTCTAACTCCTAAACTTAAATACAGCCATATGTCACTTAATGACAGGGATACATTCTGAGAAATGCATCATTAGGTGACTTCCTCATGATGCAAACATAGTGTTAACTGACACAAACCTAGATGGTAGAGTCCACTACACACCTAGGCTATATGATGCAGCCTACTGCTTCTAGGCTACAAACCTGTATAGCATGTTATCGTGCTGAACACTGTGAGCAACTGTAACACAATGAGAAATATTTGCATATCTAAACATAGAAAAATACAGTAAAAATACAGTGTTATAATTTTATGGGACCACCATCATATATGCAGTCCACTGTTGACCTAAATGTCGTTATGCAGCACATGGCTGTATTTTCTCCACAGCTCACCTAGAAACTCCTTTGCCTTAATCTTCCAGGTCACAGAGCTATTTGTAACCCAATTTTTCCTTTAGGAGACAAATAAGGTCACATCCACAAGTACAAAATACTGCTGATTTTTTTGGTTGCTGTCTGTCATTTTCCAGAACTTTTCCGTGGTCCTCCATAACAAAATCTACCTATAGCTTTCCTTAAAAAGTCACACAAATCACACTGCCATGTGTGTACCTATGTAACAATCTTGCATGTTCTTCACATGTACCCCAAAACCTAAAATACAATTTAAAAAAGTCACACAATACATCAGTTATAAAATACGTGATAGCTGGTGTGAAGTTACCACTATTTTTGCCAATTTTGACTCATTAGTTCTATCACCCATCAGTAGACCAGCACCCGAGGAGTCGTGTTGCTCCTCAGTGTACATACAAATATTCCTACAAATAGAGATGTATCACCAGCCTTGGCAATGAATGGGTCAAGAGTCATTACTATCTAGACAGGTGAAGGTCCCTCAAGTAAGGAACTTGAAATATTTCCAGTACATATGAGGACGTTTCTGCATCACATGCCATTCCTTCAGTTTACTATAAGCAATTTTCAAACAAATGCTGTCAACTTTCAGCACAGAACTCGGGATCTTATTGATCTAGATCTGAAAGTCAATAGTATCCATGGCAGTGAGCTCACTGCTCTCCTAGGAATCATAGGCAAGTGGTTAAAGTATACTCTTCTTTTAGTAACTATCCTTCATCCCAGAGAATGTATTCATCACACATTCTTCAACGCCTCCCTAGACCTATCTTTCTATACAGAGAAAACAGAAGCTGAATTCCTAGGGCCCAGCTGGTACGTAGTCAGCAAAGCCAGCACAGCTATTCATAGACAAAGCTAGGTTTCTTTTCATTCAACAACATAAAACTCCTCAAGAATGTGGGAGATAAGTGTTCTTGAAAATGTCACTCCAGCTGACAGAGCCATCTTCTACTCACAGTCCCTTTGGTGGCTCTTGGTTGGTGGAAGTGGCACACTAACAGCAATGCTAGGGAAGATGTAACATCAACTGCCCCAGGAGACAGCTGAGACCAACTCCCTATGTCACAAAATAGAGCAGGTTAATGAAAGGCATGCCATTCACGTCTATGCCCAGGAGTACCTACCAACATGCAGAAGTTACATATGATATCTCCTATGATGTGATGTACAAGCACGGCACAGATGTCCAAAAAGAAATTATGAATCATACCACAGATGAAGGTTTATAGTCCAAAGCTCAGCGCATGTGACAGATAGGGAATGTCAATCTCAAAATCTTGATGCCTAGGTTTTAAAGATCCCAGTATCATTTTTTTCTGAAAGACTTCTTAGGCAGTCGCAGAGAAAATCAGACCCTCAAGAAGATCAGCATCAGAAGTAACCTCCTGATCCCCTTTATCAGCCTAACTCATGCTTCAGAAAATAGCATCACACAAAGACCACTAATCACAAGATTCAATTCAACTACAGGCTAAAATACTCAGAAAGTAAATTGCACTTTACAGTCTAATAATGAGAACAAACTCAGAGCATGTTACAGAGGCAGAGAATACAATGGAAGTAGTAGGATCTCTAACTTCACATGGCTCTCAATAAAGGTTTGAAACTAGCACCACTCCTGAAAAAATTTGCTCTCAAGTGATTTAACAAAACAAATTTATAGGAACCATATATATATATATTACATATCTATATATATGTATATATTATATATATTATAATATATATATAGTGCCTATAAATACTTTAAAATGTTTAAGGTAAGACTAACCAGTAATAATCAGTAAAATCGTCTTTACAGTTAGCCTAAAGAAAATGTATTAAATTTGATTCCGCTGACTCCATCCTCCAAACAGTCAGAATGGAGACCAACTCCATCCCTTTACTATCTCTCATCACTTTCCCTCACTATTTCTCAATCATGTCTCACCCACATTACTCCAACAATTCAGTCTTACCCATCTCCAAAACATTCATCTCTCTACTCAAAATGCTATCTCCCTCACCCAGTGCTTGCCATTTTTAGTATCCTTGCATAGGACATGATAGGATTTGGTCCCCTCTGATTCTTATGTTGAAATGTAATCCCCAGTGTTGGAGGTGGAGCCTGGTGGGAGGTGTTCGGATCATTTGGGTGGATCCCTCATGAATGGCTTAGCACCATCCCCTTGGTGATGAGTGAGCTCTCACTCTAAGTTCACGTGAGATCTGGTTGTTTAAAAATGTATGGCATCTCCCTCCCTCTCTCTTGCTCCCACTCTTCCCATGTGACATGCTGCTCCTGCTTTTCCTTCTGCCATGATTATAAGCCTCCTAAGGCCTCACCAAAAGCCAAGAAATGCTTCCTGTACAGCCTGCGGAACTGTGAGCCAATTAAACCTCTTTTGTTTATAAATTATCCAGCCTAAGATATCTATACCAAGTGACACAAATGGACTAACACAGGAAGTTTTACCATCCTGCCTTTGCGCCAGTCCTCCCTCTGCCTAGAATGCCTTTTCCTTGAACCACCAAACTATCATATTAACAGCAAGAATAAGCCTATTCATTTTCAAGGTAGCTTAAGTATCACTTCCTCAATGAAACTTTCTCTGACCACCTATGTCTAATATATATTTCATATACCTTTCTTTAAGAGCCGTCTTTAAGTCTTTCTTTAAGAAGAGTCTTCTTCTCAGTACTATACTGAAAACTTCTGGAAAACATTCTATATTCTTAGCACCCAAAGAAATGCTTGTCATGTGTCAGGCATTCAGTTAGTTTAAAAATTGCAACTATCACTGTATGAAGTACAAAGTCTGAGTACTTGCTCACTAAAGTTAGACAAACTTACACATATGGTTGGAGTTAAAACGTATTATAGTCTTCCCTTGGTATATGCGCGGAATTGGTTCTAGGACCACCTGCATACATGGGTTCCACTTCCTGTGAAAACTATTTTAGGTCAGGTCCCTGTTTTCTTAAAAAAATTCACATACAACAGGAACCGTACAGTTCAAACCTGTGTTATTCAAGGGTATATTAAACAGGCCAAGCCAAGAATATTTAACCTCCAGATAATTTCATTTACAATGAAATTCTGTCTGTGATTTTACAGATAGAAATCACTACACATGTAGGAACCCATCTAACCCAAACAAATTGACATATTTATTAAACATCTCCCATAAGTAAAACACTATGCTAAATGCTGTGGGGGAAATAAAATGGAAAAGACATGGTCCTGACCAACAATCTTACATAACTGAGTTCTAATTATTTATTACTCCCTTTATCAAGCTTGAACAACTTGAACAAGTTGATAAAGGAGGTAATACAGTTACATACATAATTAAAATCAGAGTAAAAAATAATTCTAGTACAAAGAAGACCAAACTTCAGGTTTGTATGACCAGAAACGCTTAATGAAAGGATGGCCTTAGAAAAAATGAGATTTTCAAAGAAATAAAAAGTCATGTTCCAAGGAAAAGGTAGACTATATTAAAAAAAGAAGCACAAGCAGGTCTGCGAATAGCGAATAGGTGGATAGCCTGGAGAGGCCCACATGAGGGAGCCACAGGAAGTGCAGCTGGAATGGAATGTGTGCACAGAGCACAGATCGCCAGGAAGTCAGCATGGGAGAGTGTGCCTGCCTTTTACCCCAAGGGCATCTGAGGAGGCCAGGGTCCTGTGGACCAGGAAAATGTTTCAAAGGCCAGCAAGGGTTCACTGCTTCTAAAAAGCTGGCAAAGAGCCTCGTTGTTGAAACACAGCAAACATGGACTCCTCTGGTTACTGGCTGTCAACAAAGAGGTATGGTCATGGTTTCTCCAGGATACAGCCAGTCAACCCCAGAAATGATGTTTTCTCAGTGTCCTGTAAAATATCTATTTTAATACCTAGACAAGTGGAGGTCATGAAAGAAATAGTTATGAATAACGCTTTTCAAAATTAGGAAGAGTAAGTAACTTTCGACTGAGTCTGCGGAACATTCAAATTTCAGATTGGGCTGGATGGTCCCTTCTAGTCTGGAAGCCCCACCTAACCCACCCTCATTTCCACAGTCTTCAATGAAGAGGAGCCTTTGCCCTCAAAACAGAATTTACCTCATTTCCTAAATCAAATGAATGCACACTTCCCTGTAACGTCACACTGCTGCAGTCCACACAAAGAAGGCTGCAAGCTGATGGCCTTGGGCCAAATCTTGTCTGTACAGAGGTGATGGAATTTGTCGGCTTTTACAATCTCTCCCTTTTTCTCTCTTTCCTTTCTCTCTTTCTCTTTTTTCCCCTCCCTCTCTCTTTCCCCCCTCTCTCTCTCTCTCTCTTTCTGATGGAGTCCTGTTCTGTCACCTAAGCTAAAGTGCAGTGGTGCAACCACGGCTCATGACAACCTCTGCCTCCTGGGTTCAAGTGCTTCTCCTGCCTCAGCCTCTCGAGTAGCTGGGATTACAGGCACCTGCCACCATGCCCAGCTAATTTTTGTATTTTTAGTAGAGACGGGTTTCACTATGTTGACCAGGCTCGTCTTGAACACAATGTTTCTTAAACACAGAATTAACTGCAATATTAAAGATGTGAGTTTTTCACATAAATAAAATCCAGATTTCATACTACTCTTGAAAGACAGACAATTGTGGCAATACTCCCCCATTTACCAGTCTGCCACCTAGCCACCTCGCTCACTCCCAGCCCTGCCTGGTCCCTGCCAGCATGTATTTTTCCTCCTGGCTTATAAGGTCCGTGGAGCCCTAATAGTTGGTAGCCAGTCTGAGTCAGCTTTGTTGAGTGAGAGCTCAGCAAGAGCATTTCCTCATTTCACATCCCAGTACTGCTGCTTACTAGTTGTGTAACCTTAGACAAGTTACTTAACCTCTCTATGCCTAAATTTCTTCTTCTGTAAAGCAGGGACAATTATACTACAATTTACCTTACAGGGTTGCTGTAAGGAATCAACCAGTTTATATAAAACTGGTTCTCAATGGTGTAGTCAGGGAAGAATGGGGCATTCTGTGCTCTCCCTTCCACACCCCCAAGACCTGAGGCATCTGGCAATGTCTGGAGGCATTCTCACTTGTCATGACTAGAGGAGGTGGCACTAGCACCTAGTGGGTAGCGGCCAGAGATGCTGCTAAACATCCTACGATGCACAGGACAGTCCCACAACAAAGAATTACCCAGCCCAAAATGTCTACAGTGCTGAGGAATAGAAGCCTTGACATAAAGCATTTAGAACAGCTCCTGGCACAAAGAAAGCCTTCTATATGCATCAGTTATTATCACCAATGCCGAAGGCAAGTCTTGGGTGGTGTCCCTCCCTTGGCTAGAGAAAAGTCTAATGCCCTCTGTGTTACCTTTGAGGAATTTAACATATAATTAAAGTATAAAAAGGTACTTGAAATTCTGGTTCTACGTCATTAATTTAATAAGTGCTTAATTTAAAAAAATAATTCTAAGAATATATTTTCCTGAAACAAAAAGCAACCAAGAATATACTTCGGTGAGCAATAATGCAAAATATTTTAAAAGTATACTGTCCTGGAAAATAAAGGACACAGAAACCCATGATTACTGCAACTTACAAGGTCCTGGGCCAAACTCCTCCAAACTCCAGCTTGAACACTGAGGATGCTTGCTAGTGTCACAATACTATTTTGAAAACTGTAACTAGAAAGGAAGAAGAGAAGGGTTTTAAACTAAAGAGCCTACTGAACTTGATATCATACCCATGCCTTATTCAGGAAGATCCTCCAGGCTTAAATAGCTCAGAGTCAGAGATTCCTGGTGAGAGTTAAAGCTTTCATCTTAATTCACCACAAGAGGTATCTTCCAGATCCAGGTCAACTCATAAATAAAGCAAGCAAAACAATCAGAAAGGCCTGAGCTATACTGACACATCGGGTAAGAGGCTGCCAGGAGTTCCAACACAGGACATCAGAACCGATAACAGCCTGCTACAAGTCCCTGAAGCCATGAACCAAGTGTACTGACCAGGCTTCTTAGCCAAGCACTGCAAGTAACACAGGGCTAGTCTCTCTGGGCCTCAGTTTTCTCATCTGTCATATTAAAAAGTAGAAATTGTTGTTACTGTTTTCGAACGTCATAAACACAGAGAACACTGATTTTATTTGTGACAGTGTGCATTCAACATTTATAGCACAAAGACATGAGTTCCTCTCAAAGGACCCCTTGATAATTGCAGAAAGCAGATCCTTAACTAAAACAGAAAAGAGGTTCTGTGGAATCAAAGCTGAGAAAAGCCTAACAGTGTGTCTCTCAAAAAAAAAAATGATAAAAGTGTAAATAAAACAACAGGGCTCTACAATCTGCAAAAAAACTGTATGTATATAACACAAATCGTCAAGTTTTTTAAGCTCTGGTCAACATATATTTTAACACCTGTGTATATAATAGTGCATTACCAAAGATATCAGGATTGGTAACAGGTGTTGAAGAGAGACTCCCAAAAGTGCTAGGAGAAAAGAAGGCTTCTGTTAAAGAGACACAGGAAATGCTTTACTGACAAAGCAGCATTTGAGTGGGCTTAGGTAGAATTTTGGCTGGCTGAAGTTGTCTATCCAGAGGGCATTCCAAGCGCAGCAAGTAATGGCACTGAAGCTGGAAAGCCTAAGGCAAAGACCAGGAGTCCAATTAGGGACACTGGGCACACAGCAAAAGATGGTGGTCAAATCATGATGACCTGGGTCTTCAGAATGTGGGTATTAGTTGCATGAACAATCTTAAATAACAGAGATAGTCAGAATGTCCAGTTTTGTTATTTTGGCCTAAAGAGCACAAAGTTGCTTTTACTTAAACTTAAGGATCTTCCAATATATTTTTTAAAAGATAGTAATTCCATTAAATTTATTGTAAAGAAAAAGATAAGTTCTATTAAGTTACAGGATAGTCAAGAAGACATACAGAAAGTAAATTAAGCTATTTATTAGTCTGTTATTATTCCTCTACCATATTCTACTCATAATTACTAAAATAAGCAAACCTTAGAAATAAATAGTAGGTATTTTAAAATTTTAAGACCATTGTAACAGCTTTCTCAACCATATTAATTTATAAACTGATTTTGACTTATTTTTAAACATAGTACTAAGAAAGAGAAGTTACATTACTGACCTAAGGGCTTTCTCAATTACAGGAGGAAACTCTACTTGCTAAGAGAAACTATGAGTTAGCAAACTCTAGGCAATATTCCCCTACTTCTAACCATAAGGTTAAGGCTCGGAAAACAGTAACACATTTTAAACTCCTTTTCAAACATTTCTAAAATTAAAACAAAAATTTAAAAGTCATTTTTAAACCACAGCTTTCTATTAACAGAAAATGGACTCATCCAGAAAGTTTATATACCTATTCATTGTTTAGAAAAGGGAAGGAAAATAAGGCAAAGGATTATTGTAGCCCAAGAAGAAGCAACGTCTCATCTTTTTAAAATTAACTTTTACAGATTTATGGACAGCAAATTCATGATGTTGAAATATTATATTTTTATCTATACAGAAATATCTTGATAGGGGACTTTCATGAGGAAATATAGCAGAAAAAACACTAGCCTCAAAATGAGCAGGGTGAAAATTTGGTATCAGTTTGGCCATTATCTGCATTATTTTAAAATTCACTGACTTTCTGTGGGCCTCCACAGCCCCAGCTCTAAACTAAGAGTGATGAATCACGTGATCTCTAAAATGCCACATCATAAAACATAATTTTAAGTAATAGAGGCTTGTGGCTACCCAGGGTAGCAAGGTCGGGGGTATGTGGGAATATGGGGGGGTGGGATACAATGAATTAGGCTTTGGAGTAAAGCTAACAGCAGTTCAAATCCAGGCTCCATCAGTAGTAGCTCAGTAGTTGAAGTGTAAGTTTCCTTTACTATCAAAAAAGCCTTAGTATTTTCCTTTGCAACATGTTGGAAGAAATAGAATGTATGTAACATACCTGGCATACCATAGGTACTAAATAAAGGCAAGTGTTATGTTCCTGGTCAGTAATACAAGGTCTAATGCAAAACAATAATCTACTTGCCAATGCAGCTTCCTAGAATTTGGCTTGGAGAAGAGCAGGGACCAACTGCCCTGCTTTCCAAGTGGACGGCAGGTACAGGTAATAAGAAAGAGGATTCACAGTTGGAAGTAGCAAGGATTAAAAGCAGGGAGCTGAAAAAAGCAAAGGCTTTGAGTTCCGCACATAACAATGGAAAGGAAAGGAAACAAACTACATGGGGTAAGGTGCTGCAGGAAACAAGATCTTTTCATTTAAGAGGGCCTCTGGAGAAAAAATACATACACAATGAATTACTGCAATGATCTCATAATGAAAACAAAGCACAAAGTTGGTTAGAGTTTATGAGTATCACTAAAAGAAAACAAGACTTTGCAACATACAAATTATCCTTCCCTTGCCTGCCTGTAATTCTCACATGGGATGCAAGATGATCCAATCCCTGTACACCTCTCCAGTGTCACCTCTGACCACTGTCCCCTCACCTGACCCTACCCTAGGTTCACTCAGCTCCAGCCACATGGGATTCCCTTTGTCCCTGGAACATGCCAAGTTCATTCATCCTTTAGTTCCTTTGCACTGTTTATATCTCCGTAGAAATTTCCAGCCCATTTTCTCTTGGCTTACTCAGCTAAACATTCAGGTATCACCAAAACCGTCACCTCCTCAGGGAGGTCTTCCCTGACCACTCCATTTCTTCACACACCCCAGTCACTCTCAAGCTCCTTACCCAATAATATCTTTTCTGACATTTATTCCTATCTAAACTTATCTTTTTTATTTACATGTTTATTGTATTCTTCATCAAAAGTTAAAATCTTTGAGGGCAGGGGCCTTATCTAAACCGCTCACTACACAATCTCTAACACCTATAACAATGGGTGGCATAGACAGTCATCAGATAAAGTGTCCAATGAATAAATCCAAATGATGTTAATCACCATCCTTCTGTGAACATTAAGATAATATCCCTCAGAGGCTGTTTAATTTCATTTCTTTCACGCCGTTTTAGGCAATGCAATAATGCAGTTTTAAAAGATCAGTGACACAGCTAGATTTTAAAGAGAATGACTTCTACATGCAACATATTGTACATGTTTTCACATTATGAACATTAATAATCCACCACCTTAACTATCAGAATGCATAAATAAAACGATACCATAAGTTGTCTGGTGAGATCCTGCTTCTAGAAAGAGGCGTATGCATAGATGGTACATAGATGGGAATTACCTTTCAGAACTCTTCCTAACAAGGAAATGTAGCAAACTAGACTAATTTGAGTAAAGATTTAATTAGACTCGTTACTCTGTTACCTGCTAAACTTATCCTAACTAGTACTGTGTCAAGTGATGAATTCAGTGATTCCATCTGTGAAACAGAGGACAAATGACATAGTGAACAAAGAAAAGTTCCACAATGTCAACCCATGTTTGAACTAAAAGAGAGAGAGAGAGAGAAAAGAAAAAAAACCTAACCCTAAATCAGAAGTAATCAAGCAACTAAGATTTCACAAAATGGTGAGATATCTATGAATAGGCAAAGCACTGAACTGAAAACACAACGAGAACATTCATGATTCCTGCTTTTATTTTTGTTTTGAACACGACTTTCCTCAATGAATACAAGAGACTCACAACCGCCTGTGTCTGGACAACCCACGCATTACACCCAATCACCAATTCCTGGTCCCTCTGGAGGGCCCATAGCGCCAGCACGAGGTCGACCCCACCGGGGACTCATCTGGGTCCGCAAGCTGGAGGAATGGGGACCACCATCCCTGAATTCCTGCCCACGCCCTGGGAGCAGCTGGGCTCACATTCTGCAACTTCACTTTTGTGTCCATTATGAGCACAGCCTGCCTGGCCCCTCCTCCTCCCCCGGATGCTCGCGCAGGACTCAGTAAACAGAACAGGATCGGGCTATGGACTCCGTTGGCTAGTCTCCTGTGAGCAGCCCCCATGCAAGTCCTCTGACCCGGGGGACTCAGTTTTCCAACCTGTCAAATAGGGGAACAAGAAACCCAGCCTACCTCAACGGGTGGTTCCGGGCCGGCCGCCCCAGGCTGGCCCGGGAACTGCGGCTCCGCGGTCGCGCCCGGGCCTGAGGGGCGGGGCTCGGCAGGGCGGGACCCGGGACACAGTCCACCGGGCAACACACAGCCCACCGCCCGCACCCAGAAGCCCTGGGACCTCCGGACTCGTGACGTCAGCACGCTGACGTCGACGCACAGAACTCGCATCTCGCTCGAGGTACCAAAGACCCGGCTGGGGCCTGAGTGGCTCCTTAGAGGAGCTAACCGATTGGTCAGATGACCTGTTAATCTTTCACTGACCAGTAAACGACGTGGAAAGGAGGCAGAGGGCGGGCCGGCCTGCCTGGAGGATGGGTGGGAAACCTGGGAATCCAGCTTTGAAAGACAGAGCTGGTTGGACTTTCCCGCATTTTGCATCACGTCGGTTTAATAAGCGTTCGCTTCCTCTTCGTCCGCGACTCTGCGCCTTCCGCTTTCCTTCAGTCATTCGCTGGGGGTCTATGCTTCAGCTTGTGGGAATGAGTTTCAGGGCCCCTTGGGCACCTCCTGCTGAACCCTTCAGGAATGAAAACAGAGCATACCATTTCTGTGCCGGTACTCATCCCAAGAGTCACCTCTTCTGTCACCTCCCCCAGACCTATTTAGGACACCCTTTCTCTGCGCTCCTAGTTTGTAACTAACATCTCTAAGAGGTAGTCACATTTAATTATAACTATATGGCTGTTTTCCCACGAAGTTGGGCATCTTTTATTGTTTTATTTAAAATTTAATTAAACTTTTCTGCCAAGAGATGCTGCCGTTATTCACATTTTTAAAAGTACAGAGGTATACAGTGAACATTCTTTGGCTCCCCATTTGCTTATTTTAAATTATACAAATAAGATTATGTACATGCAAAAAAAAGTTTAAACATTACAAATTATGCTTATGTCCCTTTCAGGCACTAATTACAGCCCAGTCCCTAGATGATGACTCCTAGTTCCTGTGCATTTGTAAGTGTACGTGTTATTTTTTTACACTCAGCATTGAGATCTTTCCATATCTATACATAAATCTACCTCATTCTCTGAAAATGCTGCATGCCTTCAGAACCAATATGTGTGTGTGTGTGTGTGTGTGTGTGTATAAAATTAATGTATCATTTCCCCACCCTCAGATATGTTTGGTTATTAATATGAGAATCAGTGCTACCATAAACACATGTGTAAGTGCCTTTTTGTACTTATGTCCAAGTATTCTCTAGAGTACAGATACCAACAAGAGAATGTACTGGATCATAGAGTATGCATGACGTAAATCCTTAATAGAGTTCACTGACTTGTTCCCTTGACTAGTTGTTATAACTCACATTCCTTACCCCTAGTATTTGAGCAATCTTTTCCCTGTATCCTTGCCAAAATTGATAAAATACAATTTAAAAAATATTTCTAAACTGATAGCTGTGAAAACCTTTTAAAGGATAACACATATACAAAATAAGTGAAATAATCATAAGTGCTTGTCTTGGTGACAGTGTGAGCAAACTTGTGTAACAACGCCTCATACCAATATTTTAAATGTTTACCAGCAACATGGAAGCTTTCCTCATGCTCAGTCTTAGTCATTATGTCCCAACACACAAGTAGCCACAATTCTGAATCCTATCACCAAATTAGTTTTGCCTTCTTTTGAATGTTTATAAATAACCATACATAGTATGTGCTCTTATATGGCCCTCTTTGCTTAATACTATATTTGTAAGATTGATGAATATTAAAGAATGTAATAGTTTCATTTTCATTTTTGCATATAATTCGAAAATTTACTTGTCTATTCTACTGTTGTTTGACATTAGGTTATTTAATGTTTGGGGTAATTACAAATGATACTGCTATGAATATTCTAGTAACTGTCTTATGATGCACATAGTTACACATTTGATTTTGGAAGATCCCTAAATGTAGTATTATTCTGCACAGGACATATTTTCAATATACTCAACATTAGTAGACACTGCCAAATGGTTTTTATGTTTTACTAATTTATACATGCACTAACTGTGAATGAAAATTTCAGTTACTCTGCATCTCTGTCAACACTTACTATACTCATTTGTGTTTTGTGTCCTTCCTTTTTCTTCTCCTTTTTAAATGTTATACATTCTGGTGACTATGTAGAGGTGTCACATTGTGGATTTAATTGCCTTTACTCAAGTGTAGCCTCTGGAGTCTCAGAGAAATTGATGGAAACCACTCCTGAGGAAGCCCAGATATTAGACTTACTAGACAAAATTTAAGTCAACTATCTTACGTATACTCAAAGAACTAACAGAAACTATGAACATAAAACCTGAAGGAAACTAGGGGAATGATGTATAAACAAAAGGAAAATACCAATAAAAAGATAGAAATTATCAAAAGGAACCAAATAGGAAATCTTGGGCTTGCAAGTACAATAACTGAAATGAAAACTTCACTTCAGAATTTCAAGAGACAATTTTAGCATGTCAAAGGATGAATCAGTGAACTTGAAGATAAGGAAAATGAGCAAAGCCTAAGGGACCTATGGGACATCAACAAGGATACCAAAATAAATATTACAGAAGTCACACAAGGAAAAGAGAGAGAAAAAAAGAGAAAGTACATTAGAAGAGAAAAATGTCTCAAAATTCTCCAAATTTGGAAAGAAAAAGAGAAAGAATATAATTAAAGTCAGAAATGAAAGTGGAGACATTATATAACCTTATAGAAATAAAAAGGATTATAAGATACAACTGTGAACAGTTGTGTTCTGAAAAATTAAATAACCTGAATGAAAAGGACATGTTCCTGGAAACACACAAATTACCAAAACTAACTCAAGAAAAAATAGGAAATATAACCAGATCTATAACAAATAGATTTAATCAGTCCTTTAAAAACAACTGCAACAAAACCTAAAAAACAAAAGTCAAAGACCAGATGGCTTCACTGGTGAATTCTCCTGGACATTTAAAGAAATAACACCAATGCTTTTCAAATTCTTCCAAAAAATTGAAGAGGAGGGAACATTCCTAACTGATTCTATGAGACTAGTAGTAGTCTCAGTTAGGAATGTTCCCTCCTCTTCATCCAAAGCCAGATGAAGACACCATAAGAAAAAGAGAGACCAATATTCCTGTAGGAATGTAGACTCAAAATTCTCAACCAAATATCAGCTATTTGAGTCCAAGAGCATATTAAAAGATTATACACTATGATCAAGTGGGTTGTATCCTAGGAATGCAAGTGTGTTCAACAAAAGAAAATCAGTTGATTTAACACATTGTAATAATAAAATGAAAGAAACCATATGATCACGTCAGTTGACACAGAGCATTTGAAAAAAATCAACATTGTTTCTTAATAAAAACACTCTGAAAAATAAGAAGAGAAATTCCTTAACCCACACCTAACATCATACTCAATAGTGAAGTAAAGAAAGCTTCCCCCCACGATCAAGAATAAGACAAGGATGCCCCCTTTTACCACTGCTTTCAACATTGTACTGGAAGTTCTAGTTAGCGCAGTTAGGCAAGGAAAAGAAATAAGCATACAGATTAGAGAGGAAGAAGTAAAACTATCTCTATTCAGAGACAGCATGATCTAGGAAATCCCAAGGAATCTGAAAAAAACAAAAACCACACAACTAGAACTAATAAATTAGTTTAGCAAAGTTGCAGGTACAAGATCAACACGAATCTCAGTTGTATTTCTATGCACTAGTAATGAACAAGCTGAAAAGAAAATTAAGAGAATGTCATTTATGCAAGTGTTCAAAAATTATATTTTTGAATATAATTTATAATTTTTGAAATAAATTTAAACAATGAAAGACTTGTATACTGAAAACTAAAAATCATTGCTAAAAGAAATTTAATACCTAAATAATTGGAATTGCATATTGTATTCAAGAGATTGAAGACAATATAGTTAAGATGGCGATACTTCTAAACACCATTGTTAAATAATCAGGAGGCCATTGACCTGATGCTGTCTCCATACTTTGAGCTCCTTCATAATGTGTTGCAGTCTAACTTAGTACATAAAGAAACAACTTGGGAGTCAGATCTTTGTAACACATAGCCTGATCTTAACAAATCACAGGCAGCCAACTGATGAGACCATGTCCATGTCAGTCAGATGTCTAGCTCTAACCAACTGAGCTATTTCTGCACTTTACATCATGTTCTGTCTATACTCACTGCCCATGTTGCACAGTGGAGCTCTGAGCCTCTTCTATTCTGAATGCTGCCTAATTCATGAATCTTTCTTTGCTCAAATGCTATTAAATTCAATTTCTCAAAAATTTTTCTGTTACTATCATCGGCAGATGCAGTGAAATCTCTGTCAAAATTTCAACGGCCTTTGTACAAACAGGGAAAACAATAATTTTAAAATAGCCAAACAATCTTGAAACAAAACAAAGTTAAAGAATTCATATATTTTTACTTAAAAACTTACAAAGAAGCTATGGTAATCCAGAAGGTGTGACACTATTATATGGAGACATATAGATCGTTGAGAGACCAGAAATAAACCCATACAACTATTTCCAGTTGATTTTGAACAAGGGCATCAAATGGAAAAATGGTAATCTCACCAACAAATGGTGTTAGTGCAACTGTAAATACATAAGCAAAAGAATGAAATGAGACCACCTACCTTACTCCATTTACAAATATTAACTCAGAATAGGCCAAAGAATAAATACCAGAGCTAAAACCATAAACTGTTAGAAGAAAACTTAGGGGTAAATCTTGGTAAATCTTTGGATTTGGCAATGGATTCCTTGGTAGCAGAACAAAATCATAAACATCAACAACAAAAATTTTGCTATTAACTGTACTCATCAACATTAAAAAGGCTTTGCATCAAAGAACATTATCAAGAATATGAAAAATCAATCTACAGAATAGAAGAAAACATTTGCAAATCTAACTGATAAGGGTCTAGTATTCAGAATATATGGAGAACTCCTCAACTCAATAACAAAAAGACAACAAAGCTAAAAGGAAAATAAACAGAATAGACATTTCTTCAAATAAGATATACAAATTGCCAACAAAACATGCAAATACAATCAAAATCATTAGTCAATAGGGAAATGAAAATCAAAACCACAATGGAGTACTATTTCACCGCCACTAGAATGACAAGAAATTGGAATCCTTGTGCATTTCTGGTGAGAATGTAAATAGGGAGGCTGCTATGAAAAATATTTTCGTTATTCATCAAAAAATTAAACATAGATTTACCATATGGCTTATAATTTTCATTATATACCCAAAAGAATTAAAAGCATATACTCAAACAAGTGTACGTACACATATGTTCATAGTATCACCATTCAACAAGAGCCAAAAGTTGGAAACATCCCAAATATACATCAACAGATTAATGGACAGAAAAAACATATGATGTATGCATACAGTGGAATATTATTTAGCATAAAGAGGAACAAAATGCTGAAACTTGCTACAATGTGGTTAAACGTGAACATTATGCAAAATGAAAGAAACCAGACACAAGAGATTACATATTTTATGATTCCATTTATATGAAATATTCAGAATAGGTAAAGCCGTACAGACAGAATACATATTGGTGCTTATCAGGGTCTGGGAATAGGGGGAGGATGGGAGAAAGTGCTTACGGGATAAGGGGTTTTCCTTTGGGGTGATGAAAATATTTTGGAACTAGATGGAAATGGTAGCTGTACAACATTTGAAATACACTAAGTAAACACTAATGGATTGTTCACTTTCAAATGGTTAAGTTTATGTTATGTGAATTTCAACTCAATTATAAAACATTAATTTAGTGGCCCAACCACTACAAAAAAAAAATGTGTTCAGAAGAGGTTTTTTCTCCTTCCCAAACTTCCATGGACTGAGGTAGAAGTGAGATCTATAGATATTGTAAATATGAAAGAACTGTCTAAATTACTTGAAATATTTGCAATGTTCCACTTAAATTATGACAGTGTAAAAATTGAAATTACTAGGGAAAGTTCTACCATTATATCCCTAATTCATCTGCCACTCACCCTGCCACTTTGCATTTTAAACTAGGTTTACCTTTTGTTTGCTGCTCCAGAACTGGGGCTTAGAAATATTTGTTGAATAAAATGATGCAATTAACATACTAGTTTATAATTTCTTGAAAATACAATAATTCTTTCAAATCCATTCTCTATACAGCCCCTACTGAATCCATATGAGACTGATGAAAGCCTGAAGTTTTGCAAGAAAAACCTTGATAAGGGAAATCAGTAATACCCATTAGGGTAGATGGAAAAGGAGTTTTAAATATTTAATCTATTAAAGAAGTAGAATTGACAAAAGCTGACAATTACCTTTGTTTGGGAAAATAAAGGGGTGGGGAAATGTTGATTGGTTAAGCAATTTTGACATTAACTTAAACCAGGAATTCAGGAGGAAGGCTATAAACTCACTCTTGAACAGTTCATGTCTGAGATAGGTGTAGTTCATCTGGATGTTTAGAAGACAACTAGATGATAAACCTGGAGAGCTGGGGAGAGACATCATCATGTGTATGGGGAGAGTGCACAGATTGAAAAGGAAAGAGCACCAATGGTAGAATCTTGGGAATACCATTATTTAGAGTAGGCCGAAGCAGAAGAGACCAAAAGGAAACATGGACATGGTGAACTCAGGTCAGAGAAGAAACAGAGAGAGAAGTCATGGTTGACTAGAAAATATAGTGTCCTGAATGTGAAGTGATAAAGATTTTAAATCAAGTAATAAGTGATATGGAGCAAAAATTAAGAGAACACAGAATAGAAATCCTAACAGAATGACACGAATATTTGAATATTTACTTAAATAGACCAATTGCAGTTTTAATCTTCAAAGATATAAGTGATATAAAGCAGTAAGATAGTAAGTGGAAGAAGGAGAAAGACAAGCATTATGGGAAAAAATGGAGGGAGCAATGTGTGAGTCTACCATTAATTCAATCTTGACTGCATGTAAATTCCTATAGAACTTACTGAAAATTCAACTTCAACTGCAGCAATATAACTATCAGAAGTGGAAAAGACAGAGCTAATGATGATTTATGAGCCCAGAGCTAATGTTAGAGCTTTGTAGAACTTTGCCAACCCAAACCATCAGTAAATTTGGTCATTTCCATCCTATTCTCTCCTTCTCTGAGGGATTTGATTGCATTATGGTGAAGCAGTTTAGCTCACTGCGGTCTGTCATGTGACACAGGACCACAACTCCCATCTGAATCCTCTCCTGCTTCACTGAGTGAGTCAAGACAGCCAGGAAGGAGGCACTCTCTGCCACTGTGACTCACCATGCATGGGACTGAGCTGGTGTACCGGGGAGGGAGCTGCTGCATCTCTCTGACTTGTGGACCCAGTGTTAGCCAAAGCTGGTCAAACCACCAATTCCACACTTCAAATTAGGCCTCTGACTTGCAAAGCTGCCAAGAAGTCATACAGAGGTCATTGGTCTATTCTTCCCAGCTATGTTTGTAAAGATTTCACACAGTTTATGTTGGCAAGAAGATGCTCCTGAAGATTCTAGTGGTAACGTGTGAGGAAGGGCCAACATAATGGCAGAATATCCAGGAAAGCAATGTTTACAGTTTTCATTAATTAATTTTCAAAGGGAGCTATCCATATTGCCTTTTGGACTTATTGGGGGTTTTCTTAGTCTTTTTGTAAGCATGTGAAACCTGATGCTGATTCTGCGTTTAAAAAAGAATTGTTAGTAATTCTTAACTTTTGGCAGCAAAATATTGCTATAGAAGTTTCTCTATAAAATTATGCTATCCATAAAAGTTGCTTTTTTTAAAAGAAAAATAATACAAATGATGAAATTATAATAATCAATATTCATTTGTGGTGAACTCACTCACTATAGGCAGAAACTGATAGAGTTACTAAGGAACTTTTTGTTTGTTTTAAAAATTAGCCTGTTTAAAATTTTAGGGAAAAGGAAATTGGACCCATATGACTCTCTCCCTCCCTCTTTTTCTTCCCTTCCCTTCCTTCCTTTCTTCCTTCCTTCCTTCTTTCCTTCTTTCCTTCCTCTTTTCTTTCTTCCTTTTTTAGCTACAGAGGAAAGAAAATTTAGAAAAATAGTTTTCACACCTGGCTGTATTATCAATGCTGGATTCCAACAGTTTCAAAAAAAGTTTTTCTTTCACAGAAGTTCACTAAAACTGGTTATAACAAAGTAGATAGTACTTAGACCAATTACCTATATGAAATAAACTTGCATGACATGTTCATTTCAACTTTTCACTTTAAAAATACATCACTCACATAAGTGACGTAGGAATACATTCTTCTTGCATAAATGTGTAGTGTGTGTAGAGTGAAAATCTTTTCCAGTCCCTCCCCAAAGATGATTACTGTTAACTCTCTAGGTGCAGCCTTTATAACTTTCTCTCTGTATTAACATTGTATACATTAGTCTTTTAAAACAGTATACTGAACAGGTAAAACACATAAGCTATAATTTTAAAACATCTGTACTTTTGTTTCCTATAGTCGCCTTAAACAAGCTAAGTAGGATTTTTTTTTTTTTTTTGACCAATGGGGATTAAAACTGGGCATGTGTATTGACTCTTCTGTTCATTCCTAGCTCACTCTAAGTTGTAAACTATAGTCCTATACCAGAAATTTGAATGCCTAGTCTTTTATATTGATCAGCACTTCATTCTCCTCTCAGAGGAAAGCTATCCTCTTTCTTTCAGCTACGTCCTTTGCATATAGACATCTTGCTGCTGGATAAAAGCATGCTGTCTTTTTCTCCTGTCTTTCCAACTAGCTTCCTTCCCCACTCTCTGACAGTGATAGTTGATCCCAATTAAAGTTGGAGCTGGAGGGATGGAGAATGGAGGAGAAGAAGTCGTCAGGGAGAGAGTCAGGTAGGAATGATGTTAATTTTAATGAAATTTTGTAAGACGGCTCTGTGGTCTCTGGGCCAGGGTATTTTACTTTGTTTTGTTTTGGTTCAATGTGGTTAACAAAAGCACACACCACATCATAATATAAAATTTACCATCTTAGCCATTTTTAAGTGCATAGTTCAATAGTGTTAACTGTATTCACATTGTTGTACAACTGATCTCTAGACCTTTTTCTTCTTACAAACTGAAACTCTATATACCTGTTGAACAATAACCTGTTTTCCCCTTTTCCGCAACCCCCATTCTACTTTCTCTTTCAACGAGTTTGACTACTTGAGATGCCTCATCTAAAAAGAATCAATAAGCCAATCTGCTTGTGATTGATTTAAGTTAGCAGAATATCTTCAAGGTTCATTTATGTTGTAGTGTGTGATGAGATTTTTTTTTTTATGGCTGAATAACATTGCATATGTATTCCACATTTTAAAAATCCATTCTTCCTTTAATTGACATTTGAGCTGCTCTCACCTCTTGGCTGTTGTGAGTAATGCTTCAGTGAACACTGGCATGCAAATATCTCTTTAAGATCCCACTTTCAATTCCTTGGATATATACCCAGAAGTGAGATTGCTGGATCATATGTAACTCTCTTTTTAATTTTTAAAAGAAACATCATGCTGTTTTTCATGGCAGCTACACAATTTTACTTTCCTACCGTTAGTGCACAGGGGTTCCAATTCTCTATATCTTGGCAATGCTTGTTATTTCCTGGTTTATTTTGTTTGTTTTTGTGATACCTATTATGGTTTTGATGTGCATTTTTCTAATGCTTAGTGATACTGAGCATCTTGACATATGCTTTTTGGCCATTTGTATATCTTCTTTGGAGAAATATTTATTTAAGTCCTTTGCCAGTTTTTTAATCAAGTTACTTGGGGTTTTTTTGGTTGCTATTGAGTTGTAGGAGTCTTTTATATATTCTATTATTTACCCTTTGGCAGATACATAATTTGAAAATATTTCTCTCATTCTGTAGGTTGCCTTTTCACTCTGTGAATTGTTTCCTTCGATGCACATATGTTTTTAAGTTTGATATAGTCCCATTTGTCTATTTTTGCTTTGGTTTCCTGTACTTTTGATGTCATAATAAAATAATTTAAGAAATTCTTGTGTTAAGGAATTCAAATAAAAGCATTGTTAATAATTTTTAACTTTTGGCAGCATGATATTGATACAAAAGTTTATTTATAAAATTATGTTGTCCATAAAAGTTGCTTTTTTAAAAAAAGAAAAATAATGCAAGCAGACAACATCATAATAATCAATGTTCATTTGTGATGAACTCATTCACTATAAGCAAACCATTACTAAATCTGATATTATGAAGCCTTTTCACTATAATTTCTTATCAGAGTCTCAGAGTTTTGGATCTTATGTTTAAATCTTCAATGCATTTAGTTTTTATCTATGGTGTAGCTTAAAGGTCCATCTTTGTTCTGTTACATGTTTATAGTCAATTTTCCCAGCACCATTTGTTGAAGAGATAATCCTTACCTCATTGTATGGTCTTGATATCTTTGACCAAGATCATTTGACCATATGCACAAGGGTTTATTTCTGGCCTCTATATTCTGTTCCATTGGTCAGAATGTTTGTCTTTACATCATTATGACAGTTTTTATTGCTGTAGCTTTATAATGTTTTGAAATTGGGAAGTGTGAGGCCTCTAACTTTTTTCTTTTTTACTCTTTTGGCTATTTGGGGGTCCCTTGATTTTCTGAGTGAATTTTAGAATAGTTTTTTGCTATTTTTGCAAAATAAAATGACATTGCTATTTTTATAAAGATTGCCTTGAATTTGGAGATTGCTTTGGGTGGTATTAAGCTTTCTCATAAACATAGAATATCTTTTTATTTATTTGTGTATTTTTCAATTTCCTCGAGGAATATTTTGTAGTCTCTAGTGGACACTTTTTTCTTTTCCTTGTTTAAATTTATTTCTAAGGATTTTATTTTTTTATGGTATTGTAAATGAAATTATTTTCTAAAATTTCCTTTTGGAATGTTTATTGTTAGTGTATAGAAATGCAACTAATTTTATGTGTTGTTATTGTAACCTCCTACTTTGCTGAATTTGTTTATTGGTTCTGACAGGTTTTTTTGAAGAACTTTTAGGGTTTTATACAATATAAAACCACATCGTCTATAAACAGGAATAATTTTACATTTACCTTTTCAATTTGGATGCCTCTTGTATGTTTTTCTTGTGTAATTGTTCTAGGACTTCCAGTGCTATGTTGAATAGAAGTGGTGAGAATGAGCATCTGTGCCATATTCCTGATCTTAGAGGAAAAAACTTTCAGCTTTTTATCATGGAGTATGATGTTAGCTGAAGGCTTCTCATATATTGCCTTAATTATATTGAGGTACATTCTTTCTTTTCCTCTCCTATTATTTGTTTTTATCATGAAAGTGTGTTAAATTTTGTCAAATGCTTTTTCTTCATTGATTGAGATGATTATGTGGTTTTTATCCTTCACTCTGTTAATGTTATGTTTTACATTGATTGATTTTCGTGTGTTGAACCATCTTTACGCTCCAGGAATAAATTTTGCTTGCTCAGGGTATATAATTCTTTTAATTTGCTGTTGATTCAAATTGCTAGTATTTTGTTTAGAATTTTTGCATTAACATTCACTGTAGATATTAGTCTGAGTTTTCCTTTTCTTATAGTAATTTTTCTTTTCTGATCAGGGTAATGTTGGCTTCATTAACTGAGTTTGGAAGCGTTCCCTCTCAATATTTTGGAAGATTTTGAGGAGTTTTGGTATAAATTGTCCTTTAAATATTTTTTTTAGAATTCTTCAATGAAACCATTTGATAATGGGCTGTTTTTTGGGGGAGGGGAGATTTTTGATAGCCAATTTGATCTCCTCACTAGTTATAAATATGTTCAGATTTTTAATTTCTTCATGATTCAGTCTTTGTAGGTTGTATGTCTCTAGCTATTTGTTTCTTCTAGGTTCTCTGTTTTGTTGTTGTACAATTGTTCATAGCAATCTCATATAATCCCTTTTATTTCTGTTGCATCAGATGCATCTGTTCTGTTGAGGTGTAACTTTACATCATTAATTTAGGATTTTTCATATTTTTTGATGTATGCATTTACCACTATAAACTTCCCTCTGCTTTGATTGTATCTTATCTGTTTTGGTACATTGTGGTTTCATAGTCATTGGTCCCAAGATCTTTTCTATATGATTTTTTTTTTTTTTTTTTTTTTTTGGGACGGAGTTTCGCTCTTGTTACCCAGGCTGGAGTGCAATGGCGCGATCTCGGCTCACCGCAACCTCCGCCTCCTGGGTTCAGGCAATTCTCCTGCCTCAGCCTCCTGAGTAGCTGGGATTACAGGCACACACCACCATGCCCAGCTAATTTTTTGTATTTTTAGTAGAGACGGGGTTTCACCATGCTGACCAGGATGGTCTTGATCTCTTGACCTCGTGATCCACCCGCCTCGGCCTCCCAAAGTGCTGGGATTACAGGCTTGAGCCACCGCGCCCGGCCCTATATGATTTTTTTCCACCTTGTTTAAGAGTGTGGTATTTAATTTTCAATATTTGTAAACTTTCCAGTTTTCTTTCTGCTATTGTTTTCTGGTTTTATTCCATTGTGGTTGTAAATGATACTTGGTATGATTTCAATCTTTTTAAATTTGTGAAGACTTGTTTTGCGGCCTAACATATTATTTGTCCTGAAGAATTTTTCCATGTGTATGTGAGAAAAATGTATATTCTACTGTTTAGGTACAGTGTTCTGTATATGCTATAGTCCAGTTGATCTATAGTGTTTGACAAGTTCTTTGTTTCTTTATTGATCATCTGTCTGGTTATTCTATCTACTATTGAAAGTAGAATATTGAAGTCTCCTGCTATTTTTGTTGTTGTTTATTTCTCCCTTCAATTATGTCAATTTTTTCCTTATATATTTGGGACCTCTGATGTTAAGAGTATATTTGCTTATGATTGTGATAGCTCTCTGGTGAACTGAACCTTTTGTCATTATAAAGTGTCCTTCTTTGTTGCTAGGGCAGTTTCTGAGTTAACCCATTTATGCCTGAAGTTACAATTTTTGAATTTTTGCAATTATACCTTGGTGGTGACCTTGAGCAGTAGGTCTCACATGCTTAGCATCCCAATAATGGAACATTAAGTATAAATGGCTAAAGTCTATTTTGTCTGATATAAGTTTGGCTACCTGATATGGTTTGGATTTGTGTCCCAGCCCAAATCTCATGTTGAATTGTAATCTCCAGTTTTGGAGGTGGGGCCTGGTAGGAGATGGTTGGATCATGGGTGTGGTTTCTTATGAATTGTTTAGCACCATCCACTTGGTGCTGTTCTCATGATAGTGAGTGAGTTCTCACAAGATCTGGTTAAAAGCGTGTAGCTCCTCCCACCTCCATCTCTTTTGCTCCTGCTGCTGCCATGCAACAATTTGGCTCCCCCTTTGCCCTGTGCCATGTTTGTAAGTTTCCTGGGGCTTCCCCAGAAGCTGAGCAGATACCAATGTCATGTTTTCTGTACAGTCTGCAGAACTGTGAGCCCATTAAACCTCTTTTTGTGATAAATTACCCAGTCTCAGATACTTCTTTATAGCAATGCCAGAATGGACTAACACACCACTTTTGCTTTCTTTTGGTTACTATTTGCATGGAATATAGTTTTATATTCTTTCACTTGCAGTATCTATGTGTCCTTAGATCTAAAGTCTCTTTTATATAGCATATAGGTAGATTTTTAAAAAATCCATTCAGCCAAACTATGTCTCTTGATTGGTGTTTTAATCCACTCACATTTAAAGTAATTACTGATAGAAAAATACTTTTGCCATGTGTTAATAGTTTTCTGTATGCCTTGAAGCTATTTTACCCTCTTTTCCTCTCCTGCTGCCTTCCTTTTGTGTTTGGTTGATTTTTGTAGTGACATGCTTTGATTCTTCTCTTACTTTCTTTTGTGGATCTTCTATAGAAATTTTCTTAGTGGTTAGAATGGGAAGTACATTAAACATCTTAAGGTTAAAATGATCTATTTTAAACTGCTAAAAACTTCAATTGCATATAAAAACAACTCTACATTTCTGTCCCCTACTGATTTTATGTTATTGATATCACAAATTACATTATATTATATATCTGTTGACATAGATTTATAGTTATTTTTATGCTTTAGTCTTTTAAGTTCTATATCATAATAAAAGTGATTACAATACTAGAGGATTCCATATTTATTTATACATTTACCTTTCCCAGAAAACTTTACATTTTCATATGCTTTTATATTGCTGTTGTAAAGTAAAAATAAAAAACTAAGCCCCTCACTACTGAATGGACTCCCTCCTGGCCAAGGGGACTCCATAAAGACCTTAAAAACTGAGTTCTCGGTCATGATGGGGTGGGAAATCATATATGCCTCATCATACCGCCTCGCTTTTGGGGTTTAGATTAAAAATCTGACCATAATTAATATTAAAATAGAGATTATAAGACTAACAGAACAGGCTCTCCATGACCATAAGATACCAAATTATAAATAGGATCGAAGGCCATGCAAGTAAGAGTTTAAGTCATTTACTCCTATACTTAGATAATAAACTATGTTTTAAGTGCCACAAGGTTTTTCTCTTTCTTTAGCAGCTAAACAAGCACTGGCCTTGATATAAGCAGTGCTGAAGCACTTGCAGCTCACTAAACATGGACTAACTGAGCTCCTCTGTTCCTCAAGTCATAACTACAGTGTTGATTGAACAAAGCACTGATTTTAGTTACTTTCCTCTGAAAAGAAGACCACCAACAATGAACTGTTTCTGGCCAGTTTACAGGGGTTATGCACTTGAGTGCCTTTGTGTCCTGAAAAGATCTTTTGACATACAGGGCCTAATTGTAATATATTTACATGTTAAGGCTCCACCCCAAAGTGAACATGGGTTATGACCCATGTAATATGCATGTATGTTCAATACACATGCATTAGAACCACATTCATGAATATTCATATCTCCTCCTATAACCAGTTACGTATGTATGTTTAGCCAACTTATTCAGCATAAACCTCCTACACTAACCCCTACTCCTTTGAAGTGCTTGTTTCTGGGTCTTTGTCAGAGGCCATGCTTCCTAGCCTACATAATGGCCATTTGCATGCTGTAACTCTTTACAATAAGAAAAGTCTCCTTCTCCAAATCCTTTCTGAGACAGAATCTTGCTCTGTTGCTCTGGCTGGAGTGCAGTGGCAGGATCTCAGCTTGCTGCAACCTCCGCCTCCCAGGTTCAAGCGATTCTTCTGCCTCAGTCCCCTGAGTAGCTGGCACTACAGGTGTGTGCCATCACACCTAGCTAATTTGTGTATTTTTAGTAGAGATGAGGTTTCACCATGTTGGCCAGGTTGATCTCAAGTGATCTGCCTGCCTTGGCCTCCAAAAGTGCTGATTACTTGTATGAGTCACCATACCCAGCTTCCTTCTCCAAATTTGTGAAGACTTTGTAATTTTTTTTAAAGTTAACTCTAATGTCCTTCCATTTTGACTTGAAGGACTCCCTTTAGCATTTCTTGTAGGATAGGTCTAGAGGTGTTAAATTCCCTCAACTTTTATTTATCTAGAAGTCTTAATTTGTACTTAATTTTTTGAAAAATAGTTTTGCTGGATAGTATTTTTGATTTGCAGTTATTTTCTTTTTTCAGCACTTTGAATATATTACCCCACTCCCTCTGGCATGCAAGGTCTCTGCTGAGAAACCTGCTGATTATCTTACGGGGTTGGTTCCTTCGTAAATGATGAGTCACTTTTGCTGCTTTCAAGATTTTTTCATTGTGACTTGACAGTTTGATTACAGTATGTCTTGGTGTCAATCTTTTTTATTTTATCCTAGGTGAAGTTCTTTTAGCTTCTTGAATTTGAATGTCCCTTTCCCTCCTCAAATTTGGGAAGTTTTTGGTCATTATTTCTTCAAATAGACATTCTTCCCCTTTTCTCTCTCTTCTCCCTCTGGAATTACTATAATGTATATATTGGTTGGCTTGATGGGGGTGTCCTGTAAGACCTTTAGTCTCTTTTCATTTTTCTTCATTCTTTTTTCTTTTTACTCCCTAACTTAATAATTTCAAATGAGCTGTCTTCAAGTTGACTGATTCTTTCTTCTACTTGGTCTACCATTAAATACTTATTGTAAATTTTTAAAGTTTAGCTGTTGTATACTTCAGTTCCAAAATTTCTGTTTCTTTTTAAATGTCTTTATCTCTTTGTTGATATTTTCATTTCATCTGTTTCATCCATTGTTTTCTTGATTTCATTTAGTTGTATATCTCTGTTCTCCTTTAGTTAAGCAAGCAGCATTAACATGATTATTATTCCTTTTTAACTTTTATTTTTAAATTTCAGGGATACATGCACAGTTTTTTTAAACCTTTATTTGAAATTCAGAGGCACATGTACAGGTTTCTTAAGGTAAACTTGTATTATGGGGGGTTGCTGTACAGATTATTTCATCACCCAGGTTTTAAGCCTAGTACATGTTAGTTATTTTTCCTGGTCCTCCTCCTCCTCCCAACCCTCCTCCCTCTGGTAGGCCCCAGAGCATGTTATACCCCTCTATATGTCCATGTGTTCTCATCATTTAGCTGCCTCCTATAAGTGAGAACATGAGGTATTTGGTTTCCTGTTCCTGCATTAGTTTGCTAAAAAAATAATGGCCTGAAGCTTCATTCATGTTCCTGCAAAGGACAAAATCTTGTTTTTTTATGGCTGTGGAATATTCCATGGTGTATATGTACCACATTTTCTTTATCCAGTCTAATATTGATGGGCATTTAGGTTGATTCTGTGTTTCTGCTATTGTGAATAGTGCTGCAATAAACATGCATGCACGTGTCTTTATAATAGAACAATTTGTATTCCTTTGAGTATATACCCAGTAATGGGATTGCTAGGTCAAATGGTAGTTCTGTCTTTAAGTCTTTGAGGAATTGTCACACTGTCTTCCACAATGGTTGAACTACTTTGCATGCCCACCAACAATGTATAAGTGTTCCTTTTTCTCCACCACATTGCCAGCATCTGTTATTTTTTGACTTTTAATATTAGCCATTCTGACTGGTGTGAAATAGTATCTCATTGTTGCATTTCTCTAGTGATCAGTGATGTTGAGCTTTTTTTATATGCTTTTTGGCTGTGTGTATGTCTTCTTTTGAAAATTGCCTGTTCACGTTCTTTGCCCACTTTTTTATGGGATTGTTTTTCTCTTGTAAATTTGTTTAAGTTTCTTACAGATGTTGGAATTAGACCTTTGCCAGATGCATAGTTTGCAAATATTTTCTCCCATTCTGTAGGTTGTGTGTTTACTCTATTGATAGTTTCTTTCATTGTACAAAATCTCTTTAGTTTAACTAGATCCCATTTGTCAATTTTTGCTTTTGTGTGATTGCTTTTGGCAATGGTATTGCCTAGGTTGTCCTTTAGGGTTTTTATAGTTTTCAGTTTTACATTTAAATCTTTAATTCATCTTGAGTTAATTTTTGTCTATAGTATAAGGATGGGGTACAGTTTCAATCTTCTGCATATGGCTAGCCATAACCAGCACCATTTATTGAATAGGGAATCATTTTCCAATTTGTTTTTGTCAGAATTGTTGACTCTCAGATAGTTGTAGGTGTGTGGTCTCATTTCTGGCCTCTATTCTGTTCTATTGGTCTTTAAGTTTGTTTTTATATCAATATCATTCTATTTTGGTTACTGTAGCCCTGTAGTATAGTTTGAAATCAGGTAGTATGATGCCTCCAGCTTTGTTCTTTTTGCTTAGGATTGCTTTGGCTATTCAGGCTCCTTTTTAGTTCCATGTGAATTGTAAAATAGTTTTTTTCTAGTTCTGTGAAGAATCTCAAGTTTAATAGGAAGAGCAATGAATTTATAAGTTACTTTGAGCAGTATGGCCATTTAAAAATATTGATTCTTTGTATCCATGAGCATGGAATGTTTTTTCATTTGTTTGTGTCATCTCCAATTTTTTGAGCAGTACTTTGTTGTACTCCTTGTAGAGTACAATAAAGATTTTTCATCTCCCTAGTTAGCTGTATCCCTAGGTATCTTATTCTTGTGGCAAGTGTAAATGGGATTATATTCTTAATTTGACTCTCAGTTTGACTGTTGTTGATACATAGGAATGCCAGTGGTTTCTGCACATTGATTTTGTATCCTGAGATTTTCCTGAAGTTGTTTATCAGCTTAAGGAGCTTTGTGCTGAGACTATAGGGTTTTTTAGGTATAGCATCATGTCATCTTCAAACAGGGACAGTTTGACTTCCTCTCTTCCTATTTGGATGCGCTTTATGTCTTTCTCTTGCCCGATTGCCCCGGCCAGAACTTCCAATACTATGTTGAATAGAAGTGGTGAGAAAGGGCATCCATGTCTTGTGCTGGTTTTCAAGGGGAATTCTTCCAGCTTTTGTCCATTCAGTATGATGTTGGCTATGGGTTTGTGATATATGCCTCTTATTATTTAGAGTTATGTTCCTTAGTACCTAATTTATTGAGAGTTTTTAAAATGAATGGATGTTGAATTTTACTGAAAGCATTTTCTGCGTCTATTGAGATAATCATGTGGGTTATGTCTTCTGTTCTGTTTATGTGATGAATCACATTTATAGATTTGCATATGTTGAACCAGTCTTGTATCCCAGGGATAAAGTCTACTTGATCATGGTGAGTATGCTTTCTGATGTGCTGCTGAATTTGGTTTACCAGTGTTTTGTAGAGGATTTTTGCATCAATGTTTATCAAGGATATAGGCCTGAAGTTCTCTTTTTTTGTTGTATCTTTGCCTGGCTTTTATATCAGTATGATCCTGAACTCATAGAATGAGTTATGAGGTGTGCCTCCTTTTTTTTTTTTTTTTTTTTTTTTTTGGAGTTATCTCAGTAGGAATAGAACCAGCTCTTCTTTGTACATCTGATAGAATTCAGCTGTGAATCCATCTGGTGCTGGGCTTTTTAAAGTTGGTAGTCTATTTATTACTGCTTCAATTTCAGAGCTTGTTATTGTTCTGTTTAGGGATTCAATTTCTTCCTGGTTCATTCTTGAGAGAGCATTATGTGTCCAGGAATTAATGTGTCTCTTCTAGATTTTCTAGTTTATATGCATAGAAGTGTTCATAATATTCTCTGATGGTTGTTTGCCTTTCTGTAGGATCAGTGGTACTATCTCCCTGATTGTGGTTTATTTGAATCTTCTCTTTTGTCTTCTTTATTAGTCTATCTAGGAATCTATCTATTTTGTTAACACCACATGTTCTCACTCATAAGTGGATATTCAGCAATGAGAACACATGGACACAGGGAGGGGATCATCACTTACCACTTAGGGCCTGTTGGGGTTGGGGGTCTAGGGGAGGGATAGCAGGTGGTGGGGGGATTGGAGAGGGATAGCATTAGGAGAAATACCTAATGTAGATGATGGGGGGGTGATGGATGCAGCACACAACCATGGCACATGTATACCTATGTAACAAACCTGCACATTCTCCACATGTTCCCTAGAACTTAAAGTGGTCTTTTGTATTCTTTTTTGTTGCAATTTCATTTATTTCTGCTGTGATCTTTGTTATTTCTTTGTTCTACTAATTTTGGGCTTAGTTTGCTCTTGCTTTTCTAGTTCTTTAAGATGTCTCAATAGGGTGTTTAAGTTTTATACTTTTTGATGTAGCATGTATTGCTATAAACATCCCTTTTTATATTGGTTTTGCTGTATCCCACACATTTTGGTATGCTGTGTTCCCATTTTCATTTGCTTCAAGAAATTTTTCAATTTCCTTCTTAATTTTCATAATGACCCAACTGTCATTCAGGAACATAATGTTTAATTTCTGTATGTATAGTTTCCAAAGTTCTTGTTATTGATTTCTACTTTTATTTCATTGAGGTCAGTGAAGATACTTGGTGTGATTTCAGTTTTTCTTGAATATTTTCATACTTTTTTTGCAGCCTAACATATAGCCTATCCTTCAGAATGATCCATGTGCTGAGGAGAAGAATGTATATTCTGCAGCCATTTGTTAAAATGTTCTGTACATATCTATTAGGTCCATTTGGTCTATAGTGCAGATTATGTCTGATGTTTCTTTGTCGATTTTTTTTTTTTGTCTGAATGGTCTGTCCAATACTGATAGTTGGCTGTTGAAGCCTTATTGTATTGGGATTTACATCTTGGTTTAGCTCTAATAATATTTTGTTTATATATCTGGGTGCTCCAGTGTTTGCTGCATATAAATTTACCATTGTTATATCTTCCTGTTGAATTGACCTTTTCATTAGCGTATAATGACTCTGTTTGTCTCTTTTTATAGTTTTTGTTTTGAAATCTATTTTATCTAATGAAAGTATAGCTACTCCTGCACTGTTTTGATTTCTATGTGTTTCTTGTAGGCAGCAGATAGTTGCCTTAGAACTCAGTGCTGGCCTGTCTCTAAAACAAGCAAACAAACAACAAACAAAGCATATATTTCATGTATTTGTTGAGAGCAATGTTTATATACATACTACATCCATCCATCCAATCAAGTAGTTTAGTTTTATTTTTAAATGTACTATATATCCTTTTAAATATTTTTGTCTACTAGACTTAAACTTTTTGATAGATGCATGTAAAAATCTCCCACCATAATTCTGGATATATATTATTTCTCTATATCTCTGTCAATTTTTGCTATATATATAAATTTATTGTACTAAGGGATGCATAAGATTTACCATTTTAGCTATTTCTAAGAGTACAATTCAGTGTCATTAATTATATGCATGATGATGTGCAACCCTATTTCCAAAACATTTTTATTGCCCCAAATAGAAGCTCTGTAACCATTAAGTAAAGCTTCCTTAATCTTCCTCCTATGATCTCTGTTACTTTCTAATCTACTATCTGTCTCTATCAATTTGCCTATTCTTATGTAAGTGGAATTATAAATATTTGTCTTTTGTGCCTATTTTACTTAGTATAATGTCTTCAAGGTTCATTCATGTTGTAGCATGTATCAGAACTTTGTTTTTAGTGGTTGAATAATATTCCATTGTGTGCACATACCACGTTTTGTTTATTCGTTTATCTTTTGATGAACAGATGAATTGTTTCCATCTTACGGTTATTGTGAGTTGTGCTGCTATGATAATTGGCATACAAGTATCTTTTTCAGTCCCTGTTTTCAATTCTTTTGGGTACATACCTTGGCATTGAATTGATGGCTTATGTGGTGATTCTGTGTTAGCTTTTTAAGCCATATTTTAATATAATACACATAAAATTAACCATCTTAAACATTTTCAAGTGTACAGTTCAATAGCATCGAGTAAATTTGCATTGTTGTGCTGCCATCTCACCATTCATCCACAGAATGATTAATCTTGCAAAACTGAAATTTTGCATCATTAAACAGTAATTCCTCCCCTCCCCTCCCACTAGTACCTGCAAATCATCATTCTACTTCATGTCTCTGTGAATTTGACTACTCTAGTTACCTAATATAAGTGAAATAGTACAGTGTCTATCCTCTGGTGACAGGCTTATTTCCTTTAACCTAATGTTTTTGAGATTCATCCACACTGTAGCTTGTTTTAATTCTTTATTCCTTTTCATGGCTCAATATTCCATTGTATGTACATAGAGCGTTTTGTTTATCCATTAATGCTTCAATGAACACTTGGATTGGATACCCACCAGCAATGCACAATGTTTCAATTTCTCTACATCCTTGCCAATATTTGTTATGTTTCATTGTTTTTAAATAGCCACCCTGTTGGGTATGAAATTATATCTTGTGGTTTTGTTTTGTATTTATCTAATGATTAATGATGTTGAACATTTTTATGTACTTATTAGCAATTTGTATATTTTCTTTGAATCAATTTTGTTGGTTTGCAGTCACATACAATTTATAGAGTCTTAATAGATTCTTTATTATTCTATAATGTATATCCGTTTATCTCTACTGAACATTGCAAACTTTAAAATATGCAAGTTATCTCTACTGTTCCCTTCAGTCTTTCCTTTTGAAACACCTACTATGTATGCATTGGAACTTCTCATTCTCTTCTGTATGCATCATAATTGCTCTTTCATTTGAATATGTTATTATTTTATTTCTGTACTGCACGTGGAACTTCCTCAGTACCATCTTCCATTTTCCTAACTTACCGTGTCCCATTACTTTCATTGACTTTACATTGCTTTTCTGAAATCTTTTGTTCTATTTCAAAATTGTCATTTTCAGTTTCATATGTAACTGTTTCATTATTTTTATTTATGCCTAATAGATGCTATTACTTTTTCATGTACATTTGAAACCCACTGATTTTAAAACTTTCATTAGAAAATTATGATTATTGACTGTTCATTGTCATTCTTATGTTTTGGAATTTGATTTGCAGTCTCATTTTGGGTGGAAAGATCTCTCTCTCTCTCTCTCTCTCTCTCTGGGTCTCAGGTTTGAGGTTGCCTCTACTAGTATCATATGGCTTCCCAGTGCAGAACTAGGTTTACATAATATAATGAGCTCTTAAGTTCTTCTGTGATAGTGACATAATACAGATTCAGGTGTAAGCCAGTGAGCAGTTGGTTTTCGTTTTTGTTTGGGAGGCTGCTTTTGTGTCCTCCCATTTCCTATGCTTATGCCTATTGCTTCCTAAAAGCTGTAACGACATGCTTTTTGGTCACAGTTTGTTGGGTATTCCTCAGCCCACTTCCCCTAACTCCGTTTCCTTTAATGTCCAGGGCAGCTCTACCCCAATTCCAGGCATTAAGTCTTGAGTCAGACTCTCTGATTCCTTGTCTTGAATGGATCTTTTTCTGGCCTCTTTGCCTCAGGTAATTGGCATCCTCAGACCCTGTTTCCACACCCAGATCTCCAAAGGCCTGTGAGTTTAGCACCCGTGGCCACTTGGAATTTTCTTTCAGTTTCTGGTTCAGAGAGTATCTATATTATTTTCAAGCTCAGTTATGTCTTTTTATATCTTTCCCTGCATTGGACTGATAAAAAATTCTGTAACACTTTAAAAGCAAAACAAAACAAAACAACAAAAACACGACAGAATCTACTTGTTGTCCAGGCTGGAGCACAGTGGCATTATCTGTGCTCACTGCAGACTCCGCCTCCCAGGTTCAAACAATTCTCCTGCCTCAGCCTCTGGAGTAGCTGGGATTACAGGCACGCACCACCATGCCTAGCTACTTTTTGTATTTTCAGCAGAGACACGATTTCACTATGTAGGCCAGGCTGGACTCGAACTCCTGACCGCAAGTGATATGTCAGCCTCAGCCTCCCAAGTTGCTGAGATTACAGGCGTGAGCCACTGTGCCTGGCTCATACTTTATTAATAAATCTATAGGTTGTATTTCTATTCTTTTAGTGGCCATGATTAATTTTTTTAATGTGGTGAAATATAGCATTCTTACAATGGAGTTTATGAAAACATATTAATTCTATTTAAAGAACAATTGTAAAATACTAAATATATTTTGCATTTCTCTTTTATAAACAATAACCAATCTTCACATTTGTAGGAAGAAAATTAGTGACATTGTCAGTAGTTATGGTAAAGTTAGGAAGTATAGACTGTCAGAAAGAAATAGATTAACTCATTTTCCATGTTCTCAGAGAAAGAACATATAAAGTAGTCATTTTGCAATAAAACCTGTTTTTTTCTTTCAGCATTACAGTTGAAAAAATTATCTGTATATGTTTTCCTTTTCCTCCATTACTTTTTACTTTTTAAAAACAAACTTACAGAAAAGTTAAACAATATGATAGTGAACATTTATATTAACCTGCATCCAGATCT
The DNA here is from genome assembly GCF_009761245.1 of Sapajus apella. NCBI lineage: Eukaryota > Metazoa > Chordata > Mammalia > Primates > Cebidae > Sapajus > Sapajus apella. Next base: position 174,869 of record NW_022436959.1, read on the forward strand.
CACTGATTAACATATTACCACATATTCTTTCTCTCATACACTCTCACATGCTTAGTGTGTGTTTGTGGTGTGCAAGTGTGTGAGCGTATGTGTGTGTATGTGTGTATTTCCCATGAATCGTTTGAAAGAAAATTGCAGATGACATGAGATTCACCCTAAATACTTCAGCATGCAGCTACTTAGAATAAGGGAATTTTCGTACATAGCCACTCTATGGTGGCACACCTAAAAAATTATAAATAATTCTGCAATATCTAATATATAATCCATATTTATATTACCACGAATTGTCCAACAATTACTTTTATTTTGTTTTATTTTTCTTATACTAACAGCTTGACTATACATTCCCTCTATTTTCTGTAAATTGTTGGTTGGATCTAGAGGCTTTTCAATAAGATTCAGAGTAAACATTTTTGGCAATAATACTTCATAGATGATTTTTTAGTCCCATTATAATCACGTCAGAGGGCCAATTATTTCAAAGTCTTAGCAACTATTAGTGACTCATGCTAAGTTTGATCACCTTGTTAAGGTACTGGATTACAGATCTCTCCATTTTAAGATACATTTCTTTTTCTAATTAGTAAATTGTAGGATAATATTTGTCATATTCTGTTCCTTAATGACTTGTCCCTTAGTTTTATAAGACATTAATAAAACTCGTATGAATCATTGTACTTGGGTTTGCAAAATGGTAATTTTTAAATTTTACCATTCTATCTATATTTATTAGGTGATATTTTTGTAAAAAAGATATCTTCCTTCTCTTTTTCTCTTTTTCATTTTTGTATTCTTTTAGAGTATTACTATGGACTATTTGATTAAAAATTATTTTAAGTGTTCTAATCACTTACAGTCTATATATATATATATATATATTTGATGTTTAAATTGTCCCAAATGTGACCTTTAGGAGGCACATTAATGTAGCCACCATGTCTTTTTTAATATGACTCCACTAACCATTGAGTCTCTTCTTGCCTTTTATCACAAGTTGTCCCAGGCTCATCTTGCTCTTTTCTATCCAAAGATCTAGAGGAGCCATTTCTCTAAGTACTGGTTCCTTGTAAGTGGGGTACTGTACTTAGAAACTAAGACCTGAACATTAAGTATGCTAATTACTGTTTCAGTATTATTCTTTATAGGCTCTTTCGTGGGTTATAGCTAATGGTAATATTTTTTAAAAGTAGGACCTCATATTGATATCTCCATTTCAAACTTAATATTGCATGAGTTTTTCTTCAGCTTCTTTCATTTTATATTTGACAATCTTTTTCTATGACACTAGAATAATTTTGGTCCTTAATAATATTAAAGTGTTTATTTGCTTTATTCCATAATATGCCTAAAATAATTTCAAAATTATAGTACCAATAGTACTGCTAACAATGAGTATATGGGCTAAAGCTCAATATTTCTTTGCAGATTTTTTGTCTTTATAATAACACTAAGTACATGTAGTCAGAGTAATGTGTTATAAAATTACTTGAAATAATTATATCTTTCCTATGTGGTTGCCTGATCAAAACTGAATAATTTGGCTTATTTGTTTTGTTTCAGAGAGAGTTAGCTTTATTGAGGTATAATTTACACAAAATAAAATTCATAAATTTTAAATGCAAATTTGATGACTTAAATATATTCATCTTCATGATACAGAACATTTACATCACCCCAAAAAAGTTGCTTTATGCCCTTTTCAGTGAATCCCTTCCCCCATCCCTTAGGCCCTGGCAAACATTGATTTGATTTCTACTATGACGGTGCTTTCCCTTTTAGAATTTCATATAAATGACATGATACTGTCCGTAGTATTTTGGTTTGACTTCTTTCACTTAGCACAATGCTTTTAACAGGAGTCGCTGTTGTTCACGGAGCTGTTGTTCGTTCCTTTTTATTGCTGAGTGGTATTCCATTGTATGGATGTACAAAGGTTTGTTTGGTTTACTTGTGTAGTTTCCCATTTGGTTGACTATTAAAGTTGCTATGAACATTTGTGTGCAGATTTTTTTGTGTGAATACAAGTTTTCATTTTTCTTGGGTGAATGCCTACAGTGGGTTGCTAGATTATATAGTAAGCATATTTATAACTTTATAAGAAATGGCCAGACTTTTTCAGAATGCCTGTGCAGTTTTGCATTCCCACCAGCAATCTACGGAACTTCCAGTTGCTTAGCATTCTCACTTCATTTGGTCTTGTTAGATTTTAAAAATTTGAGCCATTATAATATGCTGTAGTCATATCCCACTGTGCTTTTAATTTTCATTTTTCCAGTTACTAAAGATGTTGAACCTCTTTTTAGATGCTCATTAACCATCCCTGAATCTTCTTTGCCTACATGTCTATGTAAATCTTTACCCAAGTTTTAATTCAGTTGTTTGACTCATTATTATTGAGTTGTAAGACTTTCGTATGTATTCTAGATATAGATCACTTGTCAAATATAGCTTTTAAAAATGATTTCTCCTATTCTGTGGTTTTTCATTTTCTTAAGACTGATTTTTAAAGAGCTCAAATTTGTAACTTCATAAAGTCTACTTGATCATTTTCTTTTATTGTTTGTGCATTTGGTATTTCTATTAAAAAAAATCTTTGCCTAACCTTAGATCAGTAAGGTTTTTATAGATTGAGATTCTTTTATTTGACTATGGATCTACAAATATCCAGTACCATTTAGTAAAAGGATTATTCTTTCCATGTTGAATTGTTTTGGCACCTTTTTTGAAAATGAATTTGCTATTTGTGTGTGGGTCTCTTTTCAGATCTCTGTTTTGCTCCATCGATCTATATGTATATCTTTATACAAATAACAATGTCTGAGTTAACTATAGCCTTAAAATTAGGTGTGCATATTCAAATTTGTTATTCTTTTTCAAAATTGTTTTGTTTACCCTACATTCTTTGCATTTCCATATAAATGACATAATCATCTTGTTCAGTTCAAACAAGATTGTGCTCCACGACACTGATTTGACTTTATGGAGTGGTGGTTATTTTGTTACTGATTCTATCTCATTTTAAGTTAATCATCTGTTTGATTTCAAAACATTATGCCCTTATCTCATCTAGCTCTTTCCTTAGGAGCTGTGTATAAGGCCGCTTTCTTTACATTGCAGTCTGAAACGACAGATCAAACATCAAATCCATAATTTCATTCATTTTTTAACATTTATTTGATAATTGTCATTTAAATACCAATTATATTTCTCCTCTGTGAGTGATGTCATGTCTTATGGTCTAGCAGGAACAACAGCCAAAAAAGCAAATAAATAAAAGATAATGAATGCTATAGTTAGAGTAGAAGATGAGTAGATGGTTTAATGAGCCCACAGCAAGAACACGTAACCTACCTGGGATGAGGACATGGGTAGGGTATGTCTAGGGAGGCAGCAAGAAAAGCACCCCAGAGGAAATGACATTTAAGGATAGTTATTTGAAAGATAAGAAGTTAGTCATGGTGCCACCAGTAGAAGCAGCAAGTCCCAAGAAGAAATAGGATACTGGAAGGGTCAGATGACTGAGTATGGCAAAAGGTAATGTCAGAGGACACAGTGTTAAGCTACAAAGGGTCCTGTCTGTCATTCCTGTGGAGTAGCTGGGTCCATACAATTACTTAGAACTTTCTATTATTTTGACAAGACACACATATGACATTTATGTATACATGTAACTGATACAGAACAATGAGAGAATACACTATATTATTGAATGGAGGAAAAGAATATACTGATTTTGACCAGGAGAGTATGAGAAAGATTCACGAAAATGTGAAACAGGCTGTGAAGGCAGGATTGGGCCTGGCTGAAGTCCTGGAGTACAGTAGTCAGATTCTTTATACCTGACAGACTCAGGACGACTTCTCATTGTTTCCAATTCAATTGCAAACTGTTTGTCCCACAGACATACAGACATCAGGGTATTGGTCCAGAACTAATATGACCTTTTCTCTGCCAAAATGATTTCTACATTAAAAAAGAAAAATGGATTCAATTTTACAAACATACATCTGTTACAGAGAGAGCATATCACATTTTCTTTGCACTGAGATCACTTTTCAAAATGCTAGAGCAAGGTGCATTACTGCTTTCAGAAGGCTCCCACAAGCTAGGGAAGAAAGATTCACTGCCTCAATCATTGGCCAGTTCATAAACTATTGTCTCCAGCTTCCAACTCACCTTTTCCTACTCTCCTTTCTTAGAGACGAAGCTCTGCACACTATGTTTTCCTGGTTCTGGCACACTCCCTGTTAGATCATTTAATAGCCTAACCTGGGGCAGCTGCCTTACAAATAGAGACTTACTTTTCTCAAAATCAACCTCAATTATTCATGTAGAATAATTGGGACCAATTACAAGTCGAACTTAGGAAGAAATAGCTTATATTCTAAAATAATGATAAGACTTTGGTAATTTATATTAGCAGAAACCTTGGACATATGTGTGAGACCATGGAGGAAAAGAATATAACACTGACAATGTCTATACTTATTGCTATGGGTACATTTACCAGACATTCTGAATTTAATGTGTGAACCTGTGCAGGCAGAGTAGCTCTGACAGTCTACATAAACCTTGGGCTCAGCATTGACTGACTTTCAATGAAGTTGAGATGCCAGGACTGCCCTGGCAAGAGGAAGGAATCCAGAAATTTAGGAATGAATTAGGGTGAATTCATTGCCTGCAGAATATGTACCCATACCACTACCCTGTTTCCCAAGAGGGCCCAGAGGATACTCTCTTCACTAAGGCATTGACAATTTTATTGATGAGTGATTGAGTGATGAGAGGAGCACCACTCTTTTTTTTTTTTTGAGACGGAGTCTTGCTCTGTTGCCCAGGATGGAGTGCAGTGGTACAATCTTAGCTCACTGTAAACTCTGTCTCCCGGGTTGAAGTGATTCTCCTGACTCAGCTTCCAAAGCAGCCGGGACTACAGATGTGCACTACCATGCCTGGCTAATTTTTTTTTTTTTTTTGTATTTTTAACAGAGATGGGATTTCACCATGCTGGCCAGGCTGGTCTCAAACTCCTGACATCTGGTGATCTGCCCACCTCAGCCTCTCAAAATGCTGAGATTACAGGCCTGAGCCACTGTGCCAGGCCAGGAGCACCAATCTTAACCTTAATGCTTCATTATGGTGTATATGACAGTAGGAGATACCACCATTGAGATGCGCTTCTTGATGTCAATGAAGATATCTAGGAGCAGCAGAAGCGAAGTGGAAATGCTTATCTGGCAAAGAGAACGGGAGAGTATTTACCACAATAGGCTGCCGGGATGAAGTGGCAATGAAACATTTTTACGTGAGATATTTGGCAGTGGTTTATTAATTTCAAGGACCCTAGGAATAAAATATACGGTTACCTTATAAAAGGGTTATGTGATCTGATCTATGCAATAGAAAAATCTCCAGGTCTAGTGGCTAGAACCTAGCAAGCTAGAAGTAAACCTTTATTGCATTAAGCCACAGAAACTTTGGGATTGTTAGGAGTTTGCCTGTCTTCACTAACACAACTGGGGCATGATAATAATGCTTATTATTTTTCATTATAAATAAGAATTGCCTATTGTCTGACACTGAAGCTGAAGCTTCTTTCAGTCTTTATTTCTGCTTTGGTGTTGGATGGTTGGAGGGAAGGAAGGAGGAAAGAGCGTGGGAGGGAAGAAAAGAGCCCCTCAGTGCATGAGTGAGAAACAGTGAAGGAAGGAATTACTCGAAAAACACATAGATTAACTCTGAAATATAATCCAGCCACAAAGGACTGTGTGGCCAAGTTACCTTCTCAACCTTCACTGTAATTAACTTTTCAGCCCTGCAGGCTTCAACCCACTGCTAAGTCTGAGGGAACAATTACTGAATTTGAGCACTCTGTGACTTAGACAAAATGTAATTTTAGTGGTTGACTTGCATATATACACTTTCCCCCAATCAGCAAAATGGGCAGATCAGCTGATGCACTTTTTCCTATTTCTGCCTGATCATAAGAGCCACCTGGGGTAACAGACATACGGATTTCTTCCCTGGCCCAGATACATCCGCCTTTCCAGGGGGAGGGGTTCTGAACATCTATTTTAAAGAGTTTCTCAGAAAAACTTCATGATCAGGCAAGTTTGAAAACTTTGAGATACCATGGGGAAATATTTCTGAGAAAGAAAATAAGAAAATTTGTCAATTTACAAATACTACAACATGTATTTGGCAATAAGTACTCCCTTGACTAAACACATTTTTAAAGCAAAACGTTTCCTGCTGATATCTTAAATTTTTTTCTCAGTTTGAAGATTAGTTTTCAGCTTCTCAATTGCGAATTTTTCCATGCCTCAGGTTCTATATCATCATCACGATGAACTGCGCACTTGTGCAATTAGCGTCTTTAAGTGAGAATTGTAAATAACCACTTATAAAACAGTATGTTATTATTTGTAAAAAAAAAAAAAAAAAAAAAAAAAAAGCACCATGACAGGCCGAGGTGGGAGGATCGCTTTAGCCTGGGAGTTTGGGGCCAGCCTGGACAAGATGGTGAACCCCCTGTCTTTACAAAAAATATTAAAAACTTAGCCAGGCATGGTGGCACGTGCTTGTTTTCCCAGTTACTCGGAAGGCTGACATGGGAGGATCCATGAACCCAGGAGTTCAGGGTGGCAGTGATCTATGATCATGCCACTGCACTTCAGCCTGGACGACAAAGGGAGACCCTGTCTCAAAAACAAAAAACAAAACAAAACAAAACAAAAAAACACTGGAGGGAGAAGGGATTTTTAGAGTGAAAAGGAAAAATAACCCATCTCACATGAAGGGAAGGAATGCTCTTTTTGAGTACTTACCATGAATGTTATATGCCACTATACAATATAATTGTCTTGAAAGTGGGGCAGGGGTGTCCATTCTACTGATGAGAAAACGGAAAAAGGAAGAGGCTTTCCCATGGACATGGTGTAAATTGTGGGCCAGGATATAAACCCAGATAATTTACTAGATAATGAACTTCATAACAAAATGGAGATGAAAGGTTGAGAATTCATTTGTATTTTACAAATAAAATTTTCTATAGCCAATGCAAGAAAAAAAATCTTGCAAATGCCTATGCTGACTTCTAGAAAATCTATACAGTACTGCTTTCATATTGGTGATTGTGTTGATTATAGCAAGATCAATGAAGTCACAGACTGGTAGAATCTACAAGGGTGATGAGTGAGTTTAATTAACTACAGCAAACATATAATGAATAAACACTATTTCCCACAAAAACAAATAAAATAAATATTGTCTAATGGATTTTAATTATGCAAAACAAACCATGGAACATTTTTTTGAAAAGCAAACTAATTTTTTGATGTTAGAATGTAAATGAAATATAATGGGACTTTAAATATTCTCTAGCTTCTCTCAATGGCTGGCTCATTGTTTTGAATTCTCCAGATGCTCTTTTGAATTTAGTGGCCTCTTATTTTCACTCTAATGTAACATATAAAATCAAACCATTTAGCTGTATACTTTTCTAATATCACTCTAAGCAAGATCTTTTAATTAAAAAGCTACTTTCTTGTTTATGTTATTTTCCCTTCAAAGATAAAATATAAACATCTACCATAATCTGTGTCAGGGCATACTTTGTGGCAGACAGTATATGAAGTATTTAAAGGGAAGATGTCAAACTGCTATTACATCAAACAACTTTCTAGAGAAGCATTACTAGTAGAAAATAATGCCACAGTATATTATATAGTCTTTTAGAATTTATACTTGGCTTTCATAGAGGTTATGACTCATACTTATTAGACATGTTTATCATGTATACGTTATATAAGTAACTTATTTATTTAGGTAAATTATGGAGGAAAGTACCGAGTCACCTTTTACTGTTGGAATAAAACTGTGTGAGGATTAGATTGAGATAATATACATAAGGAACACACATAGGGTTTGCTCCATTGCAAATCTCCAGTAAAATTTATTCAGTATTCAAAGTTGTTATAATTGTAACTGCCTCTGCAGCATGTTTATTTTGAAGTGGATAGTCCTGTTGAAAATAGAAAATGTTACACATATTTGTTTTGATGATGGATGTGGCAAGAAACTTGAAAGTAGCATGTGATTTTATTTAAAAAATTGTATATGAAATACTGCAATAGGATCCTTAGAAGAGACGAGGTATTTATTTATATGCAAGCATATCACATATAGGATGGAAAATTACATTTGTATACAAAACTGGAAAGAAAACTACAGTGAACTCATCATCAACTTTAACAAGCTGTCACCTCATGGCTGGTCTTTTAAAATGTGTTTCCTTAACCCATTCTTCCCCTTCCTCCACCCACAGACATAATTTTCAAGCAAACTGGAGACATCATATCATTAAATAATGTTTCAAATAAACTTTGATCCTATTAAATAAGGTAAAGGGTCACAATATAAGTCCATTTTGAAGGATATGAGTCTTACGTCAATGTGATCTAAAGAACAAAAACTTGGGAAGACTCATACTGCAAACATTAATCTTCTAAAGGAAAAGAAAGAAAACAATAATAATGTCTTATTTGAAGTAAAACTCAAATTATGTAAATGTTTATTATGACGCTCTCAAATATAGGATTGGATAAATAATAAAAATTGAATTTTTCAATATTCATATGTTTTTTAATGAATATTACTTGAGAACACTGCTTTTTCTTTTAAAAAGTAACAAAATATTAGAATGGCGATCATTTAAAAATCTGGAGACAACAGATGCTGGAGAGGATGTGGAGAAATAGGAACACTTTTACATTGTTGGTGGGAGTGTAAATTAGTTCAACTATTGTGGAAGACAGTGTGGCGATTCCTCAAGGATCTAGAAATAGAAATTCCATTTGACCCAGCAATCCCATTACTGGGTATATATCCAGTGTTCACTGCAGCACTGTTTACAATAGCAAAGACCTGGAACCAACCCAAATGCCTATCGATGATAGACTGGACAAGGAAAATGTGGCACATATACACCATGAAATACTATGCAGCCATAAAAAAATGATGAGTTCATGTCCTTTGTAGGGACATGGATGAATCTGGAAAGCATCATTCTTAGCAAACTGACACAAGAACAGAAAATCAAACACCGCATGTTCTCACTCATAGGCAGATGTTGAACAATGAGAACACATGGACACAAGGAGGGTAGCATCACACACTGGGGTCTGTTAGTGGGGACTAGGGGAGGAACAATGTGGGGGTAGGGAGGTTGGGGAGGGATAACATGGGGAGAAATGCCAGATATAGTTGATGGGGGGATAGAGGCAGCAAACCACATTGCCATGTAGGTACCTATGTAACAATCCTGCATGATCTGCACATGTACCCCGGAACCTAAAATACAATTTTATATATGTGTGTGTGTGTGTGTGTGTGTGTGTGTGTGTGTGTGTGTGTATGAAAAAATAAAAAGTAACAAAATATTTTAAAATAAATGTTTCCAGTTATTATTGGTTCTGTGTTATTTGGTAAGCAGTATTATAATTCACATTTCTCAAAAAGACAAATGAATCACCAATTAAAGTAGAAATGACTATTTTATTTTTTTGAGATGGAGTTTCACTATTGTTGCCCAGGCTACAGTGCAATGGCATGATCTCAGTTCACCTCAACCTCCACCTCCTGAGTTCAAGCGATTCTCCTGTCTCAGCCTCTGAGTAGCTGGGATTATAGACATGTGCCACCACACCTGGCTAATTTTGTATTTTTAGTAGAGATGGGGTTTCTCCATGTTGGTCAGGATGGTCTTGAACTCCTGACCTCAGGTGATCCACCCGCCTTGGCTTCCCTAAGTGTTGGGATTACAGGCATGAGCCACCGTGCCTGGCCATGACCATTTTTTAAAAAATGTATTTTGTTGTGATAATGAGAAATATGCATTTCAAAGAAGAAGATATGTCCAGGTGCATTGGCCCTGCGTGGCATTGAACTGAGCTGAGGACTTGGTGCAGGAATAGTCTCTCATAAGCACTATAGGATATTCACCATTTCAAATGCTAGCAGAATCACAAACTAGCCCCAGAACAATGTGCAAAACCTTTCTCTCCTATAATAATTTGTATTAGTTATTAATTGCTGTGTAACAAATTGCACCAACATTTGGAGGCTTAAAACAGCACACATGTATTATTTCATAGTCTCTGTGGATCAGGAATCTGGACCCAGTTGGGTCCTCTGTTTCAGGGTTTTTCACAAGGCTGCAATGAAGGTGTTGGCTGCAGCCACTTCCAGGTTCATCTGGGGTAGGGTATGCTTATTCACTGGTTGCTGGCAGGATTCAGTTCCTCTCTCACTGTTGTAGTGATGGCCTTAGTTCCTCTCTTGACCAAAGGTTGCCCCCAGTTTCTTGCCATGTGGGCTGCTCAGGTAAGTCTTTAAAGCTAGCAAGAGAGTTTGCTAGCAAGACAGAAGTCTTAGGATTTTTTGTAACTTAACCAATGGAAGTTTTTATGCATTAGAAGTAAGTCACTAGATCCAGCCTACAGTAAAGATGAGGGCATTATTCAAGGGTGTGGATACCAGGACATGCAGATTATGAGATACCATCTTAGAAGTGGGCCTTTATAGATTTCAACCCTCATGCCCCTTTTCTTTCAGCCTTAAGATTTCTTTGTTTTCTACCATAACCCGTGAACTCCTTTGGCCTGAAATCTACTAAACTAAGACATTCACAAATATAAGAAGATAAAGGAAATTGTGTTAATATAAGAAAAATTGAGGTTCTTAGGTGGAAATGATAAAATCAAGTCGCAGAAATAGATATAGAACATGACGTTCATACTTATGGCAACAATTTCAGTATAAACCACATGAATTTGTACAAACTAGATGTGTTGATTGATCAGCACAGCACCTTTTTGTGTTTTGAATGTGAATGTGAACGTCTTTTGTGTTCAGAATGATAATGTCTTCAGGCATGTGTCATCTAGTTCCCTACCAGACCCTCCCACTGCTTCTTGGCATCTTACAACTCTGGGTGACTTCTTGGGTTAATATAATATGTAACCAGCCCAGCCCCAAATCACTGAGTTAGGACTCTGTGGCATAAAATACCAATTAGCAAGAGTAGTCCAGCTATTCTGTGTATTTGAGATACCCCCATTTCCTAGTCTCTTTATGAAGGAGTCTTTTTAGGACATCTTTAATGCTCTGGGATTGGATATTGAGTAACAGCACATAACTTTCATTGTTGTGCTTAGTATAGGTCAGCAAATCCAGATAGTAAATACTTTGGTCTTTGTGGGCCACGTATGGTTTCTGTCACATGTTCTTTGTTTTGTTTATAACTCTTTAAAAATTAAAAACCCTCTCTAGCCCCCAGGCTGTAAAAAAAAAAAAAAAAAAAAAAACAGGCTGCAAGCTGGATTTGACCTATGGGTTGTAGTTTCCCAACTCCGTTAGATACACTTTTTGGCCATTTTTTGATGTTCCAAAGCTGAAATGCCATAATCCTCAAATTTGAGACACAGACATACTGCAAAGAGTGATTCAAATTTGCCTAATGAATGTGGTTAATATTATTCCTTTATATTAACTAAAATACTGGTTGAATATCAAACAGAATGATAGTCATGGTGGCCACTTTGTAGGCCACTCTGATCTGGGAATTTACTGTGGGTAATTTGACTGTATTACCTTTGACATAATTTCTTGCCTTTCTTTTTTTCTCTATTATTTATGAACTTCTCATTTATAAGATAGTGAACCCCTTGAACTGATGTTATAAGTAAAATTTCAATGTCAAAAAAGAAGTAGCACTCGAAGATATGTCCTCTCAGCAAGGCAGTTTACTTCTATAGATGGGTGTGGGGCGCATGGATGGAGCAATGATGGCGAGGCTCGCTTGGACAAGGCAGGGAGGGGTACTTATGCCTTATAGGGGGTCGTCCCTACTGCTGTGTTGTTCCCTATTGGCTAGGGTTAGACCACAGAAGCTAGACTAATCCCGATTGGCTACTTTTTTTTTTTCTTTTTTAAGATGGAGTCTTGCTCTGTCACCCAGGCTGGAGTGCAGTGGCACACTTTTGGCTCACCACAAACTCATCCTCCTGGGTTCAAGCAGTTCTCCTGCCTCAGTCTCACAAGTAGCTGGGATTACAGGTAAGGGCCACCACACCCGGGTAATTTTTATATTTTTAAGTAGAGAAGGGGTTTCACCATGTTGGTCAGAGTGGTCTCGAACCTCTGACATCATGATTTGCCCGCCTCAGCCTCCCAAAGTGCTGGGATTACAGGTGTGTGCCACTGCCCTGGCCCGATTGGCTATTTTTTTTTTTTTTTTAAAGAGTAGGGGTCTGAGCTGAAGTGTCAGGGTGGGTGTTTTGGCAGGAAGGACGGTTTCAGGTGGGTCAGAGCAGGTAGATCAGGTAGCCAGGGATGATCAGGTGACCCGAATGAGTCAAGATGGGTGTATGGGGGAGAAAATGTGAACTACTGATTAGAACCAGTGGAGAAAGCGATTTACCAGAATTACAAGGAAGTTAAACTTTCAAATAGAGAATTACAGAATAAGAGAGCTCAACATACTGACATACTGACTCTTTGAAGAGAAACTTGAGGTTCACTATAACTTTGATTATCTTTTCTATCACATTTCCCACCTATCTTTGTCTTTTGGTCATATTTCATTAATTTTTTCTCTTTTAATTTCTGTAATGACCTCTAAAGTTACATCTCTAAAAGCTCTTTTTTGTTTTATAAGTATTCATTTTTCATACCACCCTGTTCTTGTTTTATACATATAAAATCTTCTCTGATTTTTCAGAGGATATTAATTCAAGATAACAGTTTTGAAGAAAACATCAAAAAACTCTCAGTGTGGGTTTTTTCCCCCTCCAGTTATTCTGCTATATTTTTTATTTCCTGTGGACAGTTTACCTCAAATGTCTCATAATGTTTCATTTTATTAACATTTCATAGGGAAGCTCTGAAAAGCAGATTGGAAGCTGTGTCTGGCTTAGCTTGAGGGATCCTCATTCATTCGCTGTTCTTGTTCCAACAAAATAAGTTAACAGAGGTATATCCCAACAGTTACCAAGCTACTTAGAGAAGAAACTGCCGATCTCTTGCCTTACATAGGAGTTGGGGAGGAGCTTAGCTACCAGCCTTCCATGCATGTGGCAAAGAAGGAGACTGGAGGAGTTAATTATATACAATTTTTGTGCTGCCTACAGAAATTCAGTTTTGCCCTCTGCCTCAACATCACTTTCCTCTGCACTTAGTGTCCCCTAGTCCCAAGTCCCTCCCAGTCCTGGCGTGTGAACTGTCACTCTTCATGCCTGCCTTTGTGAGCATGGCTGCTTCCTTACCTCATTAAATCCATACATGTTCTGTTTTCTACAAATCGACTGAACTTGCTTTGCTGTTGCTGTCACCATTTCCATGTTCCCCTTGTATTTGTCAGTTTAGATCTTATTTTCTCCTTAATGTTCTTTTTAGAGTATTTTTGGAGGGAGATTAGAGGCATAGTTGACTGACTCCATGTATTTATTATGTAATTTGGCTTCCTCTTGTTTTTGCTAATTTTAATTTTATTGGAATATATTCCTTAGTCATTCTCTTCAATGCAGCCAGTGACTTGTAAATTGTATGATGTTTAATCACTTAGGTTGCCTTTACATTTAAATAATAGTTTGTTTAGCTGAGAAAGATAAAAGATATTTTTTCTCAGAACGTAGAAGATTCTACTCCATTATCTTCTAGTGAGATATCTCATTTCCCTCTGACACAAATTATATAAATAATTTATGGTTGTTAGCTGCCAGTGAACAGGAGCTTGAGAAGTTTTCCCCAACTTTATAGTAGGAAAGTGTTCCAATAAGTAGGAAAGTTAAAAAATGGTACAGGAAACACCCATGTACCTCCTACCTAGGTAAGCTTTTAGCTGTATTTGCTTGATATCTTTCTCTCTCTATGTGAATTCTTTTGTGTAACCATCTGAAAATAAGTTGCAGCCCTCATGAGACTTCACCCCTAATTATTTAGTAAACATCTCCAAAAAATAAGGAAAATCTTCTATTAGCCACAATCCTCTTACTATAGCTAGGAAAATTAATACTTATTATTTTATGAGAAATATTTTATATGTTCTTCTCTCCTACTTTTTAGAATTTTTCCTTGATGTTTTGATATTTTGTGTGTACTAAAGTTGGAGTTTTCTTTTTCTTAAAAAGAAAGTTAACTTTATTTTTTATTTTATTAAAAAAACTTTTAAGTTCAGGGTACACGTGCAGGTTTGTTGTATAGGTAAACTTGTCATGTGGGTATGTTGTACAGATTATTTTATTACCCGGGTATCAAGCCTAGTGCTCATTACTTATTTTTTTCCGATTCTCTCCCTCCTCCCAACCTCCACTCTCCAGCAGACCCCAGTGTATGTTGTTTCCCTCTTTGTGTCAGTTCTCATTATTTAGCTTCCATATGTAAGTGAGATCATGCAGTATTTGGTTTGCTGTTTTTGCATTAGTTTGCTAAGGATAATGGCCTCCAGCTTCATCCATGTTCCTGCAAAGGACATGATCTCATTCTTTTTTTTATGGTTGCATAGTATTCCATATTGTGTATGTACCACATTTTCTTTATCCAATCTATCATTGATGGGCATTTAAGTTGATTCCATGTCATTGCTATTGTAAATAGTGCTGCAGTGAACATATGCATGCCCATGTCTTTATGATGGAATGATTTATATTCCTTTGGGTGTATAGCCAGTAATGGGATTGTTGGTTTGAAAGGTAGTGCTGTCTTTAGGTCTTTGAGGAATTGTTACAGCGTTTTCCACAATAGTTGGACTAATTTACTCTCCCACCAGTGGTGTATAAGCATTCCTTTTTCTCCCCAATCTTGCCAGCATCTGTCATTTTTTTTTTTATTTTTTATAATAGCCATTCTGACTGATGTGAGATGGTATCTTATTGTGGTTTTGATTTGCATTTCTCTAATGATCAGTGATGTTGAGGTTGGCCTCAATATCATCAGTTATATGCTTGTATGTCTTCTTTTAAAAAGTGTCTGTTCATGTCCTTTGCCTACTTTTTTATGGGGTGGGTTATTTTTCTCATAAATTTGTTTAAGTTCCTTATAGATGCTTGATATTAGACCTTTGTCAGACACATAGTTTGCAAATATTTTCTCTCATTCTGAAGTTGTTTGTTTACTCTGTTGATAGTTTACTTTGCTGTGAAGAAGCTCTTTAGTTTACTTAGATCACATTTCTCAATTTTTGCTTTTGTTGAAATTGCTTTTGGTGTCTTTGTCATGAAATCTTTGCCTGTTTCTATGTCCAGAATGTTTTTGCCTAGGCTGTCTTCCTTGGTTTTTATAGCTTTGGGTTTTCCATTCAAGTCTTTAATTTATCTTGAATTAATTTTTGTATATGGTGTAAGGGACAGGTCCAGTTTCAGTCTTCTGCATATGGCTTACCAGTCATCCACCACCATTTATTGAATAGGGAATCATTGCTCCATTGCTTGTTTTTGTCAACTTTGTTGAAGATCAGATGGTCCTAGGTGTACAACCTTGTTTTGGGGCTCTCTGTTCTGTTCTATTGGTCTAGGTATCTACTTTTGTACCAGTACCATGCTGTTTTGGTTATTGTAGCCCTGTAGTATGGTTTGATGTTGGGTAACATGATGCCTCGAGCTTTGTTCTTTTTGCTGAGGATTGCCTTTGTTATTTGGGTTCTTTTATTATTACTTGTTAACTTTAAAATAGTATTTTCTAGTTATGGGAGAAATGTCATTGGTAGCTTGTTAGGAATAGCATTGATGGCTTTGGGCAGTATTGCCACTTTAACAATATTGATTCTTCCTATTCATAAGCATGGAATGTTTTCCATTTTTTTGTGTCATCTCTCATTTATTGGAAAAGTCCCTTGTAGTTCTCCTTGTACAGCTCTCTCATCTCCCTGGTTATCTGTATTCCTAGACATTTTATTATTTTGTGACAATTGTGAATGGAATTGCATTCCTGATTTGGCCTTCTTTTTGACTCTTATTGATGTATAGGAATGCTAATGATTTTTACATACTGATTTTGCATCCTAAGACTTTGTTGAAGTTGTTTATCAGCTGAAGGAGCTTTTGGACTGAGGCTATTGGGTTTTCTAGGTATAGGATTATGTAGTCTGCAAACGGATAGTTTGACTTCTTTTCTTCCTATTTGGATGTCCTTCATTTCTTTCTCTTGCCTGGTTGCTCTGGCCAGGACTTCCAATGCTATGTTGAATAGAAGTGGTGAGAGAGAGCATCCTTGTCTTGTGCCAGATTTCAAGGGGAATGCTTCTAGCTTTTGCCCATTCAGTGTGATGTTGGATGTGGGTTTGTCATAGATGGCTCTTACTATTTTGAGGTATGTTACTTCAATACCTGGTTTATTGAGAGTTTTTAGCTTGAAGGGATATTGAATTTTATTGAAAGCCTTTTCTGCAACTATTGAGGTAATCCTGTGGGTTTTGTCTTTAGTTCTGTTTATGTGATGAGTCACATCTATTTATTTGTGTATGTTGAACCAACCTTGCAACCTAGGGATAAGACCTACTTGATCGTGGTGGATAAGCTTTATGAAATACTGCTGGATTCAGTTTGCCAGTATTCTGTTGAGGATTTCTGAATAGTTAGGTTGCTAGCTAGACTAATAGCAAAGAAAAGAGAGAAGATTCAAATAAACACAATTACAAATGACAAAGGGGATATTACCACTGACTGCACAGAAATACAAATAACCATCAGAGACTATTATGAACACTTCTGTGAATAAATTCCTGGACACATAAACCCTCCCAAGACTGAGCCAGGAAGAAATTGAATCTGTGAACAGAACAATAACAAGCTCTGAAATTGAATCAGTAATAAATAGCCCACCATCACCAAAAAAATAAAAGCCTAGGACAAGATGAATTCATAGCCAAATTCTACCAGATGTACATAGAAAAGCTGGTACCATTCCTACAAAAACTGTTTCAAAAAATTCTCCCTAATTCATTCTATGAGGCCAACAACATCCTGATACTAAAACCTACTGGAGAAAAAAAAAAAAAAAAAAAAAAAAAAACACCAAAGTTGGATCTTTCTATGTGATTTATTTTTAATCTATGCTGCTTAGCCCTTAAGTAGCCTCTTGCAATCTTATGCAAAATCTTCTTTCAGTTCTAGGACATTTTCTTTGATTTTACTACCCCCTCCCTTTGCTCTCTATGTTGTCTTCCTTTGAAACTGTCTCTGCAACTCCTGGATATCCATGCTAGTTCTCTTATTTTTCCATACTTTCTATTTCTTGGTTCTTTGGGATTCATTTAGGTAGGATTCCTTAGCTTGATCTTGTAGCTCACTAATTTGTTTCTCAGCTTTGTTCATTTTACTGTTTTTTCCACCTCTACCTTTTATATTTCATAATGAATTTTTGAATTTAGCATATTTCTATTGGAGTCTTTACTGAATGCAAAATCTTCCTGAACTTCTCTGGGGACAGAAAAGAAAGGTCTTCTTTTAGACATTTTCTAAAGTTTCATTTGGTTTTCCCTGTTAGCTCAATTTATTCCATTGTTAGTTCTTTTATTTTGGAGCCTCTATTACTTTCTAGTTTTTTTGCAAATGTATTGTGATTACTGGTTGTGTGATCATCTTTATTTGCATTTCCCTGCCAACCTTGTGGACATACTTTCTTTTTACTGTAATCAGTTGTTTTTATTGTAATCACCTGAAAAAGGCATTAGTCATACCTGTGTTACTAGGGCTGGATTTCTAAGGAACGTGTAGTATGTCTCTCAGAATTATTCTTCCAAGGATCAACAGGGGAAACAATTATCCATCACTTCCTGACCCTCACTGATCAAGCGTTCACCCACAGGTTCCCAATGCCCCTGAGCTTCTGGACTGCAAATGCATGCACATGGAGTGGTCTTCTGTGTCTTACACTGAAGCAATGTGAAGCCCTTGAGCAGAAAGCATGAGCAATTGGGGTTATGTTAATATCACGTGAGACAGAGGCTTCAGGGAACTATTTGTCACAGCTATAGCTGAAATCAAAGGTGAGACTGAGAAGGTCTAAGGAAGGTATTAGTGGCACCTGGATCAGAATATGAGCTAGGAAACTTCAGGCAAAAGATGTTATCCTTTCAGTCATGATCCCTATGAGATACCTGAGAATCTTAAAGCAAAGGAAGTTTCTGCTTGCAGTTACCTGACATCATAAGGACAATAACATATCCAAATGAGCCTCAGGCGCACAAGCTCAAACAATTCTTTAAACTTGGTTAGACCAGAATAGCCAAACACCACTTCACTCTTCTCATTGACACTTTTGGAATTGGCACCTAATTTCAGAGTCTTTCCAATACCAGCCATTGACAACATGATTGTGAGGCAGTGGGCCAGCATTAGGAGATGTGGAAGTAGCTAATGGCACACACTATACTATCTTCACCTCCAGTGCAGGGACGTTTGTCCTTGGAAGTCTCTCAAAGACAAAAGGTCTTTACTCCTTGTGATTTTTAGTACCTTCCCAAAAGTACTGACAGACCTGAACTTTACTGGACATCTCAGAACAAGATAATAAATTTCAATCCTTATTAGATCTGATGAATATTAATATTACATATGTTGTTATTGTTCACTAGGGGAAATTATTTTCTGACAACAGTGATGTATAAGTTTTTACTGAAATAACTTCATTTTATAAATAAACAATAACAGAAGGTTACTATGTAATTGAAACCAGGACAAAAAAGGGAAATGTTATCAGAAATTTGTCTCTAACTACCAATTGTTATAGAAAGCTCCCACAATTTATACTATTTCCCTTTTAAAGCTTCCATTTAAAAAATGTTATTGTAAGAGCAAAGAGAGCCAGGAGAGAAATAATTCTTTCTTTCATTCCTTTTTCTTTTTGAGACAGAGTCTCACAGTTGTCCATGCTGGAGCATAATGGCATGATCATCGCTCACTGTAGCCTTGACCTCCATGGGCTCAGGAGGTCCTCCCACCTCACCCTCCTGGGTATTTAGGACTACAGATATGTGCTATGATGCCCAGATAAGTTTTTGTATTATTATTATTTTTTTTTTTTGTAGAGATGAGGTTTTGCCATATTGCCTAGGCTGGTGGTCTCAAACTCCTGGGCTCAATTCATCTGCCCGCCTTAGCCTCCCAAAGTGCTGTGATTACAGGCATGAGTCACCATGAAGATGGAGAAGAGGCTTTCAGGTACTAGAATATTTGAGATATAATCAGTGACTATGTTAAGGGTATGATGTAAACAGTGAAGAAGAAGAGAGCTACAAGCTGACTTCAGATTTTAAGCATGGGTTAATAAAGGTGGGTATTGATATAGCCAGTTGATATTGGGTATACACAAGGGGTAAGGAAAAGGATGCCCACTAGTGGGAAGACATTCACCTAAGAAACATTAGATTTAGGTACTTCTCAAAAAGGAAACAGTTTCATCTAACTGATAAAAAGTTTGTCCATAGCTCAAGAGGCAGAAGGAATTGAGATGAAAATAAAGATTTGAAGTCAAAACACACTGATGATAGCTAAAAACGACATGAATTAATTTTACTTGTTCTTTGTGTGTAGCAAGGCAGAGAACTGAGAAAAGATCCAAAATTAAGGAATGTATTAGTCTGTTTTCATGTTGCTGATAAAGACATACCTGAGATTGGGTAATTTATAAAGAAAAAGAGGTTTAATAGACTCACATTTCCATGTGGCTGGGGAGGCCTCACAATCATGGTGGAAGGTGAAAGCTGTGTCTTACATGGTAGCAGGGAAGAGAGAAATTTGTGCAGGGAAACTCCCCCTTATAAAGCCATCAGTTTTCATGAGACTTATTCATTATCATTAGAAAAGCATGGGAAAGACCTACCCCCATGATCAATCACCTTCCACCATGTCCCTCCCCTGACACATGGGAATTATGGGAGCTACAACTCAAGATGACATTTGGGTGGGGACACAGCCAAACCGTATCAAGGAATATCTGAAAGAGACTCCACTTATAAGAATAGAAATAACAAAACAGTGTGTTTTGGAAACCAAGAGCATTTCAAATTTTAGAAAGAAAGAGAGGCCAGTTGTAGTGGCTCATACCTGTAATCCCAGCACTTTGGGAGGCTAATGCAGGAGGATTGCTTAAAGCCAGCAGTTTGAGACCAGTATGAACAACATAAAAAGACTCCATTCTACAAAAAATTTATAAAACTAGCTGTGCTTGGTGGTGGTACATGCCTGTAGTCCCAACTACTCAGTAGGCTGAGGCAGGAGGATCACTTAGAGCCCAGGAGTTTGAGGCCACAGTGAACTGTGATGGTACCACTGCACTCCACACTGAGTGACAGAGCAAGACCTTGTCTCTTAAAAACGCAGGGGGATA
Source organism: Sapajus apella (assembly GCF_009761245.1). Taxonomy (NCBI): domain Eukaryota; kingdom Metazoa; phylum Chordata; class Mammalia; order Primates; family Cebidae; genus Sapajus; species Sapajus apella. The sequence continues at coordinate 195,257 of NW_022436959.1, forward strand.
GACAATGTCATATAAAGTAAAGAGATATAACTAAAGATATAAACTAAAATATAAACTAAGATATAAGATATAAACTAAGATATAGACTAAAAGTGACGATTAAATTTGGCTGTAATGTTATTATGGACCCCAACAGAGCAATGTCAATAGTGTGCTGAGAATGGGAGCCAGAATTCAGCAGAAGTGCAGACGCCAGATAAGGTAGTCTGGGTTTATCTCTTCTTCCTGATTAATCTGAACTTGTGGGATTAAAACATAGCGTTGGAGAATGAAATTCAAGGGAAGGTATTTGTTTTTATGTCTATTTTGGTGTGGGAGTAAAAGTAAAGGAGCAGATGGGGAAGATTAAATATGTAGGGGGGATAGTGGATAACTGAAGGTTGTACATGAGGCCCAGGGCTGGGTGGTTTGCTGTCACTGTTAGACCAGAGGAAAAGAGGTAAAAATGGATGGCGGTAAATACATTTTTGGATGGACAGTTCAGAATTAAAAAAAAAAAAAAAACCCGCACAAGCAAATGAACCATTGAATACTTTAAGCAAAATCTAGAGAGAGGTTACGATTGAAAAAATTGTGAGAACAGGAAAGTAGGAGACTGGGTTGGATTGTGACTTTTTTTTTTTTTTAGAAAGAATCACACTCTGTCACCTAGGCTGGAGTGCAGTGGTGCAATCTCTGCCTGAGTAAGTAGCTGGAACTACAGATGCATGCCACCATGCCTGGCTAATTTTTTAATTTTTTGTAGAGATGGGGTTTCACCACGTTGGGCAGTCTGGTCTTGAACTCCTGGCCTCAAGTGATCTGCCTGCCCTGGCCTCCCAAAGTGTTGGGATTATAGGCATGAGCCACCGCACCCGGCTGGATTGTGAATTTAATGGAAGGAAAAAGCTGGTCTAGATTTAGAAGAGTCATTGCATGGAACAGAAGGGAAATTTTACCATGAGCAAATAAAAGTGAGAAAGGACATGAAACGTGACTGGCCTCGCTTTCTTTAAAAAATTAGATATGCTTTTGGTTTCCAGAACACACTATTTTGTTATTTCTATTCTTATTTCTTTTTCTTTAGGTGATTTTTTTTTTTTTTTTTTTTTTTGAGATGGAGTTTTGCTCTTGTTGCCCAGGCTGGAGTACAATGGTGTGATCTCGGCTTGCTGCCCAGGTTCAAGTGATTCTCTGCCTCCTATGTTCAAGCGATCCTCCTGCCTCAGCCTCCTGAGTAGCTGGAATTACAGGCATGTGTCACCATGCCTGGCTAATTTTTGTATTTTTAGTAGAGATGGGGTTTCTCCATGTTGGCCAGGCAGGTCTCAAACTCCTGACCTTAGGTGATCCACCCACCTTGGCCTCTCAAAGTGCTAGGATTACAGGCATGAGCAACCACACCCAGCTTCTATTCTTGTTTCTATAAGTGGGGTCTCTTTCACATATTCTTTGATGTGGTTTGGCTGTGTCCCTGCCCAGTTTTCAAAAGAAGACATACAAGTGGCCAACAAAAATATACAAAAATGCTCAGCATCACTAATAATCAAAGAACTGCAATTAAAACCACAATGGGATGCCATTTTACAGCAGTCAGAATGGCTACTATGAAAAAGTAAAAAATAACAGATGGCAAGGTTGTGGAAAAAAGGGAATGCTCATACACTGTTGGATGGACCTACAACCTCTACGGAAAACAATATAAAGATTTCTCAAAGAACTGAAAATAGAACAGCCATTCAATTCAGTAATCCCACTACCGAGTATCAACCCAAATAAAAGGAAATCATTGTATAAAAATGGTATTTGCACTCATTTGTTTATTTCAGTGCTATTCAGAACAGTAAACTCATGAAATCAATCACATGTCCACCAATGTTTGATAAGATAATGTGCTACCTGTGTATTCTATACTATGGAATACTACAGTGACATAAAAAAGGGATGAAATCATATGTTTTGCAACACCATGAATGGAAGTGAAGGCCATTATCCAAAGTGAAATAACTCAGAAACAGTCAAATACTCTATGTTCTCATTTATAAGTAAGGACTACACAATATATCCTGGTAACAAAACTGCACTTGCACCCCCTAAATCTTTTTTTTTAAACAGCCAAAAAAAAAAAATGCCAATAGGAGGTGCCCATGGCTCTGTGAGGACAGAGACCCAGAAGGTTGGTTTCATCAATTTGCAGGGTCGCTTGACTTTCTCTAGCAGTGCTCAGTCCTTTTTCAGGAAGAAAAATTTGATTGTTTCTAGTCTTTTGTCCAAAGGTCAGAAAATATTTGGAGCGAGTGTGGCAGGAGAATAGGCTGTAGGTAAACTGAGGTACTGGTGAGAATGGAGAGAGATCAATCATCACGCTGAGGTAGGTTGTAAAGCTACTGGTGAGATGGCATGTACAGTGGGGTCGGGGGAGGTCAGGTGTCAAGGAGGGGAGGGCTCTGGGAGTAAAGTCAAGGTCAGAGGGAAGAAAATTCTCTGAGAAGTGGAAGGTCAGGAGGTTGTGGTGAGAGTCTGAACATTGTAATCTAGGATTTCTGGAGCCTAAGCACATTCTTGAGGCCAGCATTGAACCAGACTAGTGTTTGAGCAGAGAGAAGAAAGAGAATCAAATAATTATTTCTATCATATTTAACTATTTCTTCATCAATGTCCCAGATCAATACAGGGGGATAAAGCAATGCAGTAGTTATGAACTCACAACTCACAAAACTCAGTGGTGATTCCTGTCCCTTTTATCTTATCATTTAAGGGAAATCTAGTTAAAAGTGGCCATTAATCAGAGCCTGGGAAGTGCTGACTATTTGAAGGGGTGGAAAAGCTAATTATTAGACATGCCCTCAATCACCACTCAAGCATAATGTGACTATGAGCCATCACTGGCGGTAATATTTTCAAGGTGCTTGTACCACAGGAAATATCATGTTACATATTTATTTCAATGTATTTTAACAAAATGCCATGCAATGGAATAATTTGATACTAGGTGTAATGTTTAAAGATACGTCAAAGAGAGGATGACTTAGCCTAGAGGTTATGAAACACTATGGAAAAAATGGAAATCTTGGGCTGTTCTCATTAACTATTGTGGATAACCACTGTATTTCCCAATGTGCAAAGTATGCAAATTGTGGAAGATTCACAAACATTTTTTTGGAAAATGGCAACAAGAAAGTAGATAAATGATTTTTCCTCCGGGGCAGATCATTAGGCTTTACCTTGTTTTTCTGCTGTGTCTTAATTTTATCTCCTACAACTCACATAGAAACTAGAGGATACACACACAATTTCTGTTTTTGTTACATATTTGTCATTGTTGAAAGCTTCATTAACTTTTTTCACTGCAAAAGGATATGACCTTACAATCCTGAAAGAGTAAAAACTACTCTGGCATTCTTGGATCACCTTCCAACCTTATTCAGATTTTCTTTTTTTTTTTTTTTTTTTAACTTTTATTTTAGGTTCAGGGGTACATGTGCAGGTTTGTTATGTAGATAAAGTTGTATCACAGGGGTTAGTTGTGCAGATTATTTCATCACCTAGATACTAAGCCTAGTACCCAATAGTTATTTTTCAGATTTTCTAGCCTCTTTCTACAGAATTGGTACTCTGACCTTAGGAAGGAAAGGGAAAAGTTTTACAACCGAAACAAGATCCATTGCCAATCTAAGCGACTTTTTAATGTATCTTGAACTGGGCTGGTGAACTTCAGTAATCAGAATGATAAAAGCATCCTTTTCTTTGCCTTGCTGGTTTAGAGTGTTTATGTACTCTATGGGTTTACGTTTTTAAAAAGCTCACCCTTGCACTTAAGTTTTCTGTTTCATCAGCAACATTTAGCTGAATTGGCGTAAAATTTGCCTTCTGATAGAATGAGGTATCCTCCGAAGTACTGACCCCAAACTCTGCTGCTTAACAAGGGTGTATACATTTTCTTAAAAAGACACTGTGTGACCAGTCGAATGTAAATGTTTAAAATTCAGAAACACAAGAGTGCAGCCTGCTTTGATTTAGTTTGCAACTTTCCTGATGCAAAACTGCCTCAAGCAATGTAATACAAGCTCCAGCCAACTTCATTTTTTTTTAATAAGAGAAAATAAAAGTTAAAAATAAAAAAGCATGTTGTAAGTGCTTCTTAAACCATCTCAGGATCACAGAAGGACAGAAATAAATAGTTGGCTTTGATGAACCCAAAGCGGCGGGATGGTGACAGGAACTGATTGAGAAGCTTGTGACAGACTTCTAGAATCCTTGTCCTCATGTGATAATTAACACTCCACACACTAAATTTCTTTTGTTTTTCTGACTCCAAAATTTTAGCCTTGCTCAATTTATTATTTCCAGTTGCCCTAGGACAAGTTTATTTACAGAAATGGATTTAGTCCCAATGAGCTCCAGATATGGAACAGAATTTACATAATCTCTTCCATACCTGGAGCTCACTGGAACTAAATTGGAATACATCTCTGCTCACCTCAATCCTACCCCAAAGATAACTTGATAACATAGTTTCTACCCCAAAGAAGAAAGGCCATTTAATTAAAGAGGCTTTAAATTGTACATTTCTCCGGTTCTCAACACAGTCAGGTATTTTCTTTGTAGAACTCCGTGGGAAATTCATTCAGTGAGACAGAGCCATTGGGCACAGTGAGCACTGAGGCAGACATGTTATTTCTGAAGGAAAATCCTCTCCTCAGTTAGTTCAGAAAGGGAGGGAGAGCTTTAATGTTTGTCTTGTGGTTCTATTTTGCTTTACTGCACTTTGTAATAAACGCTCTGGTCGAAAGACCAAGTTCTGATGAAGTGGCACAAAACTGCATGTCATCCCATAGTCTTAGAAAAGAAGGTTGCTGTGTTTTTATTTTGAGCATACCATAACATGGGATCCCATCACAATCTTTGAAAACTGAACTATAACAACACACAACTGATGTTTGGATTGCCTATAAACCACAATAGAATAGCCACAATGCCAGCAAGTTTCCTTCCTTCACTTCAGCCAAGTGTTCTAAAAGCTATATCCTGGAATTGTATTGTAGAATAGCAAGGATTTCTGGAGTAAAAATGGTTTTAGAAGAAAATGACTGATTAGTTCTAATGCAGCATGGGGTGCCTGAGACAGAAATTTTAGCTGTTTTTACACCCCAGTAACTCACTGTGAAATAGAGACCAAATCCTTTGGAGCCCTCCATTTAACAGATGAGAAGGTTGATGTTGAAGGCAATGAGCTTCCTTACCTGTAAATGAAAAAAATCAAAAGCTTCAATTTGATGATCCATTAGACCTTTCTATAATTCTAAACTTGTTCTTTTTGCTTTGGGAGGGGTTCCATTACTGGTGTAAAAATTATTGCTCAGTACTCTCCATTTTAGAAATAAATGACTTCTCAGGAAATCTTTTTTTAATTCATAGGAAAATTAATAAATTAATAATATGTACTAACAAAAATGACTTGCTAATTACCTCTAGAATTGATTGAGAAGAAAGGATGTACAAGTCTGCTTCCTGGAAGATCTTGGAGTCTAAGATACAGGCACATCTCATGACCATGCGAGAGAGTCATCAGACTCCTAATGGTAACCATGAAGCAAGGCTCAGCAGTTAGGCAGCATTTACTTATCACTTGTTGCCATTGATGTTCACCAGGACACTTTTCCCTCTCCTGCAGAGGGCCAGAGCTGCTGTGGTGATTTCAGAAAAATAAGAGCCAGCCCTTGAGAATGGGCTGATTACAGACTGGTGGGAAGTAAGTTGGGAAGCACTAGAAGATGATGCATAGCTTATTTCCATTCTGACTTTGGATTCTTTGTGAACAGCTCTCTCTGATAAGTTGAGAATTGACTATGTGTCTGTATTAATATATGTCCAGAACAAATTGGACAATTCATAAAGGTCATTTCCAGCTTGGTCATTTCATGATCCTCAAATCCAAGTTCAGTTAGCATTTTCTTCATGTATATTCTTCATCTCAATTCTCTACTCACAGATACAGAAATATTTCCCTGAGAAAGAGCATTGGTATAGAGTGAAATTATATGAGAAACATCTGTTAATGAATTGGAAACTATTTAACTTTCAGTTGCCGTTCAATCGCACATACCCCTAGCTCTATAACAAATGATAATCACACCAACTATTTTTTAAGAAATAATTTGTGTATTATTCTCTTGGGATTGAGCTGCTGAGGATGTTTCACCCAATTTACATCGAAGTCTATGAAACCAAAATACACTGCTTTAATCTATCCAAGGTGATTTAATCCATGCAGAGTAATTCTCCAGGTAGTAGAGGATTTTCAGGCATTAATCTTATAGCTTGTGTTTGCAACGAGGTCAGGTGTTGCCATAAAGGAATGTAAGTTACTCCTTCTTGGATAAAAAAAAGGGATGGCCATTGAGACAGAGATGGAAAGGAAGTTCTTTCACTGTGGGAATGATTAAAGAAGGTGGGAAGGAGAAGAGGTAATCCCGGGCAATTGCATGGCTAAGGCTGAAAACCTCTCCAAATTCAGCCACCCTGGGGGATCTTATAAAAATTGCTATATATATAAACTGAGTAATGTCTTAATTATAAGACTGAAGCTGTGGGTGGACCAAGCCTACAATGGCATAGAAGCATCATAGTTGAAAGTGCCACCACGGAGACATTTCTTCTCCCTATGGAGAAACTACCACAGACAAGAGATGGATGACAGTGGTGCTTGCAGATCGCTAAAGCACACCTCTGTTGTATTCACCAACCACAGCATGGCTGGTACTCAGCAACAATACTGTACTGCAGGGACTATACCTGGGTGACTAGTTCCTTGTGTTTCAACAGCGACACCATGTGGTAGCAATTATATAAAAGAGTGGCTTTCATCACCAACAGAGCAGGTGTTCTGCTTTTCGTTCAGGATGAAATTTAAGCATCTCTGGGAGATATGAAATTCTCCTAGGAAGGAGGATCCTAGGGAAGGAAGGGAACAAATGACTATAATCCAAATAGGCCATGCCACTATCTGAAAGGGACCCTTTCCTTTCCTCCTCTTCAAAACGATGATAAAGAAATATTTAATTCCTTCCGTCAGGAATTATCTGTTCACTCAACAGAGAAAATTAGGATTAATCAATTTTGAGGCCTCAGAAAGATCCAGTATGAATGGCAAAGCAATTTTACAGCTCAAAACTTTAATGCCAACCCTATTCCCCAAATAATCTCTTTGCAATAAGGGCCTTGGAGTAGAAGCTAGAAGCTTAGGCTTTGTCTCAGACCTACCTGGGATTAAGCCTAGATTTGCTACTTTCTATCTATGACTTTGGAAAAATTATTCAACTTTGGGACTCACTGTTTCTACCTGTGAGATGAGAAAGAAACAACACACCTCACAGAGAGATTTTGAGAACCTAATGTATTTTTTTAAAATAACTTTTTTCTCTCAGGCTGGAGTGCAGTGGCGTGATCTCAGCTCACTGCAACCTCTGCCTCCTGGGTTCAAGAGATTCTTCTGCATCCCTCTATAGTAGCTGGGATTATACAGATGCATACCAGGATGCCTGGCTAATTTTTGTATTTTTAGTAAAGACGGGGTTTGGCTATGTTGGCCAAGCTGGTCTCGAACTCAACTCAAGTGATTCACCTGCCTCAGCCTCCCAAAGTGCTGGGATTAGAAGCATGCGCCACTGTGCCTGGTACTAATCAGTATAGATTTTTTGTACCAGTGCTGGATCCAGTAAACTGACATTTGCTGGATGCCGAAGTACTTTTATCTTTTAGTAGTGTCTGGCTGTTTACTTTGCTCTTGGGTCCTCTCTTACTTTCATTAATTCAAGAGTTTTGTATAATCCTGTAACCAGGTATTGATTATTGTATGACTTATTCTGTTTTAACTTTACATCTACATTTCTGAAATGCACTCCAACGTGAAATTATATTTTTGTTAGTATTTTAGTATAAATGGCCATTGCTTGAAAGTTCTGGTGAAGTGTAAGGATCACAAAGTTGAATACCTCCAGAGACCAGGCAGGAATATAATTAATTAAAGCACATGAGATGAGAAGCAGCAGTAGTGCCTGATACGAAGAGTCTTTTCCCTCTGTGGGAGCAGCCTCGCCCCATCAGGTGACTGTTAGCAGGTAGAGAAAGACTTAGTGTTACCATGTCTTCTAATTTTCAAGAAAAGCAAGAAAGACAATTTTATTGTGTAGAATTCTCTCATCTTAACTGTTGACCAGTCATCCAGATGTTTGAAAATACGATGGACCAATCAAGGCATATTTGTGAGCCAAGCCTAGGCCTGCCAGTTTGCAGCCTCTACATCAATTTCCCCGGGAGATACAACTTTGGATGAATGCCACCTAGTGGTAAGAATTGTAATTAAGAGACAAAACATGCTTTACAGTGTGTGATTCCAATGCTAAGCCTGAAATGGTGATGGTTATCTTCTCATCTTTTCTTAAGTTATTAGCCATAAGTGCCAGTGGAGTCCATTAGCATTAACATCTTCAATCACAAACAGTGGTGCCATGATGTATTTCACTCTCATGACCCTAGTGGCTACAGAAAGGCTGCCCAGTAGTGCATTTATAAGATCTCTTATATTCCAGTCTACGGTTTCTGGGGATTCTGTTTTTAAAACTTTGGATCATTTGCTGTTGGAAACTACTCTCCCAAATCTGTGTTCTATTTTTACCTTGTCTAGAACTGACATAAGGTAGAGAGGAGGGAAATGGAAAGAAATCATGGAGTTAATGATGGGTGAGAACATCAAAAACAACTTATCTACCATCTTTGTTCAATTCCTTTTCGTTTACCTGTGCTAGCTCCTGAGGCTGAGTTTTCTTGTAACATCATTTATGTTAGTTTGATTCTTTGTATCCTAAAATATCTCTTTGCATATCCGTAAGGCACAAAATTATGGCCTTCTAATAAACCAGAGGTCAGCAAATTATAGCCTGTGGGTCAAATATGGCCTGATGCCTGCTTTTTGAATAAATTTTTATTAGGGCACAGGCATGCTCCTTTGTTTACATGTTGTAGATGTCTTCTTTCTAGAATCACAGAGTTGGGTAGTTGTAACTTATGATTTATAAAGCCTAGCATGTTTACTATCTGGCCCTTTACAAAAAGAAATTACCAGCCCCTGCAATAATATTTTTTAAAACACTGTTTGCATGATATATATTTTCTTATCTTTTTGCTTATAATCTTTTGGTATACCCATATTTTAAGTGTGTCTTCTTTAAACAAAATATTGCTGAATTATATTTAATCCAATCTTGATTTTTATTTAACTGGCCAATTCAGTTGAACTAGTATATTCAGGTTTATTTTTGCCTTCCTATTTTGTGGTTTTAAGTAATATTGTTTTCCTTCATACTTCATTTTTTTTCATCTTTTCAAGATTTTAATAGTTTTTTTGGGCAAAAATTCATATTACCCAATGATATTTTGGAGGGTTTATATTTCATTTCTGTTATTTGAATAGTCTTCAACATTTAATGTGTACACATGACTTTGCAAAGTTCAGTGTTACTTTTATCCTTCACTTGGAAAATACAGTTTCTTAAAAGAATAACACATTGCCTCAGATGTAACATATTATTATTTCCATATTTTAGTTCTGACTTATTTTTATATTCATGAAACAATTCGTAAATAATAATTGAATATTTTATATCGTCAATTGTTGTTGCTATTGACCCTGGTGTTCGTCAGTTCCTTTATTTGCCACTGCTTCTTGCTTCTTTGTTCTTCCTTTGGGTTGCATTTCCTTTTGCTGGAAGCATATTTTTTAAAACATGCTTACATGAAGGTCTACTATATATGCAATTGGAGTTCTAGAAGAGGAGAAGACAAGGATGGGGAGGAAACAACATTTCAAGAGGAAATCTCTGAAGAATTTGCCAAGTTTGACCCAAAACATCAAGCAGTCGGTTTAAGAAGTATATAAACCCCAGCTGGGTAAATACAATGAAACCACGCTTTGGCACATCAGAGTCAAACTGAAGGAATCAAAACAGTAATACAGTGTTGAAAATACACATTACCTTCAAACCAGCTACAAGAAGGTAAATAACTAATTTCCTAAAACAAATTATGGAAGCCAGAAAACAATATAATGACATCTTTAATGATAAGATTACTGCCAATTTAGAATTCTCTGCCAACCTAAAATATACTCCAGAATTGAAGGTGAAATAAAGATATTTCTAGACAAAATAAGCCTGAGAGGTTTCATCATTGACAAATATTCCAGTAGGTACTACAGAATTCTTTAGGTAGAAGGAAAATGATCAAGAAAGAAATACAGAAATGGAGGAGGAAAAAGTAAATCAGTGATGTTGGTAAATACATGGATACATTAAAAAATTTAACTATTCAGCAAATGTCAAATGGTTTTAATTCAATGTAATTCAATATATGTTGAATTAAAATGCACGGCAATAACATAAAAAGCTAGTGGGGGGTTAATAGAATTAAAAATTATAACACTTTCTCATTGCCTATAAAGTGATAAGAATCCAGGTCTAAATATGTCTAAAACAGCTTTTTAAATATAATATATAACTTAATTGGCACCCTTTTTCTTCTGCCCAGAGGTAGAGGAAACAAAGGATGTTTTACCACTGATGGCATCAACAAAATATTATTCACAAAGTCTGCCACATAAAGTGATGACTTAAAAAATATATAGTGTTCCTTCTTTATTCTGGACTTGGAGCTTGCTGTCTATTACTAAACACTCGTTATATTGTAGCATTTGGAAAGCATAAGTAACTTACATCAAGCATCAAGTAATGGATTTCTTTATTTCCATTCTCTCATTTTTTTCAGGTGTATGATTCTTATATACACGTTCTTAGTAGCAGAACATCTGGAATGAAATATTAGTGTGTATAGGATAATAAGATTCTCTAATTTACATCCTTGATAGAATATCCTGTAACTTTGTTGACAAATTTGTCACACCTCTATTTTAAAGTCCAGCTTCTGTTCAATTCTGTCCTATTGTGCAGTAAGCATCGATTGTAAGGGAGAGTCTTGTTTGTAAACTATATACAGTGGCTGGGATTACATCCGTTCATAATTATGCAGATCTTACCGCCCAAAGTGGCAAAAGGAAGACATGAATGATACCTACAGGATCTCAATGACATAATGAATACCCTATATCTGCAGTGCAAGATAGGTTTTGTAGCAGGCCAGTTCCTTTGGACCCGACCATATTGCTATCACAGAGGAAAGGCTTGGGGCATAAACCTGATAGTTTTGGTTTTCTGCAGTCTCAGTCTAATGTTTCATTCCTCTGTCCTTGCTTATTTTATCCTCATTAGGTTCACACAGAGTTTAAATTTATTCTCCACCCAAAAACCCACAGGAATCAAGCAAATGTGTTTTGATGGATTTCTGTAGTTTCCTTTCAGAACCAGATGTTGGACAACAGCCATCTTAGAAAAAACACTTGCTAGATGAGGCAGGTTAAAAAGGGAAGGAAGCTTGAAAAAGAAATCAATTGAAAAAAAATTTGCTCAGCATATTCATATATAAGAAATCCAATTCTATACTAGATATTAACATTTCAAATATTCAAAGTGTATAGTCACTGGAAGCAACATGGAGCCCCACTCACCAAGGTCAGCCTGGCCACAGCCACTGATGATTGCCCAATTCTGCCAGCAGCAGAAGCCAGCACTGAGTGCTTGAAATGCCATCATTCTCCAGGTGCACTGTGCATCAGAGAAAAGGAAATAATTAGACCTTTTGAAGATTACTGAACAGTGGCTCTGAATTGAGACTAATTCCAAGAGAACCAAAAGTCAATGTGGTCACCCCTGTGGCACTGCAGGGTACAGTCCCCTTTCCAATGCTTTCATGGGCTGACATTGAGTGTCTGTGTCTTTTCCAGGTGCACCAGTCAGAGTAGGGGCTTGTAGAAGTCAGGTGATCAGTGGGGTTTGGCTTACATCCACTCCAGAGTAGGCTGAGTGTACCCCTACCTCCATCCTGTGGTTATTTCCACAATTCTAGAATGCTTAATTCAAATAGTCATATTGAGTAAATGACAGAATTCCTAGCACTTCTTATATGTTAGTGGCATCAGAATTGCCAGGAGGGCTTGTTCAAACATAGATTCTTGTGTTTCTGATTCTATAGGTTAGGAATAGTATCCTGGAATTGCATTTCTGACAAGTTCTGAAATGATAGTGATGTTGTTGGTGTAGGTGTCATTCTTTAAGGAAAACTTATTTAAGCTATGGAACTAATTAAATATTTTACTTTTGTGTTAATTTCTTGCCATAAGTATGTGAGACTACAGAGATGCTATTTGGAACATAAGTGATGAGATTATTTGAGGCCTATGTCTGTACATGCAAGAGTGATAATTTCAATTTCACTCAAAACTCTATGATACATTTTTTATTCTACCCCCATATTTTATGTTTTACAGTTTAAATATTTTTATGTTTTACAGTTTATATATTTTTATATTGTGTATCTATTAACAAATTATTTTAGGTATAGTTATTTTAATAGTTTTGTCTGTTAACCTTTATTCTAGAGATATAAGTAATTTATATACCACTATTACAGTATTGGGGTATTCTGAATTTGAGTAATCATTTTGCTAGTGAGTTGTATACTTTCATATGTTTTTATATTACTAATTATTATCCTTTAATTTCAGCTTGAATAATTCCCTGTGGCATTTCTTGTAAAGTAGGTCTATTGGTGATGAACTCTCTTAGTTTTTGTCTATCTGGAAAATTCTTTATTTTTCCTTCATTCTACAGGGTAACTCTGCCAGGTAAAGGATTAGCTTTTTGTTTATTCTCTTCTCCTTCTGAAATTCCTATAATATAAATGTTAGTTATTTGAATGGTGCTTCATACACTCCACAGGCCTTCTTTATTCCTATTCATTGTTCTTTTGTTTTTTTCCCTCTGACTGGATATTTTCACATTCGCTGTCTTTTACTTCACATATTCTTTCTTCTGCTTGATCTAATCTGCTGATGATGCTCTCTGTTGCATTTTAAAATTTTCATTTTCTGCATTCTTTAACTCTAAAATTTTTGTTTGTTGCTTTTCTTTTCTCTCTGTTGATTTTATAGCTTTGCTTGTATTTTGTTTTCTTAATTTAATTAAGTTGTCAGTGTTTTCTTGCAGCTTGTTGAGTTACCTTATAGTAATTTTGAATTATTTGTCATGTGCCTCATAGATTTCCATTTCTTTGGAGTCAGCTGTTAAAATATTATTGTGTTCTCTTGTCAGTGACATGTTTCTTTGTTTTTTTATGTTTAGATATATTTAAATACATAAACAATTACTATAGTGTTACAGTTACCTATAGTATTCAGCACAGTAACGTATTCATGGGTTTTAGCTTAGGGCCAATAGACTGCACCATATAGCCTAGTTTATAGTAGATTATGTCATCTAGGTTTGTGTATGTATACTTTATGATATTTGAATAACAACAAAATCACCTAATGATGCATTTCTCAGAAAATATTCTCATGTTAAGTGACACGTGACTGTAATAGAAAAAGAAGAGAGAAAGAAACACTTCCTAACTAATTTCTATGAGACCAATATTTTTCTAATGCCAAAATTGAATATATCACACACATAAAACCATAGGCCACAGATCCTTATATATACCAAACGACACTAGCAAATTGAATCTAACTGATCCTGAAAGGATTATTTATCATGACCAGATGAATCTTTCCAAGAATGAAATGGTGTTTCAATGTAAGAAAATCAATTATAATATATGTCACATTAATAGAACAAATAAAAATCACCACATGATTATCTCAGTTGATTCATAGTATCTTTTGGATTTTAGATTTTTTTTCTTTTTTTCTTGATAATTGTATTAGTCTGTTTTCATGCTGCTAATAAAGACATACCCAATACTGGGAAGAAAAAGAGTTTTAATTGGACTTACAGTTCCACATGGCTGTGGAGGCCTCAGAATCATGGTGGGAGGCAAAAGGCATTTCTTATATGGTGGCAACAAGAGAAAATGAGGAAGAAGCAAAAGCAAAAACCTCTGATAAATCCATCAGATATAATGAGATGTATTCACTATCAAGAGAATAGCATGGAAAAGACTGGGCCCCATGATTTCATTACCTCCCCCTAGGTCCCTCCCACACCATGAGAATTCTGGAAGACAAAATTCAAGCTGAGATTTGAATGGGGACACAGCCAAACCTTATCAATAATGTTCTTTGATGTACAAAGTTTCTAATTTAAAATAACATTCAATTATCTATTTTTTCTTCTTTTTTTTTGGTACCATTTATAAGAATTGACTGCCAAATCCAACATCATGACAATATATTACTTTTAAATTTTCTCTTAAGAATTCTACAGTTTCAGCTCTTACATTTAGGTTCTTAATCCTCTTTGAGTTAATTTTTGCGTACAATGTGAGAAAGAAATCACACTTTATTGTTTTACATGTAGTTATCCAGTTGCCCCAGCACCATTTGTTGAAGAGCTATTTTTCAGAAAAAGTACTTAACAAAATTCAGCACACTTTCATGATAAAACTACTTAGAACACTAGAAATAGAAGGTAACTTTTTCAACATAATAAAAGGCATTTATGAAGAACATACAGCTAACATACTCAGTGGTGAATGACTGAAAGCGTTCCCCCTAAAATCAGGAACAAGATATGGATACCTGCTTTCCCCAATGCTCTTCAAATTGAAGTTCCAGCCAGAAAAATAATGCAAGAGAAAGAAATAAAAGGCATTTAAATTGTACAAGAAAAACTAAACTTCTCTATTTGCAGATGACATAATTCTACATAGAAAAGCCAAAAGAATCTACAAGAACTACTAAAGCTATGTAAATAATACAGCAAAATTGTAGGGCACATAATTGACACGTAAAATTTAGTTTATTTCTATACACAATGAACAATGTAAAAAGAATCTTTAAAAAAAATTATTGGTCCTCCCAAGATGGTGGAGAGAGAGTGAAGAAACTGTTCCCCCCTTGGGTTGCTATCGATCAAGGGTAAAATTCCATTCTGATACCAAAATGCAGTATTCGCACCACTGTGAGCACCTTTTAGAGAGACTGAACAAACAGCGGGAAGCAGGTTTTCTTTGTGACTGCACCATAGTGATTGGAGAATTCCAGTTTAAAGCTCATAGGAATGTGCTGGCCTCCTTTAGTGAGTATTTTGGTGCGATCTACAGAAGCACTTCTGAGAACAATGTCTTTCTTGATCAGAGTCAGGTGAAGGCTGATGGATTTCAGAAACTGTTGGAGTTTATATACACAGGAACTTTAAATCTTGACAGAGATATCTAGTATTACTGGAAACATTGAATTGAATCAACAGACTTGTCTTCTTACTCTGCGAGATTATAATAATCGAGAGAAATCAGAAGTATCTGCAGATTTGGTTCAGGCAAATCCTAAACAAGGGGCATTAGCAAAAAAGCCTCATCTCAAACAAAAAAGAAGAAGAAGCCTTTCAACTCCCCAAAAACAGGGCAGAATAAAACAGTGCAATATCCCAGTGATATTTTAGAGAATGCACCTGTTGAATTATTCCTAGGTGCAAATAAACTGTCCATACCTGTAGGAGAACAAGTTGCACAAATAAATGATAATTCAGAACTCAAGTTGACATCAGTTGTGGAAAATACTTTTCCAGCACAAGATATTGTGCAAACTGTTACAGTGAAACGGAAACGTGGAAAATCACAGCCGAACTGTGCTCTGAAAGAACACTCTATGTCTAATATAGCCAGTGTCAGGAGTCCTTATGAGGTGGAGAACTTCGGGGAAGAGCTGGATCAGAGGTATTCCAAGGCCAAGCCAATGTGTAACACATGTGGGAAAGTGTTTTCAGAAGCCAGCAGCTTGAGAAGGCACATGAGAATACATAAAGGAGTCAAACCTTATGTCTGCCACTTATGTGGAAAGGCATTTACCCAGTGTAACCAGCTGAAAACCCATGTAAGAACTCATACAGGTGAGAAGCCATACAAATGTGAATTGTGTGATAAAGGATTTGCTCAGAAATGTCAGCTAGTCTTCCATAGTCGCATGCATCATGGTGAAGAAAAACCCTATAAACGTGATGTATGCAACTTACAGTTTGCAACTTCTAGCAATCTCAAGATTCATGCAAGGAAGCATAGTGGAGAGAAACCATATGTCTGTGATAGGTGTGGACAGAGATTTGCCCAAGCCAGCACACTGACCTATCATGTCCGTAGGCACACTGGAGAAAAGCCTTACGTGTGTGATACCTGTGGGAAGGCATTTGCTGTCTCTAGCTCTCTTATCACTCATTCTCGGAAACATACAGGTGAAAAACCATACATATGTGGTATTTGTGGGAAAAGTTTTATTTCCTCTGGAGAGCTCAACAAACACTTTAGATCCCATACAGGAGAAAGACCATTTGTCTGCGAATTATGTGGTAATTCTTACATAGATATTAAAAATTTAAAGAAGCACAAAACAAAAGTCCATTCTGGTGCAGATAAAACTCTAGACTCCAGTGTAGAGGATCATGCTTTGAGTGAACAAGATTCCATACAAAAGAGTCCTTTATCAGAAACTATGGATGTGAAACCTTCTGACATGACTTTACCATTAGCTCTTCCACTTGGGACTGAGGACCATCACGTGCTTCTGCCTGTCACAGATACTCAGTCTCCTACATCAGATACATTGATGAGGTCAACTGTGAATGGATATTCAGAACCACAGTTGATATTTTTACAACAATTATACTGAATGTGAGGAATATGGAATTGCTAAGATGTCATTGATAGCAAACATCTCTGGTAAGGTGCATATATTCACATTAAATTCCCATTCATTTGAGTTGTGACCATTATTTTCCATTCACTGAAGTAAAAGCACCTGATGCTGCATCACAACTGCAGTGTTTATTTTTATTTTTGGCTTTTATGTCTATACATACAGCTTTTTAAGGAATGAATTATGTAGCACTATTTTGGGTGGATGAGTTTTATTTTCTTTTAAAGCTGCCTTAATTCCATTTTTATTTTGCATTTTAGAATTGCCCCTCATTTACTACATCAGTCAGTTAATGTGATTCAGTTTTGACCTGTGGGATTTAAAATTTTTACTGCCCTCAGAATTTAAGCAAAATCCATGATAGTATCAGCCCAAGAATGTGTTGTTATTTGTAAGCCCCACAGAACGATACATAAACTATGGAGAAAAAATAAAATTTCATATTTCTACTCAAAAAATTATTTATAATAGCATCCAAAGGAAGAAAAATTACAGTATAAATTTAACCAATGAGATAGGATACTTGCACACTGAAAACTGTAAAACATTGCTGAAAGAAATGAAAAAATATATAAATAAATAGAAAGGCACCCCTTGTTCTATATTGGAAGACTTACTATTGTTGATGGCAATAATAATAAAAGCTATCTACAAATTTCAGTCAATCTCTGTATAATTTCCAATGGTATTTTTTACAAAAATAGAAAAGCTAATTTTCAAATTCATGTGTAATTTCAAGAAATCCTGAATAGGATTTTTATTATTACCATCAACAATAGTAAGTCTTCCTCAATATGGAACAAGGAATGCTTTTCTACTTATTTAGGTATTCTTTGTATTCTTTCATTTCCTTCAACAGTGTTTTGTAGCATTCAGTTTGCAAGTATCCTACCTGATTGGTTAAATTTATACCTGTGCATTTTCTCCTTTTGGATGCAATAGAAGACAACATTGAAAAATAACAAAGCTGGAATAATTACACTTAATTTAAAAACTTACAACAAAGCTACAGTAATCATGACAGTGTAGTACTGGCATAAAGATAGATCTAAGGACAAATGGGATAGAATTGAGAGTCTAGAAATAAACCAATATATCTGTGATAAATTGATAATGGCATGAAGACCATTTAGTGGGGAAAAATAGTTCTTCAACAAATGGTGCTGGGGCAACTGGGTAACTACATGTAAAACAATAAAATTTGATCCCTCCTCAGATCATATGTAAAAATTAATTCAAAATGGATCAAGAACCTAAATATAAGAGCTGAAACTGTAAAACTCTTAAGAGAAAAACTTAGGAGGAATACATTGTCATGACGTTGGATTTGGCAGTCTGTTCTTATAAATGATACAAAGCAACAGAGGGAAAAAAATAGATAAGTTGAAACTTATTTTAAATTAGAAACTTCATGCATCAAAGAACATTATTAAGAAAGTAAAAAAAAAAAAGAACAACCTAAAATCGAAAAAAGCATTATAAATTGTATGTCTGATAAGGTCTAGTATGTAGAGTATCTATAAAGAGCTCTTCTATTACAAAAACAAAACTATAAGCAACCTGTCTTAGTCTGCTGGGGCTACTATAACCAAATACCTTAGACTGAGTAATTTATAAACAATGGGAATTTGTTTCTCACAGCTTTTGATTCAAGATCAAGGTGCCAGTAGTTTCAGTGTCTGGTGAGGGACCATTTCTCATGGATGGCACCTTTTATATATCGTCACATGGTAGAATCAGCAAGGCAGCTCCCTCAAATCATTTTTCTAAGGTCACTAGTCACATTCATGAGGGCAGCACTCTCATACTTTGTTTTTCAAAATACTTTACTTCTTAGTATTATTGGATATTAGGTTCCAACATGTGAATTTTAGGGGTATGCTAACATTCAGACCATAATACAACCCAAATAAAAAATATGCAAAGGACTTGAATAGAGACTTCTTTAAAGAAGATGCACAAATGGCTTACCTGGGAGTGGTGGACTGCACCTGTAGTCCCAATTCTCAAGAGGCTGAGGTGAAAGGATCACTTAAGCCCAGGAGTTCAACATTGCACTTAGCTGTGCTCGTACCACTGCATTCTTCCCTTGGCATCAGAGCAAGACCCTCTGCTTTTTTTTTTTTAAAGAAGATATAAAATGGTGAATAAGAACATGAAAATGTGTTTATTAGATATAACAATAGTAAGAATATAATATGTTATACCATAACATAATATAACATAATAATAATGGCAGAAGATTATACAGATAATATATACCATGATTTGTTTATTCATTCTTTTTTGATAGACATTTTGGTTGTTTCCACTGTTGGCTTCTGTTACTAGTACTGCTATAAACTGAATATGAACATATTATTATTACATAATAACAGAATGGGAATGGATTACTGATATATATGTTGCAAATCAATGAACCTTGAAAATATCATACTAAGTGCAAGAAGCCAGGCACACATATTATAAAAATGATAAATTCAAGTAAATGGAATAATTTTATTTAAATATGCATAATGTTTATATTTTATATTATCTATTCTAATATTCAGTTGGATTGCTGTAATGTAACATTGAATACATCTAAGGTACTGCTTTTAAGACATAATAATGCTTGCGTTGGACTGAGGGAAGTGAGTGAATAGGAGAGAGAATTAGAAGATTTGTACTAACCTTTTCTAAAACCAGACAGGAATCCTAGAGAATTGTCGTCAGGCTTTTCCCAGTTGTTTTCTACTGGCACGAACCAACAATGTTTATTAAAACAAGCATATCTGATTCTACCTTGGTAATCCATACACATTTTCCTTTACCAACTCCAAAGGATCATGTGCAATTTTTGCTGCTTGTAGTTTATTCTCTAGTTAGCTACTTATATCCTTTTTCATAGATATATAAGCATATCAGCAAACTTAACTGTCATGTGAGAAATCACCTTAATACAATGGTAGTCTTCAAGCTACTCCAGAGACACTCACAGGCTAAATTAAGATGTTTGATGAGATGCTATCAATTTTATGTGTACTTTTGGCCAGAATGTGTCCACCTGGGTCATTGGCATAAGACGTCAGAAATGTTGAGTCCTCAATATGTCAAATGTATTATTATATCATAAGTATTAGGTGTCTTTTGGTACTTCAATCCCTGTTTCTTTAGGTCCATGTCCCACAAATTAATGTCTGGCTTATCTATGTTAATTCATGTAAGGACTTCTGACTATGTCTTAAAAGCCACTTGCTTATTCATTATTATACCTATACATTTGGTGCGTTTCACTTCTGTCTTACAAACAACTAACTTACTCATTGTCTATGTTTAACATGGATTTTAAGTTTTATTCATCCTATTTTTTCCTTGTATTCTATAACAAAAGGAAATATTTCCAGTTAATGCATAAAACACACATTACAATAATTAATGGAAAATGTCATTTAAATATGATTAACTATGTCTAAAGCATTACATGTATTATTCTTGTAACAGAACTTCAGGATTTTATCTGATGAATACAAATGACATCACATTAAATAGTGATAAACTGCATTTTACTGGCCAATGCTCTTGCCTCCCTAATACAAGACCTTGTCCTATCCAAATTTTCTGACAGGTAATTTGGGCAGTCCTCAGAGTTCCTCAGGTATGCTCACAAATAGTCTACTTCATCTGAGCACTGTGGTTCTTTGGTAGATAAAATGTACTTGTGTTTCAGGCATGGGACACAATTATTCTCTAGAAGGTGTATGAGCCACCAACACAAAAACTTGTATTCTATTGTCATTTAGCATTTGTTTTAAATTCTCTTCCTCCATCTCTCTGAGGTTCTTAGATATGAATCCAGTGTGGAAGCTAGGTAAAACCAGATCTCAATGATTCTGAGTTATTCTAAGAATAGTATAGTGTCTGGGGTAGCCTTACTAGATCAAGCCCAGTCTTGAAGCTTCCTTAAGAATCACCTTTTAATGACACCATCACTTTGTTCCAATGGGCATCTTGTAGTTTTACTCCACTGATTCATTAGGAATAACTGTTTAATTGTGTAAATGGCTGGCTTTGGCTGAGACATCCCACATGCACATATATATCACATAATAATTATTCCAAATCTTTGTTAACTACCTTAGGTGATAGGTAACATGACAGTTGAGAACCTATTTTTCCACAGGGATAAGGAAACTTGCCCAAGTATTATAGTCACTGCTAGGCCTGTAATGCTCCTGCTTAATTCTCATAATACTGAAGGTAACTGCACATGTGATTATACCATCTCAAAGTGACTGAGGACAGGAGATGCTGTTACTAACATATAACTTCCAAATGCAAGATGGCACTAGTGGAGAAATAAATTGTTTCTGGAACCTGATAGTTAGCTCCAGGTGATGGGGCTTGTACCATTCTGTCAGGCTGATTGTTGTAGTACAGATTGACATTAAGTTGGTGAGCAAAAATTGGGCAGATGATCAATCCAATGTTGTTTTCAAGGAGTCTTCTTCATGTCTTTGATGATCCTTGACAGCAAGGAAGAGGAAATCTTTCTAAGACCTTATAAATATCACAGTTTCTATCCTTTAGCCACAGATGTTATTCTGTTGGCTGTTAGAAATTCTGTACTGAAAGACTGTTTATCTGACAAACAGAAGTTTTAGAATTAACAAAAGGAACTCTAAATAGTAGCCTTCTCATAAAGACCTATCTACTTGGGCATAGCAATTTGGAACCTAAAAAATAGTCTATTTACTTTGAGAAAAATTTTGGACCAAGATGCAACATTTAATGAGATCCCTGGAACTCAGAGTCAATGGCATAGTTCAGAACAATCAAATTAAATATGGTCTGAGGTTTTGCAATAAAATCTCATATGATCTTAAGCAAAAAATGAAACTCCCTTCCCAAAGTCTAGGAAAAAACGTAAACTGATGATACTAAAAAATAGGTTAAACCAAACCAAAGGAAACAGACAGTAGGATGGGAGGTTCTGCCAACACATGATGGACTGGAACAGATAGTCACATACATTATCATTTTCCAAAACATCCTCTCTCCTGGAAGCCAGTGTTACCGCTTGGCCTGCCAAAGGCCATGTGACCAGCCATTAATAACAAACTCAGATCAACTATAGCCTATACAGTCTTAACCCTTGAATTTCACAACAGTACCATTTAAAGATGAGTTGGCATATTTATTTGTTGAAGAAATTTGAAGCTCTGCAGTAGCCTAGAAGAAGAAGTTGTTTCAAGGGACATAGTTCTTTCAGAAGTTATGTTGTCTGCTTTCAGAAAGACCTGAGACTCTCATGTTTTATGTTCAACAATTCAGGGAAGACATTTACCATTTCATTGTGTGTATCATAGCTCAAAGGTACTTCCATGACAAGAAATGTGGCTGAATGTTAACTTTCTCATATCAGAAGATGACAGTTAAAAATTTACCTTGCATTTTAAACCAATCACAACAATTTTAAGAAATTCTTTTCTGCACTTAAATATTCCTCTATCAATTTTTTTAAAAGAGGCATTTTACGTAAACGTGAAATAATTTTTTTAAGTACTAAAATGGTAGTTTTTCCTCTTTAGGTAAACATTGTACTTGAAATTTTAATCAATGTCTTAATTTAATCCTACAAGTAACTCTGCTCTGCAACATAGAAAGTTGAAAAACATAAAGCCCCAGGGGGGCTAAGTAATGATTCCATTCAGTATGGTTTATGAAATTAATATCTCCTTTTCCAGCAATACCCACAATATTCCCAGGGAAAATACAAAATTTTCTTTGAAACTGAAATATGCATTTCTTAGTGAACTTCTATTTCAATTTTTTTATTATGGTAAAATTCACATAACATAAAATTTACCATCTTAAGCATTTTAAAGTCCAATAACATTAAGTATGTTCACATTGTTGTAAAATCATCACCACTATCTATCTCCAGAACAGTTTTCATCTTGTAAACTGTAACTGCATACTGATTAAACAATAATTTAATCAGTAATTAAGTAATCAGGATGGGAGGTTCTGCCAACACATATGGACTGAAACAGATAGTCAAATACATTATCATTTTCCAAAACATCCTCACTCCTGGAAGCCAGTATTACCATTTGGCCTGCCAAAGGCCATGTGCCCAGCCATTAATGACAAACTGAGATCAACTATATCCTATACAAAAACACATCAAAATCTAATTCACCACAGTCAAGTAGGCTTCATCCCTTGGATGCAGCATACACAAATACATAAATGTGATTATTCACATAAACAGAACTAAAGACAAAACCCACATGATTATCTCAATAAATGCACAAAAGACTTTCAATAAAATTCAATGTCAATTCATGTTAAAAACTCTCAGTTTTTAAAGTAGCTATTGAAGGAGTATATCCCAAAATAATAAGAGCCATCTATGACAAACCCACGGCCAACATTATACTGAATGGGCAAAATCTGGAACCTTTCCCCTTGAAATCTAGCGCAAGACAAGGAGGCCATCTCTCATCACTCCTATTCAACATAGTATTGGAAGTCCCAGTCAGAGCAGTCAGGCAAGAGAAAGAAATAAAGGGCATTCAAATAGGAAGAGAGGAAGTCAAACTATCTCTGTTTGAAGTCAACATGATTCTATATCTAGAAAACCCCAGAGTCTCAGTCTAAAAGCTCCTTCATCTGATAGACAACTTCAGCAAACTTTCAGGATACAAAAGCAGTGTACAAAAAGCACTAGAATTCCTATACACCAACAACAGCCACACTGAGAGCCAAATCAGAAATTAGATCCCATTCACAATTGCCACAAAAGAAGAAAAATACCTAGGAAAACAGCTAACCTAGAAGGTGAAAGATCTCTATGATGAGAATTACAAAACACTACTCAGAGAAATCAGAGCTGACACAAGCAAATAGAAAAACATACCATGTTCATGGATAGGAAGAATCAACATCATTAAAATGACCTTAATGATCCAATTAATTTATGGATTCAATGATATTCTTATTATTAAAATTAAATTAAATGATATTGCTATTATTTATCATTTAAAATGGCCATAATGAACCAAGAAATTTACAGATTCAATGATATTTCCTACCAATGACATTCTTCACAGAACTAGAAAAAAACTATTTAAAAATTCATGTGGAACCAAAAAAGAGCCCAAATAGTCAAGGCAATCCTAAGCAAACAAAGCAAAGCTGAAGGCATTATGTTACCCACTTCAAGCTATGTTACCAGTCCATAGCAACCAAACAACATGGTACTGGTACAAAAATAGGCACATAGACTGTTGAAACAGAATACAGAGTCAGAAATAAGGTTGTACACCTATGATCACCTGATCTTTGACAAAGCTGACAAAAACGAGCAATGGGAAAAAGACTCCCTATTCAATAAATGGTGCTGAGATAACTGGCTAGCCTTATGCAGAAAACTGAAGCTGGACTCCTTCCTTGCACTGTATACAAAAATCAACTTAAGAGGGAGTAAAGACTTAAATATGTATGGGATTGCTGAAAACTATAAAAACTGTAAAAACTATGAAAACTGAAAACTATAAAAACCCTGGAAGACAACCTAAGTAATACCATCCCGGACATAGGAAAACTATAAAAACTATAAAAACTGGAAACTATAAAAACCCTGGAAGACAACCTAAGTAATACCATCCTGGACATAGGAATGAGCAAAGATTTGAAGATAAAGAAAACAAAAGCAATAGCAACAGAAGCAAAAGTTGACAAAATGGATCTAATTTTTAAGAGCTTCTGCACAGCAAGATAAGCTATCAACAGAGTAAACAAACAAGATGCAGAAGGGGAGAAAATATCTACAAACTACACATTTGACAAAAGTTTAATATCCAGCATCTATAAGAAACTTAAACTTACAAGAGAAATGTACTTGTTGGCAAAGGACATGAACAAACACCTTTTTTAAAGAAGACGTGAGGCCAATAAGCATATGAAGAAAAGCCCAATATCACTGATCATTAGAGAAATGCAAATCAGAACCACAATGAGATACCATCTCACCCCAGTAAGAATGGTTATTATTAAAAAGTCAAAAAGTAACAGATGCTGGTGAGGTTGCTGAGAAAAGGGAGCATTTGTACACCATTGGCGGGAGTGTAAATTATTTCAACCATTGTGGAAAGCAGCACGGTGACTCCCCAAAGAGCTAAAAGCAGAGAACTACCATTCTACTCAGCAATCCCATAACTGAGTATATACCCAGAGGAATATAAAACATTCTACCATAAATATGCATGCATGTGAATGTTCATTACAGCACTATTCACAATAGCGAAGACAGTAAATCAACCTAAATGCTCATCATCAGTGACAGAGTGGATAAAGAAAATTAACCACCATGGAATACTATGCAGTCATAAAAAACAAGATTATGTCTTTTGCAGAAATATGGATGGAGCTGGAATACTATTCACATCTACCATGGAATACTATGCAGCCATAAAAATCAAAATTACATCTTTTGCAGAAATATGGATGGAGCTGGAATACTATTCACATCCACTGTGGAATACTATGCAGCCATAAAAATCAAAATTACATCTTTTGCAGAAATATGGATGGAGCTGGAGATTCTTATCCTCAGCAAACTAACCCAGGAAGAGAAAACCAAATACCACATAATTTCATATATAAGTGGGAGTTAAACAATGAGAACTTATGAACACAAATAAGGGAATGATAGACACTGGGTTCTATGTAAGGGTGGTAATTGGATGGAGGGAGAAGAGTAGAAAGATAACTTGGGTACTGGGCTTCATTCCTGGGTGATTTAATAATCAGTACAACAAACCCTCATGATATGAGTTTACCTATGTAACAGACCTTCACATGTACCCCAAAACCTAAAATAAAGTTAAAAAAATAGACAGTTGACTACATTAAATGTTCACATTTACAAACAAATCACTATGAGGAGGATTCAGTATATACAACAGATGAAAGAATTAGTATTTCAAAACTCAAAAAATACAGGAATTGGAATAAAAAATTGATGGATAAATTAAGTAGTAGATGAGAACAGAAAAAGAAAATTGATACATTGAAATATTGGTCAATAGATACTGTGTCTGCAATTTTTTCACATTTCTCCAGTTAACTCTTTCTTCTGATACAATAATTAATTTATGCTTTCACCACTGTCACCAGGTTTTTTACCCATCACAGCCCTGTGCTCATTCTTTAGTTCGTAGAAAATGGTTACATTAAATGCTCTTCATAATGAAGGAAAACACATTGAAAATTAAAATGTAAATAAAGCTGGAAATAGATTTGTAAAATTTATATTAAGCAACAGGCTATTTTTAATGTAAAGAAAATGGTTGGCTGGACACGGTGGCTCATGCTTGTAATCCCAGCACTTCGGGAGGCCAAGGCGGGCAGACCACCTGAGGTGAGTAGTTTGAGACCAGCCTGGCCAACATGGTGAAATGCCATCTCTACTGAAAATACAAAAATTAGCCAGGTGTGGTGGTGCATGCCTGTTAGACCCAGCTACTTGGGAGGCTGAGGCAGGAGAATTGCTTGAACCTTGGAGGTGGAGGTTGCAATGAGCCGAGATCACGTTATTGCACTCCAGCCTGGGCAACACACCGAGACTCTGTATCAAAAAAAAAAAAAAAAAAAAAAAAAAAAAAAAAGGAAATGTTTAGAGATAAATAAGAAAAAAAATAACAATTTTAATTTAAAAAATAGAAAAAGAGCACGATGATTCATATGACTGGCTAAGGGTTGGATGAGACCCTTCTTCATCAGTTGATATACCCAGCTCTGGGCACAGAAGGGACTTGCTTGGCAAGTACAAAGGGAAATTGCTATTCTCTGCTGGCAGAAATGAAAATTGTCTTCCAAACAAGTTGTACCAATTTAGATACATATTATCAGAATTTAAAGTTAATTCCACTTTTAGAAATCTATCCAAAAAGTTTGAAACTGATTTTGGCACTAATTTTGTGGGAGAAAGTCAAGATAGAATGTAAAAAAGACTGAAATTTGAGTAACAAGAATTTCTAGGGTTGAAGATAAATGAAGTAAACCAGTCAAGAGAGAAAAGAGATGTTCAGGGAAGTACAGTACATGAAAACTAGGAAGTGCAATGTCAAGGAAGTCAGAGAGAAAAATGTAATTTCAACAGGAAGTCAACCTTTAGAGAATCAGTTAACATGATTTTCAAGTGGATGAAATTGACCCATTTAGAAACTGATATTGGAATACTGTCTCAAACTTGTTTGACACTTAATATCATTTTTGGAAGTTGTAAAATGCACCTGGTGCTCACCAATGGTTTAAATGAAGAATACATATACACATTCACTTTTGTCTTTAAAAATCTCGTTTTCAAATCACAACGAAATGCGAAATGGATCTAAAATTTGAATCTCAGGCTCTTAGACAAGGCAATACTGCTTTATTATTTTGCGTAGATAACCCATCAAAATACAAACTATTTAAGAAGTCAGCTGCTGCTATACAGGTCATCTGGAAAGTCCAGAGAAGGACCATGTGCTGCTGCTGGGAAAGGAAAATTGTCTTCTGGGCTCGTGAGCTGGTGTATTTGTCTGCTGAGTGGCTTCAGTGGTTTTATCTGCTGCTGAAAGAGACAGAGAAAGGGATAAAACAGGACTGTAATCTACACCACAAAGAGCTGGAGGAGAACCGTAGCCAAGTGAGTGTTTTGTTTGTGTGCTGCCCCCTCTGGCACATTGTATTGCTGCAGGAATTGTATCGGTTTTTAATCATCATTCAAATATCAGCAATCCAACCTTGGCATTCATTGGTTTTTTTAATACAGCTTGCTAATAGCCCAAAAGAGCTAGCACCTGCAACTCCCAAATTACAATTTTCAAAGCATAGTAATATCGTGGCATGAAGGGTAAGTGCCTCCCATAATCTTACACATTCATGGAATAGACCCAGAGAAAATACTAGCTAGAACAGTTAGAAACTGATTTTTGCTTTCAGTTAGACAATCTCTCTGCAGATTGTCAGCATCCATAGGTTTTGATATATGTTGGGGTCAGCTTCACATACCAATGGATGACTGTACTGATTCCATTTCAAATCATGAAAATAGGCTGTAGATCTGTTATGGTTTGGATCTTTGAAATTCACATGGGCTCTGAGGTTCAACACTGGGCATTGAAAATTCTCTCTTCTTTTTTTTAAGTCTTTTTTTGTTCCTGAAAAGCTCAAGGATTAATCTAAAGAATAAATTATAAAAATGTTCCATTAAAAATATCAAACTGATTAGCAAAGATGACAAAAAGAACAAAACTCAATCCTTATGGCAATATGAGGAAGTAGATGTCTTTTCTTTAGTAAGTGAGAAAACTGTCTCATATCTTCAGGAGGAAAACTGTGCAATAGGAACAAAATCTGTAATTCCTTATTGAGTCAACATTGGTATTGGTAGGAATTGATTCTAAGGATCTAATAAGTCAAGTGTCTAAATAGCTAAGTATAAGTACTATAAGCTTTAAAACAACCTACGTGTTTAACAGTGATGGAATTGTATTCCATTCTTTAAGTGTTGTTGATTTTATGTCCTTTAAAATGTTGTGGGAGCATATTTGACGTGGAGACACATTGTGTTCTTTTTCTTGCTAACAGTTGAATATGAAAAAAATTTAAGCCCACAGAAAAATGGAATGAATTGCACCTAAAACACCCATGTAACTACACCTAGATTCTTTAAACTTTTATTATACTTGCTTTATCACTGATCTATCCATTTATTGCTGTCCACCAGTCAATTCATCTTTTTATTTGTAATGCATTTCAAAATAAGATGCAGTTCACTTCCATCTAAATACTTTAGGTTGCATATGATTAACTGATAGCAATATTTTTTATAGTCTTCTAGGTAAAATTCACATAAGTAAAATGCACAAATCTTAAGTGGACCATTGAATGAATTTTGACAAATGCCTACACCTGTATGATGCAAACCCCTGTCAATGTCAAATGTTACAATCACCTAGAAAGTTCCATTGCCTCTTTCCCACTTTCAGCCTTGTCCTGCCACAGAAAACACGCTTCCAATTTTTTCTATCATAGATAAGCTTTGCCTGCCCTAGAACTGCATATTAATAAACTCATACAATGTGCACTCGACAGTTTAGCTTTTTTCACTCAGCATTATTTTTCGAGATCTGCTCATATTGTTTGTGTATAGGTGGCTCACTCCTTTGTATTGCTGAAATCTACTCCAGCATGTTAAAACACTACATTTTATCCAGTCTCCTGATGAGGGACACTTGGGCTGGGAAAGATGTAATGTGCAACATGTAATGTGTTCTTAAATCATCAACATGACAACAGGGAATCCCCTTGGTGGCAGATTTTGGAGACCAACTTTGCTACTTACATGCTTTCTAGGTCTTCTGCAGTTAACCTTCAATAATTAACAAATAATTTACCCCATTGAATTACTAGACTGCATGTGATATACTGTAAGGAGCTGATAAAAGACAACATTGAGCTATAACTTGAGTCTCTTTCCCTGAAATCATTGGGAAGAACAAAAATGCTTGGCTGGGAGAGCCACCGCAGATGACTGTCTCCCCACAGAAGCCTGTAAAGTCACCAAAGTGCTGTCTGTGGAAAAACATCTTGTGAAAAACTCTTTTCTAAACAAAGACTCAGACTGGAGTCCTGTGCCTGGATTAGAAAGCCACCTCGTAAAATTTCCCAGTTATTTTTTCTCTTTTTTACAAAGATGGTGAATTGACCTTTTCTTGTTTCCTACGGAGAACAGGATGAAAAAAAGAAATAAAGTATTTTACGAAAGACAATTAAGAATAAACAATGTGAGGGGAGGGGAAAATCTAAGCTTATATGAAAGGGTAAAAAATGCCAACTAAGTGCATTACCTCATCTCATTAAACCCATGCAACAGGCACACGGTAAGTTTCAGTTTCGCTGACAAAGGGGGAGTAGTCAAGTGATGTGATTTGGCAAAAATCACAAAAAGTGTTAGTGTATTACTTGTGAACCATAAGTCTTGTGCCTTTATTCATAAAGCAAAATTATTGTGCCTTTATTTGTAAACCAAAATTCTCCCTGATTTATCTGAAGACCCTCAAATGTGCCATTACATTTACCACATTTTTTAAAAGTTATATCTTAATTTGAGGCATTGTGACTTTTGTTTGTCATTGAAGCCAAAAGACAAAACAGGGGTCATTTGCAATGAACAGCTAATTACCTTGGTGGTCTTCAGGTGGATTCGGAGACACTCTAGCCTTCCTGAGGGACTTGCACAGCAGAGTTGGAAAATGGGATTGGAGGCTGGGGAGCCAGTCCTGATTTTTCTCTTTCCACTCTTACTCAGAAGGGTAATGATTGAAGAGCACAGGATTACTGACGGGGAAGGAACAGAACCTAGATTTTCTCACTTTTGATTTGAAAGTCAAGCCATTGGATGAGGCTTAGTTAGGGCCACAGCGAGGACTCTTGGACACTGTGGTTCCCTGGTGCCCTAGGCATCCTTCTGCACTTATGCCTTTTTATGCAAAGGGAGCCAGAATGAGGCCTTTGGCCAATCCGCTGTGTGAGGGCCTCAGAGAGCAGGCCTGAGCCACAGGAAGACCAAGGGATCCTGCAGTTGCCTGGATTACTCTTCTAAGAAGGCCTGAGAGAAGGATCACTTGGCAGAATAGTAGGCAAAGCCCTGGATGTGGAATCAGAAGATGGCTTTCAGCCCCAGCCCTACCCAAGGGGTTATGGGTTAACTCTTGAAGGTTCAGTTTTCCAATATAGGTTGACAGTATACCAAAGAAAATACTTTATTATATTAAAGCACTTGCTACTGATCCCAGTCTTAATATCCTCAGTTAGAAAGGTTTACTCAGATTTTTCTTAAGCACTCTTTTACATAACACTTTGTGTTAGGCATTGATGATTACCTAAAGACAAACAATTTAATGATTGAAAACTTAGATGAGTCCAACTATCTCAGTCTGACTTCCAGCTCCACTTCTGGTAAGTGGAGAGAGATTGGAAAGTTATTCAACCTGTCTCTGCTTAGTTTTCTCATCTGTTAAATAAGTACCTTTCTCAAGGTTATTATAAGTATTACATGAGTTAATATTTGTAAATAACTTACAATAGCTCCTGGCCCATGAAAGCGTAATCTACTTTGCTATTATGAAGGTTGTTAGCCATGACACCTGCTTTGAAGACAGGAATGATTATAGAGATGAGAATAACAATATATTTAGCTCTTATTCTGATAAAGGTATTAGTCCAAAGGATATAGTAAACTTGTGTGTGAGCCAGAAAGTTTATAATAACTTACTTGAAATCAGAAGTAATCAACCAACCAAGAATAGTTATGGATCACTGCCCCCCTCCCTGCCAAATAAATGAAAAGAAGCTATTAATCTGTCTAGGCATTTCAGGTCTGGGCTGATGCAGCGTCCTGTTATGGAATAGGATCTACCAGCACCCTAGAGCTCCTAAGTGGATCCCTTCAACTCCATCAACCACCATAACTGGCATGGGTGAAGTGGGGAGCAATCCCAGGGAGAGAGCTGTGAGCCCCTCATGGTGGCTCCCTTGGGGGTCAACTACTCAGCTCAGGCTTGCTGTCTGTGTAATCTTCTCTTTTCTCAGAATTACAACAATCTCTGCTGGCCTCTCCTATTGGACCTCCCCTTTCTTTTCCCAGATTCATTTCTCCAGGGGGAGAGATTAGAAAGAATAAAAGAATTGCACAAGATTAGAACAAATAAAAGAATTGCACAACTCTTTCCCTTTCTGCCTTTGCTAAAATTATCCTGATGCACTGGCCACAAAATACCAGTCACTCAAGAAGAGGAGTCTGCCAGGAGTGTGTTGGGAGAGAAGATAAACACGAGGACCAGTTGGAGAAGGCAAGGCAAAATTAAGAAGGCAAGCCAGAGTCAGAAACCACCTGTCAGCACCACACTGTCTAGCAGCTGGCAGGGTGTGGACACCTGAGAGTGAAGCCAAAAAGGGAACCGGTAGAGGTAATTATTTCTAGCATAATTTTTTTTAAAAAATAGAGTCATCTTTTTAAAAAAATGGAATCAGGCTGCATTCACAGTTATCCTATTGGATTTATTAAAGGTACAATTCACTGGGTTTGGGTTTGACTATATATATATGCACTCAGTAATAAAATATATTTTTATATATCTATAATATACATATATATTTATGTAAGTAAATATATATATTTTACTATTGAGTTTTATGAAGAAAGTTATAGACTCCCAAGAAATCATTAAAAACATACAGCACTAGTCTTTCAAGAGAGAGGAAGTTCTCAGTTTATCCTCCCTAAATGCAGTTAACCATTATGTAGAAACAGTCCAGAGAACGAAGCCCATAGAAGCACCATGAGGTTGAGTTATACAGCGGGGTGAGGGGGTGTACCCTCACCTATACCTCCTGGAGGCAGGAAAACAGACCCCATGTGGCATCAGGATTGAGTTTCATCCCTTTCCTGACCCAGGAGGATACCCAGAGCTCATTCTCCTTAGTCCTCACTTGTAGGTGCAGAAGCTTTCCTTTCCAGACTCCATTGCCTTTCTCAATGTCAAGGCCACAACATCTTTTTAAGAAAGCCTTACGTTTTGGCTCACTGAAGAGAGGGAAGTTCTGATTGAGGACACTTGGAATAGGACTGTCTTGGTTCACAGACAGTTATTCCTGAAGAATAATCAACAAGTGATAATTGGGCATTTATTTTTGTATGATAACCAGGAGAGCAATCTAAGTCCTCTTCAAGAGATGTGTACAGAGCTGTCTTAAAAGTAGTGGACCCTGCAATTATTGGCTCAGCTTAGGATGGACTGCCATCTCTCTGGCAGAGGCTGGGCCAGCTCCTGATTCCTTTGCATCTGGTCCCTTCAGGTGTGGTTCCCTTGCACGGGGGTCCACTGAGTTCCTCACAGGTCATGTGCCCTCCCCATCCCAGGCCTAGCTTCCCTTATGGGGAGACTGTGGTCTGGTTTTTCACTGAATCCCCTTGTACGATAATATTAATATCATAAACTCTACCTTGATTCCATCAGGACCTAATACTTTTTACTTTCAGTCTGTGTTGACAATGTTCTTTTTGGAAGTTACTAGTTTCTTTGCCATTTGTTGGGCTGGCTGGCTGGCTGACATTGGTGCTGGATCTTCATTTCTGTTTCTAGCTCCATGCTTACACTTCCCCCATAGAATCCCAGATATATCATAACATGGACTATCTTTGGCCTTTTTCACACAGCTTACCCTGCATGTTGAGATCTAGAGAACCCCCCAGCAAGAACCTGAGAAGAATAACCTTTCATTTCAAGTTCAGGCACAACCTCCCTAGTAGATAGCTCCTGGGGACAGACAACTATTTTACATTCAATCAAATATTGTATGTTCAAAATACAATTTCTTCCAAATTGGAAGAAGATGCTTTCAAATATTGAATTTCCTTCCCTTAGGTAAGCATCATCTGCTTTAGCCCTGGTCCCAGGGCCTCATCCTAACATACCCAAGCATTCTGGCCTCTACCTCTGTGTTACTAACGTCAGTTCTTTTGCTTTTCATTATTTCTGACACAGTTAAAGGAATTAAGACAGATTCTCTTCTCTTCCCCTTCCCAAGAACCACTGCCATGGCCTTCCAAGATTTCAATAGATTCAATATTTTAGCGTTTAGAAAATATAAGAAGTGGAGGGTGAAATGAAAGGGAGAACAAAGAGAAAACAAGGACTTTATGCCTGCTCCCAAGCCATAGCCTCTCTCTTTCCCCTCATCCTCCTGTTTATCAGCCTGATTTTCCTCAATAATTCCCTTCATGTGGACAATTAGGAGTTCTACCCATTCCTTCTTTATGATCCTGTGAAAATCAAGTTCTAATTAACATAAGGAGGGGGCCTGGCCCCTGCTCAGGCCTCAAGAGACCAAACCATGACTTTTTAAATTCCTCAGATTTTAGGGCCTACAGGAAGTCTTCAAAGCCCAGCTTCATTACACCATCTTTCACTTTTGGAGAATATTTTTGAAGGAATTGATCACCATAGGTGATTCTGGTGGAGGTTGGTGGCGGGGAAGGGTTCTTCCCCAGCCCCTTGCTCTAACTGCCCTGAGTGCGGCTGGAGGTCTCAAGTCAGGAAGAGCTCTGAAGCCCAAATTTGATTTTGTCCAATTCAAGGGCTATTTTGAAATAGTGTGGTCATGATCGGCTAAGTCATTTGGGAAACATTTTCTGAAATTTTAGCTTGGGATTAAATGGTAGGGGGAGATCCTGATCTCTGGTGAGTTGAATGGAAACACAGTTTTCCAAGAGAAGTGAGAAAACTTCTTTAGCACATGAGGACTGAAATAAATGTCCTAAATCTCTTCCACAGACTAACAGATGCTCCTCTGGCTGAAAGACCCCAAAATGCTAAGTTCCTGGACATGGCAGGACAAAGGCTGGCCGTCTTCCATTTGCCTCCACCTCCCTTCTTGATAAGTGACTGCCAGCTGCAGACTGGTTTCAGCTGGTCTCCAGAGGACGCACAGTTCCTGGAATTTTCCCTACATTTCACCTTTTACCCTGTGGGACCTAATTATAATGCATTAGAATGGTAAATCTCCATCCCAAAGCAAACATGGGTCATTTGTCACCATATGTCTCATACACATAATATGCATCTGTTTCATGCCCTTCATGAATATTCATAATATTTTCCAATATCCTGTTGAATATGTATGTTCCACCTTCCCATTTAGCATAAATACTTATTTCTTCTTTCTCTCATTTGAAATGTGGATTTACATTCTGGGTTGGAGGCTTGCTTTCCACCTGCAGGACATAACCTCCCTAGAAATAAAGTTCTCCTTTGCATTTGCTGGCATTGTGACCCTTTTTTATTACCTACATACCTCATTTCATTGTCAACCCAATCTAAGCATGGCATAACACATCCTATTTTTAGACCTATGATGCTAATTTAAGGCACCGATTTTGCATTCATTTATTCAGTTAACAGAAGAGCCTAAATTCAAGTGAAGGCACCGCATTCAATGCAATAAAACAGTGCTTGAAGTTCCCTTCTGAAACAACGAATTTGAATGCATTGCCTAAGCAAATCTTTTAAAGTTTCATATGTTGTAAATTAGGAAGCCAGTGGAACATAAGACCATAAAAGCATCCCCAGAACTTTAGAATGAAAAATAATCTTATAAAGAAAGAAACAGAATCCTAAAATGAGAATGTTAGACTAAAGTCATACATTCACCAACTTCATAGTTGTCAAAACCCTAGAACCCATACTGACTTTGATTTGTTCCTCTTTAAGGGATGAAATATTTCAAACACATAGAAAAAAGCAGAGAAGAACATATTCAACATTCTTCACATAGAATGTTGCCCTATTTTAGTAAAAGCCTTTTAGCCTGAATTTGAGAACCCGGTATACCACTCTACTGATCCTATTTTCTTTCTTCCTCCTCAGAGTTAACATCCTTCTCAGTTTACTGCTCATCATTTCCTGACATGTTTTCCTGCTTTGACATAATATTCAATTATCCCTAAATGTATATACAATGTTTTCATGATTTTTAACTTTTGCTGTTTGTAGTTTTCGTCTCTATATTTCACGTAATATTGAAATTCTGTGTAACAAAGAATATAAAAATATTCCGATAATGTCACCAATTTTTTCTAATGACATAGAAATCACATCACTTTTATTTCCCGGGTTGAGTTACTAAGTAGTTAGGATATGAGATCCCAAAATGTGATATTTCCAGAAAGTGAATATGCACATCGACATTTTAAAGATAGATGGAGAAGTCCATGAAGCAGCCAGAAGAAACAGAACAGAAGAAATATTAAGGATCATCAAAGTGTTGAAGTGGTTAACAGTGTCAACAGTGACAGGCACTGTTTTAGGAGGTATTATGGGAATGATCAGTTTTCATGTAGGAAGGAATGAGGGGAATTGAAGAATTTATTTTACCACAAGACAGAAAAGCATTCAATCTTTTTCTCTGCCCACAGTCCCTAACGCATATAATAAAATTCTTTCACTTAGAGAAACTTATGTGACAGTGCCCAGAATAAAAGAATTTCAGACTTTATAAATAAACTACACACAAATAGTCTCTGTGAAATAGTTCAGAGTACAGTTTCTTCTTATCTGTTAATATTTCCACCTATAAGAATATCACTTCAAAAAGCATCGCTTATCAAAACTAAACCCTGCACAAATCCTTACCCACTATGTTTTGTTGCCTTCTCCAAAAGAAACTTGAGAGTTGGGGTTTGGATTCAGTTGGAATTCCATCATCAGCACTTCACTGGGCAACATTGGGCATGTTATTTAACCACTATGAGCTTCAGCTTCCTCTCTCTTAAGTGGAAATAATAGGTTTGTTTTGAGGATAAGTCAGTTAATACATGCAGTAAGTGCTTAATGGATTGCAGTCATGCTAAGGCTCTAGT
The DNA here is from genome assembly GCF_009761245.1 of Sapajus apella. Lineage (NCBI taxonomy): Eukaryota > Metazoa > Chordata > Mammalia > Primates > Cebidae > Sapajus > Sapajus apella. Next base: position 231,490 of record NW_022436959.1, read on the forward strand.
AGATATTTTAAAATGCCGTTGCTTTTCTTTTTGGTACCTCTTCCTCTCTATATCTGTATCCAACTCTTTTATGTTTGTGAGTACATTGTAACTTATGGCTTTGGTTTGCATGTACTTATTTGTAACTGCTATTCATATAAACAGTGTGATTGTCTCCTTGGTAAAGTCGAGCTCCTGCCCTCCTCAGAACTTTTTTTTTTTTACTCTCAGCACTTGTATGGCATCTCACTTTTAGTATGTGACAAATTAGACTGAAAAACAAAATCATGATAATCTTGACAGATGAAGAAAATGTATATGATGAAATTCAACATTCATGATTTAAGAAAAACACATACTCTTAGCAAACTAGGTTAGAACAGAACCTTGATAATCTGAAAAAGAAAATCTACAAAAAACCCAAAACAACAGAACATCAGCAAATGTCATACTTTGTGATAAAAATGAAATTATTCCCTGTGAAATGGGAAAAAAGGCAAAGATGTTATCTTTCCTAAGCAGAATTTTGCTCAAGTTCATAGTTAAATAGTCAATATAATAAGGCAACAAAAAAGACATTAAAAGTATAAAATTTGGAAATAAAGAAACAAAAGTAAACTTCTAGTATGTGCAGTCAGTATGATTACCTGTAAAAATTAAAATAATTCAGAGATAAATCATAAGAATTAGAGTGTTCTGCAAGATTGCTGTGTACAAAATTGTTTAAAGGCCAGTTCATTTCCCTATATTGAAAACAGTTAGAAAATAAAATTTAATAAATGCTTTTATTATAACATCACAACGTAATATGCCTAGGAATAAATCTAACTAAAGTTGTGCTAGGCCTCTATCCAGAAAGCCACAAACATTAAGAGAAATTAAAGAAAACTTAAACCTAAGTTGTGTGTAATAAAATATGATGGATTAGAATACTGTCTTATATTAATTCTCCATGAAATGATGCAATTAAAACTCTTATAGGCTTATATCTTTTGTATTTTGACATGCTAATTCTAAAATGTGTAAAGAAATTCAGAAGAATTAAGATAGCCAAGATCTCCTTAAAGAAGAAATGCAAGATAAAGACTTATTTAGCAGATATCAAAACGTATTATAAAGCTACAGCAATTAAGATAGTGTGGTACTGTGACATGAATAGGCAAATATATCAATGTATATTGGAAACATGCCAGAAAAACCAGAAATCATCTGCTGCCTATGAGAACAGCTGACACTGCAAAATAAAGCTTCTCAGTTCTGGCTGGACTCCACCTTGCGCTGGAGTATTCTGATTGTTTAGGGGCTTGGGGGACCAGGAGCAGCAGTGTTGGGATGTGCTACACCTACTTCTGCTCGGTGTGGCTGCTTTGCTCCCATTACATTTCAGTGCCTTTGTCTAGAAAATTAATCTATAGCTCACTGAAATTCCAAGATTCCCTAGGAGAGAAGGGGAACCAGAGAATGTCAGGTTTAGATACGATAGTGCACGGCAGGAGGCTGCTGGCTCTTTGAGGTCAATTTTTGTGAGCAAGTCATATCAGTTGACTTTGTCTACTAAACCCCTGAATTCAACTGGTAGGACTTTGGGGATAAATAAGAACAATTGCTACATGGAACAGATAGATCCCTCCAGCTCCCAATTCTGGTGGCCTAAGGCTGTGAGCATAAACCAGCCAAGCTTGAAAGGATTATTAAAATCTCCAAAGGAAGCTAGAGCAGCAAGGGAGGAAAGACTGGGGTTCAAGTGTCACAGCAGAAGTCCCATCTCTGGGAGCCTGAGATGATAACATTAGGAAGGAAGATCTGAGTCTCTCTCAAGTACCTGGTGAACTGGCATTTGGTGACTTTTCAATCAGAGAGTAATAAAAGCTGGAATTATTGATGCAGGAAGATGTAAGTGGAGGTTTCAGTCCCCCTAACCCAACTCTCTGTGTAGAAGGGGCTAGACGTCCAGAGGCTGACTACAAGGCAAAACGGAGGTTTTAATGCTGGTGTTATTTCTTTTACTTCAAGAACCTTGTTTATACCTGGAAGTTGATCCTTTTATTCTTCCCAACAACTCTTCTGCTTTTTGAAAATGAGCTGGACGAAGCTCTAAACTAGTTTCTATAAAAGTATTTTGAACTGTTTGACATTTTAAAAAAATGTGTTCAGATGATAAAGTCTCAAATAGTTTCCTATTTGGAAAAGATACTCGCAAAGTAGATTAGGGATACTTAATGAAGACATGGATCATTTACTAGTAAAGTTCAAATATTTTTGATAATAATTTTTAAAAGGAAAACATTGCATTGCTGGGTAAAGACTGAGGAAAAGCATAGAGAGAAATATGACAAAAATAGATTTTTTAAAAGTTTTTCATTAAATGAAAAGTATGATAATGGTTTCAGGAATAGCTGAATCCAGATACTCTCACAATATGACCAGAAAGTGTTCTATATTCATCTGTCATCTCTGAATTTCTTTTCACTATTTTTATTCTCTGAAAGACTCTTACCGCTTGGTGATAAAAATGCAGCCATAAAAACAATGAGGTCATGTCCTTTGCAGGGACAGGGATGAAGCTGGAAACCATCATTCTCAGCAAATTAAAACAAGAACAGAAAACCAAACACTGCATGTTCTCATTCATAAGTGGGAGTCAAACAATGAGAACACATGGACACAGGGAGGGGAACATCACACAGCGGGGCCTATCGGGGGATGGGGGGCTAGGGGAGGTATAGCATTAGGAGAAATACCTAATGTAGATGACGGGTTGATGGGTGCAGCAAACCACCATGGCAAGTGTATACCTGTGTAACAAACCTGCACGTTCTGCACAAGTATCTCAGAATTTAAAGTATATATATATAGAGAGAGAACCTGAACAACTTGTCTTCATTTTCCCACCTTCACAACTCCAGTGAAAAGAGTGCATGCCTGAGTCATGTAGATAAAAAATGTGAAGGGGGATTTTCCCTAAGCGATACTGTGCTGATAAACATATTTGTCTACTGCAAAATAGTTATTCATTAAATGGAGCTACTATAAGCATCTATCTCAGAAAGCATTTGCCATGCTTGTAAACTTCATCAGTCTTACCAGCATACCTTCTTCACTCTGGGAAGATACTTGGGTTGTCTTCACTCCTGACATTTACCTCAGTTTTAGATCTTCACAATTTTAGGTGGGTAGAGGTCACTGAAAGCCGTGGTGTACCATGTTTTCTTTTCTAGGGATCTTTTTTGTGGTTTTAAAACCAGTGTTATTTTTCAAGTTGCTCTTTTCCTATTTAATAAAGTACTTAATTTATGTGAATTTTAAAGATGTGGCCCATAATTATTTGGTCCATAGCTTTGGCCAAGTCTGTCCTCAAAAGAATGCTTGATGAGATACTTTAATTTCAAAAGTAAACTTGCCCACCACTAATTCATTCAACAGCCATTTACTAAATGCTTGATAATTACTGTAACTGTTTAAGCACAGAGTCCATTCATTAACAGCTTAGGATCGCTGTCCACAAAATCCCAAAGTAGTGAATCTATTTCCCCAACTTAAGATCTATTCCCTCCTTCCCTAATGGAAGCTTAGACTTCTCTCTAAGAAATTTAAATTTTGTCCCCAAAATCTTGATATTTCATCTTAACCAAAGTTATATTTGAAGGCAAGAATCAGTAAGTAGGGTCTGATACAAACAGCACCATTTATAACAAACAGAAAACAAGACACCTGCCAGCTTTGAGTCTTGTTTTGATAAATTGAGCATGCACCCAAACTCTCATCCCTATGTAAGATTTCTGCAACTTAATTAAAATAGTAAGTATTACAAACTCCTTAAAGCTACCTTATATATCAGAAACCCTAACTGAAGTGGTCCTATAAGGCTCTGTGGTAATTCTATATTCTTCAAAAAACCTATAATAAAATATATACATAGATAAGTAATAAATAGATTTTTTTTCTTCTGTTATCCCTGTTTTTCAGGAAGAAGCAAAATGCAACCTAATGAATTGGAGACAATTGGTGGCGGTTTATAATAATTTAGTCCAAAGGTATGTTGGAGTTTGTAGAAAATGGCATGGAATTCTTTCCTTTTGTTCCTGTCTAGGCTCTTGGTGGCTGTCAACGTTCTTAGTCATCTTCACGGCAAGAAACCTGCAGACAACTAGAAGAATGCAAGTTACAGTATCTAAAGCATACAAATAGTAAATACAAACTATTGTTTGTATTTGTAAATACAAACACAGTCAAAGTAAATACAAACACAGTATAGTTACAGTAAATACAAACTCAAAGACTGTGGCAAACTCTGGCATTTCTGAAAAAGACACATCCATGTGCCATGCTTGGCAGAGGGCATATGAGTGACAATCCAGGCTGGCCACTAAGTGAGCCACCATCTCTCTCTGGTCTTGTTTTAGGGGCCAGATTTCCTTTGAGGACTCTGGGTAAGCTCTTGGCCTTGCCTGCCTGGCTGACCTGGAAACCTACACCATGAATCAAAGGAACTGGTAGGTGATGAGATAAGGTTCAGACTTTTGGCTCTCTAGATATGATCTCTCCACTTCATTCCAGAAAACAGGCAAAGAACTCATCCTCTTTGCAAAATTAGGAGAAATACTTAATGTAGATGATGGCTTGATGGGTGCAGCAAACCACCATGGCAAGTGTATGCCCATGTAACGAACCTGCATGTTCTGCACGTATATCTCAGAATTTAAAGTATATATGTGTGTGTGTATATATATATATATATATATATATATATAATTAAAAAATATATATATATAAAAAAAATATATATATATATATATATATATATATATAAAAAATATATATATATATATATATATATATATATAATGAGCCTGAACAACTTAAATCTTCATTTTCCTACCTTTGCAACTCCAGTGAAAAGAGGGCATGCCTGAGTCATGAGAGAAGGTTTTCCAAGGAAACACAAAATCCAGATTCAGCTTAGATTCAGAAAGTCACTGCACCAAAGAGTCCATGAGCAACACCCCACAGAATCAGGGGAAGCAGTTCTGGGCCAACCAAGGTAGCATTTTCTAAGGAAAATGGCCTGCCTTCCTTTTACCTACTTGTGTTTGCAGCTCTGAGCTCAAGAGCGAACTGATGATCCCGGACTAGAGATATAGAGAGCCATTCCTATTCATTGTGGACATCTAAGACAGTAGATATCAGAATGGAAAGCTATTCAGAGATTTCACCACATCTTTGTATGCAAAGCACTTTTAATGACAAAATACTGGGGAGAATTTGAGGAGTGAAACCAACTAACTTACTAATGCATTTTTAAATCCCTCTTTCATTCACATTCACTTGTACAGTATGATAAATTCAAGCAGACACGCCTGAAATTTCTTAGCATAATTATTAAACAAGTGGTTTTGCGATTACATCACTATTCCTGATGGCCCCCAGTCTAAACCTTTCTTTTTATATTATACTCCATTGTTATTTATTCTTTCTATTATGTGACTTGCCTTTTCCTCCAAATAAAACAAACTTTAGCTTATGGCTTTGACATCTATTCAAACACTAGGTCTCCTTCAGGTATTAATATGATTACTGTTTTTTGTTAAGATGTGAACTTTAGTATCCTATCAGCTGGTTATTGAAAAGAATAATCAAAGACGGGGCCCAAAATAACCCCAACCAACTTCCCCAATTTGCAGACTGACAACTAAATCTGGCCTGCAAATATTTTGTTTGGCTGCTCCAGTTATTTTTGTTTTGTTTTGTCTTGGTTTTGTAATTGAAGTTAAATGACTTCTGGCAGAAGATCCTTTCTCAAATTTCACAGGCCCATCACTCTCTGTTGCCTTATACCCCACCCTGGTTCCAACATTTTTGTAGCCTTCACGAAACTTATAGGCATTTGGGTTTGTGATGCCTCTCAGGTAGGTGGATCACCTGAGGTCAGGAGTTCAAGATCAGCCTGTCCAACATGGTAAAGCCCCTTCCCTACTAAAAATACAAAGTTAGTCAGGCATAGTGGTGTGTGCCTGTAGTCCCAGCTACGAGAAAGGCTGCAGCAGGAGAGTCACTTGAATCCAGGAGGCAGAGATTACAGTGAGCCAAGATCGTGCCACTGCACTTCGGCCTGGGTGACAAAGTGAGACTCTGTCTCAATAAAAAAAAAAAAAAAAAGAAGAAGAAGAAAAGAAAAAGAAAAAAGAAAATCCTAACAAATAGAGCCAGGGAAAGTCATGAAGAGAGGCTTCCCACATTTGTTTGCCTGATAACAAAAAAGACTCTAGAAAAACCACAGACTTGAATAAAGGCCATTTGCAATCTTATACAAAAAATACACAAGTACCTCTGCGTAGCAACTGCCTGTCCAGCCCTGGACTGGCATCACCCTCCTTATTGCTCTTTCTAGGCAAAGATAATTATTTTAAAACAATTATGTAATCCTCCTCATTTTTTCCTTTAAAACTCTTTTTCTTTCTTTACGTACCTGAATGTGCACATAGTTTGCATATTCCTATTGCAGTGTCCTATTTCCAAATAAACATCTTTTCTTTTAGAAACTCCTTTTTGTTATTTAGGCTGACCAGTTGATGGAATCATTCCAATCAAACCAAACACAATCTTCTCTCAATTTGCAGTTATTCTTGGAAGACTCAATGTATGCTTAGACTATACAACAATATTTTGTGTTTATTTATAAAAGAATTTGGGCTCTAGGCTCAGAAAATACAGGTAGAGTTTATTAATTGATGTAAATATCTGGGAGATAACTTGGAAGTTGTGCAGTCTGTAGCATCATTATTTGATTACAAGACGCATTATATCCCTGGCCTTTCTCACTGAATCTCAGTAGCATTTTCTAGTCATTGTGACCAAGGGGAAAAAGCTTCCTAAAATGTTTGCAATGTCCCTGAGTGGCTTTACCATTCCCATTGAAGTATAACTTTTGTGATGAGAATTTATGTGGCAGATTACCCTCATTTTTTCATTGCCAAAAGCTGATCTTTCTTTAACTCCTCTATATTCAGTATCCTTTGGCATCCACTACTTGGTTCCAGTTTGACTTTTGTCCTAGAAAATATTGTGACTTCCCAGGGACTGCCATAACAGCGGCTTCCTCCAGAATATAGTCCATTCTGACTAAGTAACAGGGTTTGCTTGCTGCTGCTTCAGGGTTGCTAGTATAAAGTCTCTTCCCAACCTGCATTTCGGTCCCTCAAAGAACCTCTATGTATGCTTCCTCTAAACTTCTTTTTGGGCTTTCCTAGATTGACTTCCAGTATACCTTGGGCTCTTTCATTGCAGCAGATAGTCCCCTCCCTAGAGACCCTGGGTGATTTACAGATCCAATATTGGCATCAGGGCTGGAGTGTAGAATCAACAGCGTCCTGATTGGGTTTGATGCTTAATTTGGTACTCATATTATAATATGAGTACTCATATTTTAAGAACATTACCATGGACCATATGTCAATTTCAACTTCCTTCACCCATGCTTTAACCTGGTTACTACTTGTGCCTCTTTCAGCCCTTAACTACCTCCTTTCTCAGGCCAATGTGGTACTGTGTACCAATTACAAAGCTGGCGTTCTCTAGGCTAGTAGCAAATTCTAGGATGATGATAACCCACCAAATTACAGGGACTACAGTTTCCAGTACCATAGCTATCTGGGATTTTCCCCACTGTGGGTCCCTGCCACTAATGAATTCAACATGTGCTTGATACCAGTTGATTCCCTGACACCCTCAGCTCAAGGACTTGTAGCACCACTTGTATTGGGACAGGTTCCCTCTTGCATGCCCACCTACCCAGATCATACACCAACTCTCTCTGACCTTTTCCTTGACATGAGTTGCTGCTTTTCTATCAAGCTAGACATGAGGCCATCATTGTCAGCAATTTGACCAGTGGCTCTTTACTGTAAGAGCTATCCAGGTACTCACCTGACCTCATGAAATTCTTCTCTGGGGGAATAAACAGCTATTCCCCATGAACCCAGAGATTCTCATAGCCAAATAAACCATGTCTCTAGCTACTCACCAATACATTGCCAAAACCAGAATTAAAAGAAAGCCTAATCTTTGCAGGAGTATGGATTTGTTTTGGTTTTGTTTTTTCTTTTAGTTATACATTTTTCATTCCACTTTCTTTTTTTGCTGTGACCCAGCAGCAATTATCAGAGGGATCTACATAAGCCAATTTCAACATAACTGACAAATGGTCAATAACTTATTGGTCTTTCCATAAATGTAAGTCTGGACTCATAAGACAAGGCAGACCTGAGTGAAGCATCTTTCTGTAAGGATGCCAGTTATCTAGGCAGCTATATCCGATGCCAGATCCTCAATTGCACTTACATCGGCATCACCCTTTTTCATGTGTGTCTCTGCATTTCTCTTAACTGTCCTAATCTTTCTGTATCCTAAGAAAAATACCAAAATCTTGAGTTCAAGTCTTAATCTACCTCCCTACTTGCCAGGGTTGGCACTATTCATCTTCTATCAAGTGGAGACATCCAGACCATGTGTACCGATGCACATGTGAGTGGCCCGTTGAGAAGAGTGGCTTTATTCCAATTCTGGCCACTCCTCTTGTGTGTAGACTGCTTCTAAATTAGTTGTTTGAGGTAAGTAGTACCAACAATGCATTATGAAATGCGAACATGTCTAATGGACTCTGTGGAATATCAGTGTGTGTAAGCTGCATAGACAGTGACTAAAACTTTTCTTTGTAAATGTTTTCCTTATAGTTAGTCACTAAAAATTACAGAGCTTTGGTCACCAAAAATGTATTTCTTATGCATAATCATTGACCAGAAATGTAACCTGATTCTGAATTTGAAACAGGGCATTTTATTCTGGTTTTCTTCATGGGAAGTGGCTGAATTTGGTAGAGTAGAAATAGAAATTTAGGAGTTTAAGAAGAAGAACAAAAGATGCATAATGCACAAAGTACCCATTGAAATGTTCAACACATCAAATTTTATATTTCAAATTTAAAACATCTAAGGAATAGTATAACAGTGGCTTTCAAAAGAACTAACCTGTATCTGAGATAAACTTTTGGTGGCTCAAAACTTTCTAAAATATCTAGGAGGGGATTTGAGATATCTGACTTGAGGCATCTGGTACTTGTCTTCTTCATAAAGAGGAACCAAAATAGTAGGTAGATAATTACAGTCCAAATACATCATCTAAAAGAGAACATTAGAATTCAACAAAAAAGTGACACAAAACATCAAAAGCATGGAAGGGGAGGGGAAGCAAGGTAGCCTGCTTGGCGGAGATGGGCTGGGAGTCCAAAGAGGCTCTCCAATGTGAGGAAGGGGTAAGTGAGAGACCCCTCATAATTTACATTCCCACCATAAACTCCTAACATCCTAGCCCTGGGAGAGTCCCTCAACCATCATGAGCCCTGGGATTAATGTAGGGAGCTGCCTGAAGACCACACAACTGCATTGCTCCAGACAGGGAGCTCACACTGTGTCCTGTACAACTCTTAGTCCTAAGCAGCTCCAGAAAGGCAGCTCCTGAATCTCCACATCCCTGGAGCCCCATTGAAATCCTCTGCTTACAACTACTGCTGTGGCTGGATGCTCTTGCCAGGACTGAAGCATGAGCCATTGGCAGTGACACTTATGCCCCCAGCAATGGATTCACCATGCATTTTCACATGGCCCAGGGACAGAGTCCCTTGCCCACGGCTGCTGGCACCAAAGGGCAAGCCATTCGCAGCCATCCTACTTCCCCTAGCAGCAAAGCCACCACACATTTACAAGCACCCTGAGGGGAGGCTACCTCATGTACAGTGACCACTTGGGGCCAAAGCACACACTCCCCACCTGCATATAGCTGCTGCCACTGGAAGAAATCCACACTTCCCAGTAACAGGACCATAACACAGCCACTGCTGCCCCTACTCTAGCATTCCACAGTGTGTCTGGTGATCACCCCACATGCCTACCACAGCCAAAGCCTGCACATACCATTGGGAGGTCTAAGGACAGGTCTGCCAGCCCAGCCCTAACCACCACTGTAGGGACCTGAGCATTCCTCCTGGGAGCCTGTATTTGGCTCTACCTGAACTGCCATTACCACCACAGCTGGCACCTACCTGCCCCTGCCACCTGCAGGCCTGGGTATTGGTCCACTCAACTGATCAAACTCTGCATCAATCACTTGGGAGACAGGATTGTCCCACACTGTTACTGCCATCGCCCATGCTGCACTCACTGTCATGGAACCTGAGGGCCCAGCTACTCACCTAGCCCACCATTGCCACTGCCCACACCTTAAAAAGCTGCCTGGAGGCCTAAGAATCAGCCTGCATAGACATGCCAACACTGGTGCCAGCGTATGCCACCTTGGAACCCAAGAAAAGATATGCTCAGTGCACTGCTGCCACACCTTGAACTCAAGAACTGTTCTGCCCAACTTGTTGCAGCCACCGCCAACACCAAAGTGGACAGCTTTGGTTCCAGTGGGTTGCTCCACCATTGCTACTGACATAAATCACATCACACCAGCTGCTAAAGGGCTTGAGAACCTGATCACACACCCAGCCCACTGCTACCACTACCAGCATCTGAGAAAGCCACCTGGAGCCCAAGAATCAGCCTGCTTACACCCAATAACACTTGTGCCAGTGTAAACCACACTGGGGCCCAAGGACAAACATGCTCAGTCCACCATTGCCACTACTGAGGCCTGAAAACTGACCCACCTGGAATCTTGGCCTCCAGAACAACTTTATCACAAACTCTACTGCAACCACACCTAATGCCACTGAGGAAATCACAAATACTGCTGATGTTATTCACTGATAAATAAATCATTCAGAATTATTTGGCACCCACAATCAAAGCCAAATTGCCCTCCATGATCAAGACCATAGACGCCCTTCAGGAAAACATTCTGCCCTACAAAAGCAAATTTTAAAAAATCAGAAGGAGTGATTATTATACCACATGGACAGCTATAAATATTAGGACAAAAGGAACATACCTCAAAATAATAAAGCCCAGATAGGGCAAATCTACAGCTAACATCATATTGAATGTAAAAGCTCTCAGAACTGGAACAAGAAAAGGATGTCTAGTTTTACTATGCCTGTTCAACATAATATTGGAAGTCCTAGCCAGAGCAGTCAGTCAAGAATAAATAGACATTCAAATTGGGAAAAAGTAAGTCAAATTGTCCCTCTTTGCAGATGATATTGTTTTATATCTAGAAAAATCTAAAGACTTCACCAAAAAACTATTAGATCTGATATATTCAGAAAATTGCAGGATGTAGAATCAACATACAAAAATTATTAGGGTTTCTACATATGAATAATAAACTAGCTGAGAAAGAAATCAATAAGGCAATCCCATCTATAATAACTAAAAACATTTCTAAGAATGAACTTACCCAAGGAGGTGAAAGTCCTCTGCAAGAAAAACGACAAAACGTTGATGAAAGAAATTGAAGAGGACACAAACAAATGGAAGGATATGCCTGTTCATGGATTAGAAGAATTAATATCATTAAACTAACCACGTTCCTCCAAACAATACAGATTCAAAGCAAGCTTTATCAAAATACTAATGTCATTTTTCACAGACATAGAAAAAAAATCCTTAAATTCACACAGAACTAAGAAAAGCCTTAATAGCCAAAGCAATCTCAAGAAAAAGAAACAACTAGAGTCATCACACTACCTTACTTCAAAATAGGTTACAAAGCTATAGCAAGCAAAACAGCATGGTATCAGTATAATAGCAAATACATAGACCAGTTAAACAGAATAGAGAACCCAGAAATAAATCCATATTTATCAACTGATTTTTGACATAGGCACCAAGAACATGCATTGAAGAAAGGACACCTCTTCGATAAATGGTGCTGGGAAAACTGGATATCCATATGAAAAAGAATTAAACTGGACCCCTATCTCCCACCATATGAAAAAACCAACTCCATATGGATAAAATACTTAAATATAAGACCCCAAACTATAAAACTACTAGAAGAAAAGAAAACATAGGGGAAATGCCAGGTCTAGGCAAAGATTTTATGGCTAAGATCTCAAAAGCATAGGCAACAAAAACAAAAAAAGAGAAATTGGAGTATATCAAAACCAAAAATCTTTTTTACATGAAAGGAATCAATCAACAGAGTGAATACTATTTAGTATTCTGTTATATATGACCTTTTCTTTATCCAATCATCCTTTGATGGACGCAAGTTGATTCAGTATCTTTGCTATTGTGAATAGTACTGCAATAAATATGGGAGTGTAGGTATCCCTTTGATATACTGATTTCTTTTCCTTTGAATAAATATCCAGTAGTTGGATGGCTGGATTGTATAGTAGCCCAATTTTTAGTTTTTTGAAAAAATTTTATATTATTTTCCATAGTGGCTGTACTAATTTGCACTCTCACCAACAGCGTATAAGTTCCCTTTTCTCTGCATCCTTACCAGCAGCATCTGTTATTTATTTTTTTAATAACAGCAGTCCTAATTGGGATAAGAGAATATCTCACGTGGTTTTGATTTGCATTACCCTAATGATTAGTGATGTTGAGCATTTTTCTTATACTTATCGGTCATTTTTGTCTCCTTTTAAGAAAGATCTATTCATGTCTTTTGCCCATTTTTAATCAATTGTTTTGGATATATTTAGTCATACAAAATTAAGTCATGTTATGTGTTGCAACACAGATGCAACCTGAGGTCATCATATTAAGTGATATAAGCCAGGCATAGAAAGAAATATCACATGTTCTCACTTGTATATGGGAACTAAAAAAGTTGATCTCATGGAGGTAGTTATTAGAATAATAGATAGCCGAGGCTAACAAGGGTGTATGTGTTGAGGGCAGATGAAGAGAAAGAGAGGTTGGTTAATAGATACAAATATACAATTTGATAAAAGAAATGTTCTGATGTTTGATAGCAGAATAATGTAACTCTTGTTAACAACAATGCATTGTGTATTTCAAAATAGCTAGAAGGGACTTGAAATGTCCCCAACACATAGAAATGGTAAATACTCCAGGCCATGGATACCCAGAATTCCATGACTTGGTTATTTAACATTCTATGCATGTAACAAACTATCACATGTACCCTATAAATATGTACAAATGTCATGTATCTATTAAAAAATTCTGATCATATAGATTCACTCGCTCAAATGCAGACAATGTTGCAAATGCATCTGTAATGTCACAATTCCAGATCACACACATTTCTTCTCAATGTCTTCTTATATTCCATCATCAATGGCCATCATCAATGGCCAGATCTGATATCTGACAAAACATTGTTTCATGTGACAACAGCCCTTTTTAAGGAGAATTGCAGACTAAAAAAAAATAATAATAATACTGCGTTACTAACAGAAAAGTTTGGCATGGATAGAATAAAATCTGTCATGAAAAGTCGAAGTACTCCTTTTTTAAGGAGCATAAACTCTGGGACATTAGGAAAGACAATTTAAAACATACAAATATTCTACTTCTAATAATTTTGACACATGCTTCCTTAATATAAAGATATATATTCAAAAAATCAACAAAACAAATATATGACAGAAAATTGATTAACAACATACATACTCCATATAACAGAATACTATGTTATCATATTTCTTAATGTAGATCTATACTAAGTGTTTTTTAAAATATTCAAAATAGTATCAAGTGAAAAAATAAGCTATGAGACATACCTGGCTGGTTAAAGTTTTATAAAATATATTCACATGTTTTTATAGTATCTGAATAGAGATACATCAGTATGTAATAGTGGTGATGATCTCTGAATAGTGGGGCTTTAGGTAACACAATGTATTTATTGCTTTACTACTTTGAATTTTTCTGAAACGAATTTGGATTGTTTATATAATAAATATGCTAAGTGCAATAAAAAGGATAATGTTTCCCAGCACCCAAACCCTAGTCACTATGAAATGAAAGTAGGTCCATAAATTTGTAGAGTAACCTTGTGGCCTTTCTACTTTTGTGTAAAGTACCAGCTCCTTTGCTCTGGAAACTCCTGTCCTATATTAAATGCCAGGTGGGTCAGCAGAAAACCCTCGATGGCTTTAGCTTTTACTGTAAGTGAAATGACTTCATTGTAACATGAAGTTTGAATAAAATTTACAGTCTAGATATAGAATGATTACCTCCTCTTTTTTTTTTTTGTTTTAATACAATCTCACTTACATCTGTCTATGGGATTTGAGCTTTTCCTAGTTCCCTCTTTTTATTAAAACATTTTCTCCTCAACATGGACATTTTTTTAAAAAATGCAAGTATACAGATTTTAATTTATTTGTTAGAATAATTTTATATTTTAAAAACAGGACGCATACATGTACGAGTAAACAGTATGGCTGACACAGACCAAGTCCACACTGGTAAGCTTTTGAGAACCATTTACACTATGTTAACAGTAGTACTGGTGCAGACAGACAGAGGAAGAATAAATAGTAGTGCTTCAAGAAGTGTAGTGATTGAGAGGGTCGGTAAAGAGGACACCTCATTGCGGATGCTAGAGCAGAAACAACTCCCCCATAGTGACATGTGCAAAGTTCCAGATCTCCAAGACAAAGATTACCCAACCCATCAGAACAAACAGCCTCCCAATGCAGCTGGTAAGTGCAGGGGTAGAACTCAGCCATAGTAGGCACAGGAATGGGGAGACTGGAGCCAGGGACAAATGCTGAGGAAAGAGTTCCAATGAGCATGTGTGTTCATACATACATACTGCCAACAAAGAGCACTGTGCTGTGTAACACTGCACTGTGTAATCACCACTCACTGGATTCCATGATGGAGAATAAAAAGCCTCTTTTTTTCCTACATATTTATATCGTCTCAATACAGTCAGAATGGGAGCTGTTTCAGAAATAGAAAATCTTCTACGCATGTGTACTTGTTTCCAAGAGAGACCATTTACTTATTTAATGCTTTACAGTGCACTCAGAACTAATCCTCAGAGGTGGGTACATTTAACAGGTAAAATAAATAAAGCATAAGGAGATTTTTGCCCAAACCACTGAGCTAGAAAATGGCAGGTCAGAAAAGACTTGATTGAGCTCCTATCTTCTGATTTCAAATTAAATTCTTTATACTGTACAGCAATGATCAATCAAGCATATACTTCATAGAAAGCAATCCAAAACCGCTGGTTACAAGCATAGTCTTAGGCTATGTGCATTAAGTTTGCTTCAATGTGCTTAATTGCATTTTAATTATTTACTGCTGATTTTAAGATATAAGACCAGGAAGAGAGGCCATTTCCTACATACTTAGCTTAAACTATGAAGTGTGTCATATTCAATATTCTGTGTCCTTCAGACTAAGGCAGGGCTATATTTTGTCTAATAGCATAATCTACTATACTTACGTTTGTATCCCTCTTAGTATTAGTTATCTAAATACTAAAATATGAAAACTCATAAATACTAGGGTTTTAATAACATAATTATACAAACAACCACTAAATTTAATTTTTTTTTTTTTACCATGAGACCTAAGTTGTCTGACGTTACTGATTTGTTTCAAGCTTTTCTTCAAGATGTTGAGTTGATCGCCTATAGGTGCACAAAGTGGTGGTATTTACATAAGGAGAAAGAGATCTAATATCCAAAGATGGCTTTACTCAAACTCAAGTGATAGAAGTTGCTGATCATAAGAAAGCAAATGTGAAAATGACAATTCTTCCACATATTGAATGTATACTGTAGAGTATGTGCTTCAGGCATTATCTTTAAACTTCATTGCAATAGAGTTTTACAGGTGAGGGAAGCAAAGTACAAGATAGAGAATACCCAACTCAACAAGCTAAAAAATGGCAGTCAAAACAATTTTTGTTTGATTTTAAAGTCCCACTTTCCATGAAACTGAACAACCCCTATAATTCCACCCAGCCCCTACAGTAATTTTTATGCTTTTCCCAGTGCTGTCACATAATAAATATTTTACATATTTGTTGCTGAAATAGCAATTAAAACAAGTGTTTATCATTATATTCACATGTATGGCCAATGGGAATTTCTGCAACACACAAAAATCTGAAAGACACGAAATTTTTGTTACTATAAACATAAATCCTGCCTATTCTTTCCTGAGAGGTGTGATATAAAATATTTAAACTTGCTTATTGAGAATAAAGAAGTTTTCTGCTCAGCTTTGAATCAATTCCAAACCAGAGAAACTCTTGTGTTGCGGTTTGCAACAAAGTGCTGAAATAATACATGTCCCTTGCTAGACTGTAAACCGCAGTCCCTTCATTCAGATGACCTCAAGGTCTGACCAGTGAGTACTCAGCTGCTTCTTCCGGTTACCTTTTTATGCTGGCTGGTCCTTAATATAGCTAATGCTCCCCAGATGTATCAGCCACTGGCCCTCTTTAACCCTTGCTGGTCTCTCATGTTGCATTGCCTGCTTTTCACAGTCACAAGATGAAAATGGAGAAAATAGCACATATTTTCAGTGCCCTGGGGGCATGGCAATGACATGTAGGAAAACCTACCAAATGAATGGGTTTTTATTTTAAAGATTTGAATTTTGATAATTTTAAGATTATATAAAAAGAGAGAGAAACAGATAATAAACCACCTATAGGCCATTATCTAGCTTCAGCAAACTTATTTTATGTATAACCTTACCCATATTCCCCATTCCAAATTATTTTGTAGTGAATCCAGACAACATTTTACTTTATAAATAAACATTTCAGTACTTAATTCTAAAAAATTAATTCCTGAATATTACCAAATATTGAGTCAGTGTTCAAATTTCCGATTATCTTTTATTTTTGAACAAAAGTAAGAAAAGTATACTTGGAAGTTCTGGGCAGGGCAATCAAGCATGAGAAAGAAATAAAATATATTGAAATAGGAAGAGAGGAAGTCAAATTGTCATTGTTTGCAGATGACATGATTGTATATTTAGAAAACCCCATCGTCTTAGCCCAAAATCTCCTTAAGCTGATAAGCAACTTCAGCAAAGTCTCAGGAACAAAATCAATGTGCAAAAATCACAAGCATTCCTATACACCAATAATAGCCAAATCATGAGTGAACTCCCATTCACAACTGCTACAAAGAGAAAAAAATACCTAGGAATACAACTTACAAGGCATGTGAAGGACCTCTTCAAGTCAAACTGCAAACCATTCAACAAGGAAATAAGAGAGGACATAAACAAATGGAAAAAACATTCCATGCTTATGGATAGGAAGAATCAATATTGTGAAAATGGCCATACTGCCTAAAGTAATTTACAGATTCAATGCTATCCCTTTTAAGCTACCATTAACTTTCTTCACTCAATTAGAAAAAAACTACTTTAAATTTCATATGGAACCAAAAAAAGAGCCTGCATAGCCAAGACAATCCTAAGCAAAAGAACAAAGCCGTAGGCATTATGCTACGTGACTTCCAACTATACTACAAGGCTACAACAGCATGGCACTGGAACCAAAACAGAGACATAGACCAATGAAACAGAACAGAGGCCTCAGAAATAACACCACACATCTACAACCACCTGATCTTTGACAAACCTGACAAAAACAAGCAATTGGGAAAGGATTCCCTATTTAATGAATGGCTTTAAGAAAACTGGCTACACATATGCAGAAAACTAAAACTGGACCCCTTCCTTACACCTTACAGAAAAATTAACTCAAGATGGATTAAAAACTTAAGCATAAGTCCCAAAACCATCGAAATCCTAGAAGAAAACCTAGCCAATACCACTCAGGACATAGGCATGGGGAAAGACTTCATGACTAAAACACCAAAAGCATTGGCAACAGAAGCCAAAATTGACAAATGGGATCTGTCAATTAAACGAAAGAGCTTCTGTACAGTAAAAGATACTATCATCAGAGTGAACAGGCAACCTACAGAATGGGAGAAAACTTTTGCAGTGGATCTATCTAACAAAGGGCTAATATCCAGAATCTACAAAGAACTTAAACAAATTTACCAAACAAAACAAAACAAAACACTGTCAAAAAGTGGGCAAAGGATATGAACAGACACATCTCAAAAGAAGACATTTATGCAACCCACAAACATAAGAAAAAAAGCTCATCATCACTGGTCATTAGAGAAATGCAAATCAAAACTGCAATGAGATAGCATCTCATGCCAGTTAGAAGAGCATTCATTAAAAAGTCAGAAAACAATAGATGCTGGGGAGGAAGTGGAGAAATAGAAACGCTTTTACACTGTTGGTGGGAGTGTAAATTAGTTCAACCATTGTGGAAGACAGTGTAGCAATTCCTCAAAGATCTAGAACTAGAAATATCATTTGATCCAGCAACCTCATTACTGGGTATATACCCAAAGGATTATCAATCGTTCTACTACAAAGACACATGCACATATATGTTTACCTCGGCACTGTTCACAATAGCAAAGACTTGGAACCAACCCAAATGCCAATCAATAATAGGCTGAATAAAGAAAATGTGGCACATATACACCATGGAATACTATGCAGCCATAAAAAAGGATGAGTTCATGTCCTTTTCAGGGACATGGATGAAGTGGGAAACCATCATTCTCAGCAAACTAACACAAGAACAGAAAACCAAACACCGCATGTTCTCATTGGGAGTCAAAGAATGAGGACACATGGACATAGGGAGGGGAACATCACACACCGGGGCCTGTTGAGGTGTGGGGGCTAGGACAGGGATAGCATTAGGAGAAATAAGTAATGCAGATGATGGGTTGATGGGTGCAGCAAACCACCATGGCACATGTATACCTATGTAACAAACCTGGATGTTCTGCACATGTACCCCAGAACTTATAGTATGAAAAAAAGGGCCAAGCGAGTGACTTGAAAGACAAGTGCCTCCAATTAACTTTTTAATGTTACAAATTTTTCTAGTTTCTTTGAATCAGGATCCAAATAAGGCCTACATGTAATTCTTAATATGTAATTTATATACTTTTTAGTCTCTTTTCACCTGTTGTTTTCTCCTTCCATCTTTCTTTTACTTGTTGCAGTTTATTTGCTGAAGAAACACAATTATTTGTCCTGCAGGATTTTTCTGCTTGCAGCCCCGTAATGTAGTTTAACATGTTCTTTTGTCTTTTTTTTTTCCCCCATTTATTTATTTTGTTGCATTTTAGGTTTTGGGGTACATGTGAAGAACATGCAAAATTGTTGCATGGGAACACGTGTGGCAGTGTGATTTGCTGCCTTCCTCCCCATCACCTACATCTGGCATTTCTCCCCTTGCTATCTCTCCCCAGCTCCCCACCCCCCACCGTCCCTCCCCTATTTCCCCCCAACTGACACCAGGGTATAGTGCTCCCCTCCCTGTGTCCATGTGTTCTCATTGTTCAACACCCGCCTATGAGTGAGAACATGCGGTGTTTGATCTTCTGCTCTTCTGTCAGTTTGCTGAGAATGATGGTTTCCAGGTTCATCCATGTCCCTACAAAGGACCCAAACTCATCGTTTTTGATGGCTGCATAATATTCCACGGTGTATATATGCCACATTTTCCCTTTCTGTAGTTAGTAATTGCACATAGAGGACTGATCAGAATCAGGTTGGATTTTTCTGAAAAGACTTCTTCATAGGAGGTGTTTTGTTTCTCCAAATGGAGGCATCAAATATCTGGTTATTTTTTTCTTTTTGATATCATCAATAATTGATGCTTCATGTTTACAACCATAATTCATTTTGAGTTACAAAAGGGTACCATGCCAATTCTATAATTTCTTTTTCATTAAGTTGCTGATATGCCACAATAAAGAAAATCTTGCTCTTGTCTACTATTTGATTACCCAGGGGTTCTATTTTCTATGAGTTTTCAAAATAATGAGTTGGTTCATTAATATCTTCCAATTACTAACTAATTCTTTTTAAGTATCACTATGCATTCACAGGTTTAAATTTATTTGATGTATTTAAGTCTTTTGTAATTTTTCCCTAATTTATCCTTATATTGCCTCATCTCTGACAGTCTCTGTTAGTTGACTTTCACGTCTTTGACCTAAAGCTAATAATCTTTGACAGTTTCCTTGTCATCTGGTGTGACAAGAGTTTCCAAGATGATCTTGTATATTTCCTGTCCCCAGCCTTGCCATAGCCTTTTCTCTGAGGAACTCTGGTTCCTTCGTGAATTTTTAGTATTGGGGACACTTAATGGTACTGGCTGTGTAAGCATTTCTTGGCCATTTTGTTGAAAAATAAGAATTTTTTTTAAGCAGAAAATGTTGTCAACTTGTATTGATATTTCAAATTAAGGACTAAAAGGTCTTTACTTAATCTTTTCTTTCTCACATTGGTGTTTCCTTTCCTCATTGCCAAGAATCTTGCCCGTGAAAGACAAAGGATTATGCAGTATAATATCAGAGAGATAATGAATCATGGGGGTGGGTCTTTCTCATGATAGTGAATAAGTCTCACAAGATCTGATGGTTTTATAAAGGGGAGTTTCATGCACAAACTCTCTTCTCTTGTCTGCTGCCATGTGAAACATGCTTTTCACCTTCTGCCATGACTGTGAGACCTCCCCAGCCACATGGAACTGTAAGTCCATTAAACCTTTGTGTGTGTGTGTGTGTGTGTGTGTGTGTGTGTGAATTGCCCATAAGCAGCATGAAAATGGACTAATACAATGGAGTATTTTGGTTTTTGCCCTCAGGGCATATATCGTTAGAAATGTACAGTTACAAAGTATTTTTTAAAGTTACTTGGGTTAGTTATTTTCTATGTGATTATGCCAGTAACTAGTTACATATTTAGATTTAGTTTATTTTAATATTTTTAGGAATTTTAAAAATACACTTTTTATCATGTAAAATGTTTACATGGTTTCAAAGTCAATTATGTAAAACAAGATATATTCAGTGAATCTATCTCCTATTCTTGTCCCTTCATTCTACTCACTCTGTATCCTTAAAATGAGATAGCAACATTAGGATTGATACATATAGCTATTACATACTATCTTTTTTCTTTTATTATCATTACATATTCATAGTGCTACAATTAACTATGTACTAACTCTCACTACTAGACCTTAAATTGATACAATTCTAGTCATTTTAATTCTCTGAAAGTTATTCTCTAGCAGATAATTCAGGAATAACTCACTGGATGTCCAGTTATTTCAAGTATACTTTATTTCAAGTATAAAGTTTGGCTTTATACTTGAAAACCAGTTTAACCAGTTATAAAATACTTGGCTCAGGTTTTATTTTCTAGTTTTCTTTAGAAGTCATAAGTGTTGCTATTGAAAATTTTAAACAATCCAATTTTATTTGTTACAAGTGACTTAGATATTTTGTACAAATACCAAAATAATTCATTCACTTTTTTAAAAGACTAATAATTTTATTAGAATTTTCTCAGGGTTCTCATTCTACTTTTTCAACTACACAATGTGACTTGGCAACATTTTTATATATATGTATATGTGTATATATATGTATATGTGTATATATATATATATATATATATATATATACTTTAGAAAAGTTTTTTTTTTAATTGTAGTTTTTTTCATATTTCTCTAGCTTCATTACTTGGACTTTCTTTTCATTGTACGTATGTTGTTTCTTATTTTCACATCTTCCATAAGACCAAATGTGTCCAAAGTTTCCAGAGGTCTGATATCTGAATTGTGCCCGTCAATAACCCAATTTTGAGTGAGAAAGCAAATTTTTGTGAACATAGACCAAGGATAGACACGATTGACAAGAGGGTAGGTTGAGTGCATATTCTCTATGACTCAGACAACCAGCAGGCTGTTTCCTAGTAATCTTATGTCTTCTTGTTTTGTTAAGTGGTCAAAATAAAAAATTACATGAAAATTGCATTTGATATTATACAGAGTTTCCAAAGTAAAGTTTACTAAACAGTCCCAGGGGAAATTATTTATCATTCATTGCTAAGCAAAACTTTGTTTTTCTCATGTTTCCTTCTCTCGATGACAGTCATCTTAACTATGCTTTCCATTTTCCCCACTGGGTGCTAAAAATCTTAGCCAAATTGTGCCTCAATCTTGCAATAATAAACACAATTATGCAGAGATTCTTGTTGCATGCCTATGTTCTTTAACTTGGTCCCAGCATCTACTTCAAAGATTCTTTAAGCTTGCAGGAAATTTGTTACACAATATTTAGTTTGAATATGTATTTTTTGGAGGAAAAGTCTGGATGTTTCAATAGATTCTGGCTCCTAAAAAGGGTCTGTGATGCAGAAAGAATGTTTTTTGTTTATTATTTTACTTATGAAACAGAAGCTTGTCTTCTAGTTTAATTTTAAACCCTCAATGATTTATATCAACATGAGTGGTTTACTTTCTGAATTTTGTTTCAACCAAATATAATTAATAATGAACTAATGAGTTTACAGTGCAGACTTTAATCACTGGAAATAAAGTCATGCTTTTATAAGCCTAGACTATGTAATATAGGGAGAATAAAAAAACTAAGCTCTTTTACTACAAATACTATTAAGGACCTGATAAAAATTTATTAACTGGATTCATTTTTCTTTGGAAAGAAGGCTAGTATTTTATGTGAGTATTCTAAATAGTATCCTCTTTAAAATAGGTTGAGACATGAAGCACCTCAATAAAGTCACTTATTTCTACGTAAGCTAGTTCTATATTGTTTCTTTTCTAAATTTTTCTTTCTCCTATCATTGCATTGTGTTTCCTTGAGCATGGATAAATGTTTTGCAGCCTTTTGGTGAACATTTATTGCATTGGTCATGGGCTTATTACCATATATCAGAAGGCTCTGGAGAAATGCTTCCATTTACTTAACCAAGAATTTAGGTCTACAAATATTTCCCTTGTTCCATGATGAAGACAAAAGACATTGCAAGGTAGAGTGCTTAATAGAAGGGTTTTATATCAAATATATATCTGGCTTATACAATTACTATATCTAAAATTTGTTAATTTTATTCCCAGCTATATTTTAATATGGTTACTTGTTTAGAGAACGCAATACTCTAAGACAAACTGAGATATAGTGACAAAATATTATCTGGAATGTGGATTGATAATGTATCAAGCTTCAACATCATCAAAGAAGAGAGTTAGACATTGGCAACTTGAAAACCTACTGATCAAACATTAATTTATAGATGTCAATGAGAATGTATAGGCAGTAACCTCAAATATGTATGATGAATTATAACAATCATTATAATTCTATCTATCTATCTATCTATCTATCTATCTATCTATCTATCTATCTAGAATGGGTGGAGAAGGGCATGCAGTACCTGTTAAATCAATGATGACCAAACTTGGAAGGCATAAATTAAGTGTCTCAACTAAATGTATAATTGAATAAATTCACTTACCTGGAAAGCATTCATTTATATTTCACCAATGATTTAACTATTTGTAGCAACATTTTCAGTCTTTTTCTAAAAAATTGAGTTGTGATTGACAAATAAAAAATTCTATTTATTTGAGGTATATAACGTGGTGTTTTGATATATCTTGTGTAAAGATTCTCACAATCAAGCTAACATATCTATCACCTGACCTAATTATCATATTTTATGGTAAGATTACTTAAGATCTACTCCCTTAGCAAATTTCAAGTATATGATATATCATTATAAACTATAGTTACCATGTTGTCTATTAGATCCCTAGAACTTAATCATCTTAAAACTGGGAATTTTGTACTCTTTGAACAACACCTCCCCATTTCCGCTGCTCCCTATCCCAAATCAACCACCATGCTACCCTCTTTTTCTCTAAGTTTGACTATTTTGTATTCCACATATAAGTAATATAATTCAGGATATGTCTTCCTGTGTCTGCCTTATTTCACTTGGTGTATTGTCCTCCAAGTTCATCCAAGATGTTGCAAATGACAGGATTTTCTTTTCTAAGGCTGAATATTTTGCACTGTACATATACATGTATGAATGTATCATGATTTCTTTATCTACTCATTCATTGATAGACCCTTAGATTGCTTTCTTATCTTGGCTACCAGCATAAAATAAGTTTGTAATTCTATGAACAACAGATTGGCATTAAATAAAAAAGAGGTTTGTTCACTTGAGAAATAATATTAACTTCTGATTTTGAGCTCATTGGAAATATAGCTGTAATCCTCATTTTTCTTGCAATAACATAAGAAGTTAGCTCTGAATAATTTCTTCCTTCCTTGCTATTTAGTGCAATTAGATTAATCTCTTTAAAATTTAGATAATTTAGATTTGACTTGACATTTCAAAGTATTCAGAAAGTGGCTAATGATTAAATGTTGAATAGTATTAATATATATAATTTTCCATGACATTAATAAAAATATCTAGGTAGAATTTCCCAAATCATTTGCACTTTAAAGAAATGGTTACACATTTTTGGTTTGTTGAGTTATTCAATTAACTTGAATGAATAGTTAACTTGTAATTTGATGGATCTGAGGTGGAAAGAAAAATATTTGAGGTTGGAATTTGTTTCCGTAAATTTTTAAAATAAATTGTGGAGTCAGCTTAAATGCTAACGTGGACTCTGACACTGACAGTATTTTCTATCTTCCTGCTGATTCAATTAATAGAACCAGTGGCACTTAAGTGGCCAGATAGATTACAAGCTTATTGAAGTAAGCAAAGACTCACCCATTGCTTGTGGTGAGTCATGTGATTTTAATTATAGGAGAGGTCAATAAACATTAGTGCTATGGTTAGATAGGAGCTCATTAGAGCTTATAGTTTGCCAGTTTACACATACACAAACACGAGAACTCTGAAATAAATGCTGTTTTCTGTATTTGTTTCTCTATTCTACTGATAATCTTCTAGAGGGATCATAAAGCTTCAAATGTAACACTATCTTAAAAAAGCAAAAATATAAAGACCAAAAATGGACTAACTTTCAGTTTACCTTTCTCACACCCATCCTCCAGCTCCCACTCTGAAGTCTCACTGGGGCCATATTACTCAGTTATTTATCCTTAAGTCACATAATCCCATTTCTCTACTGCTTCATATTTTCCCTATCTGTACTCTAACCCTAGCCGAAAACAAAAGACCAAAAAAAAAAAAAAATCAAAGAAAACTCCAAAAAGGTTTTGTTTCACTTCCCTCCCATTCTTCTTCTCATCAAATGAATTCCTTAGAAGTCAGGTCATGATTATGGGGAGAAATGCCAGATATAGGTGATGGGGAGGAAGGCAGCAAACCACATTGCCATGTATGTACCTATGCAACAATCCTTCATGTTCTTCACATGTACCCCCAAACCTAAAATGCAATAAAATAAAAAAAATTTTAAAAAGAAGTCAGGTCATGATTAATAACGCTAGTTTTCAGTAGAGTCATTCTACTAATTTAACAGAAATCAGAATAATAAAGATAGAAAATTGAACACTGTTCACATTTTCTTGTTCTTCTGCATTTTAGGCTATATCCTAAAAAAAAAAAATCCCAGATTTTACTGTGTTATCCCTACATATGAAGCACAGCAGAGAAAATTTAATAAATATAACTTATTTTTCAGTAGCTTCATCTGGCTCAACTGATGTTCTTTTCTTTCATTTTTTAATTTTATTTTGTTTTCAATTGACAAGTAATAATTGTATTTATTTATGGGGTATAATGTGATGTTTCGGTATGTGTTTACATTAAGGAAGGGGAAGAATGGCAGGTATTTGAAGTTCAAGAAAGGTTTAAAGAAGAGTTGGATCCCTGTAATCCCAGCACTTTGGGAGGCTGAAGCGGGCGGATCACGAGGTCAGGAGATCAAGACCATCCTGGCCAACATGGTGAAACCCAGTCTCTACTAAAAATACAAAAATTAGCTGGGCATGGTGGCGTGCGCCTGTAGTCCCAGCTACTCTGGAGGCTGAGGCAGGAGAATTGCTTGAACCCGGGAGGCAGAGGTTGCAGTGAGCCGAGATTGTGCCACTGCACTCCAGCTTGGCGCCTGGCGACAGAGTGAGACTCTGTCTCAAAAAAAAAAAGAAGAGTTGGACCTTGGGCTGGTGTTTGAAGGAGGCTACCACTCTGCCTTCTCTTCACTGCTGGGAGAAAGATAAGCCTGAGTTCACTGCCCATGCTCCTTTACTTTTCTCTCTCTGTTGTGTCAGCATCTTGTATCTGGTTTTAGGACTCCACAGAAAATTATATTTTTAAATTATCAGAGCCAATCACCTCCCCTCAATATTAATCTTCCTCGACCTCAACCTTTGAAAAAATTTACCCTCTACCAGTTTTAGGTGTCCTGTTAGGTGGTAGTAAGTACATTTATGCTCTTTTTTTCCTTCAACCTTCATCAATCACAATTAAAGATTATATGCTTACTAAATAGAATGTGGATGACGTTTCATCTCTATCTTCTACTTCTCCATACTTTCTGTAGTCCCACTATCCAAAACTAAGCACTGCACAAAAGTTTCCAAGGCTGTGTCATATTGATCAGCTTTTTGAACACAGGAGATAAACAGGAAGTATATGCCGTGCTCCATTGGCTCTGAGGAACCCTGTGCACAAGCGACCACCGCTGACTGAAGGAAGGCTCTGAATCCTGCACACAAGATTTCATGTGTGGTTACAGGTACCATTTTATAGACCAAATGAGCTTTCATCTGCTTTGGGCAAGCTCTGTTAAATAAATCTGTTCTACAGACTCCACCTGCCACATAAGGTGGTTTATACAGTTTTATGTAAAAACTATCAGTGGGAAACAAAATCCTAATAAAACGGCTAAATTTAAACAAAATAGAATACTTGCCAATATAACGCATGTTTATTCCCACATTGTTATCTGCTTTTGGAGGACCTGTAAAACCACAGAGCCCATAATAGGTGAATTCTACTGTATGTAGATCATAACTAAACAAGAAATGCATAACTAAGTACTCTAGATTGCAGATTCAAGAAAATGCATACAGGTATCATCTGCTCATACTAAAATAAAGTAAATACAGACAGTTTAGTAGATATAAGGCAATAGGATGGCTTTGCTACTTTTCCAAAATTAAGTGGCAGCAAAAGAGAAAACACATTTCTCTATTTTACCAAATGTGCTTCTGTAATTTAAAGGCATCAGCAGTGGGATCCTCTGTTAGCCAAGACTATAGGAGGAGAGAGAGAGACAGTGACCAGAACTTAGCAGCTGAGTGGGCTTATTCATGAGCTCATGGGTACCACATGCAATACTTGAGAAAGAGGCCTGATGGACACTACATTTGCAGGTGGGGAACAGATATAGGAAACTGTGTCTGTATTATAATGTTTGATGTACTTGTTTTTCACAATTCTTCCCTATGGTCACAGAAGTTTACTAAGAACTCAGAATACTCAATGCTGTGCTGTAAGTGGTAACAAATACATGGAAACAAATTATTTTTCCACTGCCCACACTCATATTTCTTCAAGGGAAGTTCTGAACACAGCAATTACAAAGTTGAAAATAGTTCCATCATTTTCCAAAAGATGGAAAAATGTTCACAAATACATTCACAATTTGTTGAATATAAATTGTAACTAATATGATAAGCATTTGTAGGAATGCATAAATAAAATGCTTTCCCAAAGATAATGTTATCGCTTTGAGTAATAGCCATTTGATTGCTGCCTTTGCTTTTGACATAGTGATAGGAGAATATTATGGTCACTGCAGTTTGATAAATGACTTTCCCATCATATTTTCATTTTGTGGGTTTAGGTCAGACACCCTATTGTGACTTGGTTGGTGCGGAGGCTGGTATTTCACTGTATTTTTAGAGTATTTAGTCTATTTAGAAAGTTTACACAATTTTGGTTACAGTGACTAAAGTGACTAGGATTAAAATAAGACTGGCTTTTACAAAAACGAACTCTTATGGCATTAGAAGATGGCAGTTCATGCCAGTGTGCTTTGCAAAGTCCTTCAGATTCCTGGATTCAGTGCTTAAATTGAAAATAGGGGTTCCCAGGGAGAAGAGACAATGTTTTGTCTGTGTTATTATAGGAATGCAATGTTCCTGAAAGGCAAAATGAAAAAAATGTTTATTTGATCAGGGTTCTTGGTCTAGTGCAGAGATGGCAAGTGAGTTTCATTTGTTTTACCGACGCTGAAAAATTGTCAGTGGCTTCCTGAAGGACTCTATGGAAAAGGGCTAGGATAGAGATTCGTTAGGATAGCTACCAAGGATTGAGCATTAAAGGAGAGGTGGGCTATGTGTAACATATTTTGATATTTCTGGACTCATGGGAAATGAAAGAAATATACTCAAATACTCAATTTCTAGCTGATATTTCCTGGATACTTGATGCCACACTTCAAGTCTACTGAATCAGAAATCCTCTGTGGGCTTATTTTTCAAAATAAATTCTCATATTTATAAAGTATAAAGACATAAAATATACATTCACAGCTATTTCCTATATATGTGTGTATGTATGCATATGTTATATATGTGTATATATGTATGAATGCATATATTTCTTGCTTTTTAAACATAGTAAAATAATTTAAATGTTAATTTTTTAAGAATTGTGCTTGAAAAATCTAGTTGGGATGAAACCAACTTTTGTTTAACAGTTAAATTAAATACTATGTTAAGAGTATTTTTTTTAGATGATATTTTAGTGAGAATTGAAATAGTTGGAAATTATACAGAAGGGCTCCTAGATGAGCAATATGTATGAGTGGTGGTCTATATTCAGAGCCTAAAAACCAACAAGCACCTTTTCTGCCTCAATGTGTGTATATCTAGGTAATATAAATTTTAGACACTTCCCATTGTATTACAAATTGTCTCTAAAAGATTTATATTCATGTTACAAACTATGTCTTCACATGTCTTTTTTTTTGTTAGAGAAGTTTTAGTTTTTCTTAGTCATCTATAAGATTCCTTTATATATTCTGGTTACGAATCCTTTGTAATTGTGTGAATTTCAAATAGATTTTTTCAGTTTGTGGATTGCTTGTTCATTCCGTTTATGGCGACTTGATGACAAGAAGTTCTTAATTTTAATATAGTCAAACTTCATCTTTTTCTTTGTGATTTATGCTTTGTTGTTCTTTGTTTAGGAAATTCTTCCCCACTCTGATGTCATAAAGATATTCTCTTATATATTATGAGAAGTGAATTCTCAAGACACAGTAAACAATCTATGCTTCCTTCAGTGATATCTGAGGCACACTCTTGTGAATCAACTTTCCATGTATGTTTAGGCATTTTTCCAGTTCTCTATTCTTTTCTATTACTTATATATCAATTTTGGTAGCAGAATCATACTGTCTCATTTCCTATAGCTTCTAAGAAGTCTTCATATCTGGTACTGCAGGCCCACTTAATACCACCACCCATTTTCCAATGTGGTTCTTCTTCAGAAGTTTCTTGACTATTCCTGGATTTTGTACTTTCATATAAATTTTAGGATCAACTTCTCAACTTCCATGGTAAATACTTGTTTTGGCTTAGGTTGCCTACGAAAAGGACTCTGAGATGGGAAACCCCTCTGTGCAGGGGTTTATATCCATGCAACCAACACCAGAGGAGTGAGACAAATGGGAGAAGAGTGAAAAATTGAATTGTGGCACAGAAGCATCAGACACCTCAGTGGATATCATGGGGAGCTCTGGAGCTGGGAATGCTCTTCAGAGAATACCCAAATCAGGTTAAAGGGGCCAAGTACCTTAATCCCCTTATCTACCAGTCTTTGCATGTGAACTGCTTCTGCAGAGGAAACAACATCTGGCAAGGCAGCTTCCTTCAGCCAAAGGCAGTTCTTGCAGAAAGAGTCAACAATAAACACTCAGCAATCAATGCTGAAGGTAGCTTGGAGAAAAAGTGCCTTGGTAGATGTCTTAGTCATTACAGGCTGCGATAAAAAAATACATAGACTGAGTAGCTTAAACAACAGAAATTTATTTCTCACAGTTCTGGAGCCTGGGAAGTTCAGGGTCAAATTGTCAGCAGATCTAGTGTCTGGTGACAGCCTGCTTCCTGGTTGGCAGATTCTGTGTCCTTGTTGTATCCTCACATGGCAGAGAGTAGAGAGAGCAAGATGTTCTCTGACTTTTTCTAAGGGCACTAATCCCATTCATGAAGACTTTACCATCAAGGCCTAACTACATCCCAAAATCCCATCTCCTACTACTATTGCATTAGGGATACCGATTTCAACATGTGAATTTTGGTGGAATATTAGCATTTGGTTGATAATATTGATTTTGAGTGGTACACTACAGCTTCCACTACAGTGGAGCTCCTTCAGGATTCTGATTACTCTCTTTTCTTTGGAAATTTATAAGAGGAAGACAAGTAGAATTAACTGTAGATCCTACCTGACTGCTCAAATAAGAAATCATTAAAGTTACTCAAGACTATAACTCATAACTCCCCTTCTTTACTACTGTGTCTAGACTCCTTCCCTTCCACTAGCACCCCTGCAGGTCTATGTGACTTACAGAAGACCCGACCCAAACCTCAGGATCAGATACTGATTATTATGCCATGCTCAGGACATGGCACCTGAACTCATCTATTTACTGTCAAAATGGGCAAAGGAGTGGCAGGAGATGATCCATTAGATCACACAGGTGCCCAACTTAGTCTTCCTTACTAGCACTGCATAGCAGTAGACTGACCTCCTCCTGATGATCAGAGCATATCATCCCCTTTACTTGTCTGCTGTTCTCCTAACACAAGAGGTCTGCAGGGACTGGGCAATAGGCATATCATAAAGCCCAGTCAAACTCTAGCTATTTCCTTTGTGGAAGTGCTCCCTCTCTGAAAACAAGGAACTCTAGACCTACAGGTTACAGAGACATACTGGAGGATGGCACCCCATGTTTTTAGGGATCTCTGTTTAGTTTGGTGATCTCTGAGGCACACTCCTGTGAGTCAAGTTGACCTCTCACCTATATCTTCAAAAGGCCATTCAATTGTTCTATTAGGCTAGTGTATTCTGGGTTGTGTATTTTGTGATAGAATCCGCAGATCTCACTCTTCCCATGAACACGTGTCTACTGCTCTACATCTATGGTATTGGTCCAAGACAATGTTGGGTAGTATTCTTTGTTCTGTCCTGCGAATCACTGTTTAAGCCTTCAGTTGTTCTGACCAGGGTCTTGAAGGTAAGAAAGGCAAATCATACCCACAATATGTGTCAATTCTAAATGAGATAAATTGCTGCTCCTACCAAGTGTAAAAATTGTCCTGTATTAGTTTCCTAGAGCTTCAGTAACAAACTACCACAAACTGGATGGCTTTAAACAACAGAAAATAGGCCAGGTGCAATGGCTCATGCCTATAATTCCAGTACTTTGGGAGGCTGAGGTGGGCAAATCACTTCAGAGCTCAAGACCAGCCTGGCCAACATGGTAAAACCCTGTCTGTACTAAAAATACAAAAATCAGCCAGGAGTGGTGATGGGCACCTGTAATCCCAGCTACATGGGAGGCTGAGACAGTAGAATTGCTTGAACTCAGGAGGCAGAGGTTGCAGTGAGCTGAAATCATGGCATTGCACTCCAGCTTGGGAGACAAGAGTGAAATTCTGTCGCAAAACGAAAACAAAAATAAAAAACATTACCCATTTAATGGCAAAAACAGCAATTACTTTTGCACCAACCTAATATTTTGGGGTGACCATTTCTTGAATCTGTAGTTGAATACAGGGAAAATTGAGTTTTTATTCAGAAATACTTTATTTCTTTTCATTTGTTTAGGTATCTTCGATGATTTTTATCAAAATTTCATAATTTGCTTTGTTAGGGGCTTGTATATCTTCTAATAGAATTATTCTTAGGTATTTCTATATTTTTAGTTGGCACTGAAAATATCTTTTTTTTTTTTTTTTTTTTTTTTTTGAGATAGTGTCTTGCTCTGTCATCCAGACTGGAATGCTGTGGCACGATCTTGGCTCACTGTAACCTCTGCCTCCCAGATTCAAGCAATTCTCCTGTATCGGCCTCTCAAGTAGCTGAGACTACAGGCGCAAACCCCCCTAATTTTTGTATTTTTAGTAGAGACAGGGTTTCACCATATTAGACAGGCCGGTCTGGAACTCCTGACCTCAAATGATCCACCTGCCTCAGCCTCCCAAAATGCTAGGATTAGAGACGTGAACCATGGCATCAGGCCAAAATACCTGTTTTTAAACTGTTTATAACTGCTTGTTCCTGATGCAGAAATACAACCAACTTTTCTATATTTTCAGTATAAAGAAACTTGTCAAACTTTTTAATTAAATTTCTTAATTTTTCTGTAGCTTCTTTTAATTTTTTTATGTATAAAATTAAGCCACCTGCAAAAAAATGAGAATTTTGATTCTTCTTTTTTTCTTAGTGCTTTTATTTTTTTCTTATTCAATTGCACATAGATCCTATAGTCAATGGTTGAACGGAAGTGATGGTAACAGGTATCCTTATCTTTTTCCTAATCTTAAAGGAAATACCTTCAACATTACACTGTTAGGTTTGGTGTTTGTTCTAATTTTTTATTTATTTGTTTTTACTTGCCTTTTATAAAATTAGTGGTTTTCTTCTATTCTGAATATGCTAAAATATTTTAAAATTATCTGTATGTACTGAATTTTTTAAAATGCCTTTCATTATCTATTAAGATAATCATCTACCTTTCTCTCTTTAATAATGTAATGCATTACATTAATAGATTTTCTAGTATCAAACTAACATTGTATACCTGGGATAAACTCACCTTACTCGTGATGCACTAAGTTTTCTGAATCGTTACATATAAATTGTTAATCTTTAATTACTAATACTTTACGTTTTTGTTTAAGAGTGTGATTGTTGTATAATTTTTATTTATGTGACAGTTGTAGTCAGGTTTAGGCCTAAAAATGCTGAACTCATAAAATGAGATAAATGTGTCCCTTCTTTATTTTCTGGAAATGCTTTATGAAAAACTAAAATTATTATTGTTTCCTTGAATGTGTGGTAGAACTACTCTATAAAGTTGTCTGGGTTTGATGTTTTCTTTGTGGGAAATTTTTATTGACTTTGAATCATCTTTGCTCAAGGGTACTATGTATTTCTTGCTATTTTTTTAGACATTAAGGGACTGGCAGGTGAATCATAGTATTATTACTTTACCAAATTATACCAGCATCATTGTCTATGAGGAAGAATATACTTACTGAAGTTCTATGAACAGTAGCTGGAAAGTACTGAATATTTTTGTTTATATGGCAGAATTCCTGGTATCTCATTAGGTATTACTTTGCAACTTACGGTCAAGTAACAAAAAACAAATTGTTAGTGTTATCTGTATATTCTGTAAATTTGGTTTTGCAAAGTAGTGACATTAGGACAGAAGATAAATTTCCCAAGTAGCAAAACTGTATTGGCATTATTGTTGATTCAGACCAATTTTCAGATTTTTAAATCATTTTTATTTATGCATGGTTTATTTCCTTTTCAGCCCTCTCTGGGTATGGTAGCTAAAACTGAACTCCACTCCCTGGATGTGGGTAGACTATGTAAGGTGTACTGTTCCCTTGCTGTATTTAGCTACAAATTTGTCATTCTCATTTTCCAGTCTGACATGTAAACAGCTTAGAAGTCATCACTCCTCACAAGAAGATAAAAACTGAATAAACTGAAAATCAGCAACTGTTATTAGAGGCATCAGATAGTGAGAGCACAGGGCAGACCACTGCTGCAAGCACTGGAGACAGAAGCAGATACTGGGAATCATAGTTTACAGGAGCTGAAGCCCAGGAGCAGAAACCGGAGGCTGGAACCAGTGCTGGTGAGAACATTTAAACTATAATAGACAAATTGCTAGAGGCTCAGTGCAGATAAACTTGAGAGTTACAAACTCTGGGAGCCTAGCTTTGGGAGGGCCCTCATATTTTTGTTTTACCTCCAAGAGCACCATCATGTTCTTTTGGTGAAGACTGCAGACAAAAATCCCAGTCGTTCTGGCAGGGGGAGGAATCATTTTTAAATACACCCAAAGCTCTCTGTTATCTTTAATAAAAACCCGCCCTCAAGGGAGATTGTTTTGCCAGAGCCTAATCTAGGGAGAGAGAAATACCCAACTCTAGCCCCCTTTGGCCTTTCCATCTCACCTAAAGGATAATAAAAACCTGAGAAGCACTTGTGAAAGTCACATTGCAGGGAACAGCCTCACTATAAAATTAAGACTTCATTATACAATTTCAGAATGGTTCTCTTCTTCCATGCTTTACCGCCACATCAATAGGGCTCCTGCATAATAATGATGGATTACAAGAACTGCAGTGCTCATAGGGTATTTATGGAGTGTCCAGGGAAACACAAAGACACCAAGTGAAACAAAAACAAAGACACTAAAAAAGAATTCCAGCCTCTGACACCTACAGCTACAGCAAACATTGAACATGGCCTAACTCTTAGATAAAACTGTGATTCTAATATTGCATTGAACAGGTGTGGCCACTCCAATATTGACGAAGAGGCAGTTTTTGACCCTGTTGTTGGGGTTTATTTTGTTTCTGCTGTTGTTGCTGTTTCCCAGTGGTGCCAGTAAGTCAGATCCTTCATTTTACACATTTCATCTTACGTGTGGCTCTGCTTGTTGGATGTTTAGGCTTGTTAATGATCAGTCACATTGAAGGTTTCTTGGCTCCACCTTGATATTGTTTATTCCATGGATATCTGTCATTGTCCATTCCAGTCTGACATTGTCTGAATTAGATGAACATATTAACTTTATTAGGCTTTTAGATCTGTTAAGCTCTAGAAGCTCCTCTCTAAGCTGATTGAAGCCGATTAATAATCCTCCCACTTACTCATCTCCAGTTATCTTTGGTCATGATCTTAAGAATTTGCATAAGAAAGACTTTCTCAAGCTTCCTTGTTAAAAAGCTTGCTGAAGTTCAGATATAGTGGGACAGTGTAAGTGGAATATACAATTAGCAAATTCCAATATAGAAAGCGATATGAGTCTAGTGTGATGAAGACATACTGATTTCAACATTTGGCAACCTCAAGTTCTCCCTAATCAGATTGTTTTTTTCATTTTCAACAATGGGTAAGAATAAGGCCAAACTGGGTCTTTGTGATAGGTGAGACAATTAGAAAGAATTTTACAAGACAACATTCTAATAAAAATATATAAGTCTAAACATATAGATAAAATAACAAATATAGGCTTTGGAGGAGTTATGTCTATATTTATCAGGAGAATATCAACATATATGTAGGTTACAGATGCTTCAGGGCCTGGGTTCTGAGGGGGGCTACCATGGTTGTTAGTACACCAGCCCTGCTGCTTCCGTCTGCTGCTCAGACTTTGAGAAACTGATTTAGCCATTAATTTCCATACCTGTGAAATACTAAATAGCTACTAAATAGCTCCTACCTCAAACATTGCTGTGATGATGCCTACTGGAATATAGCAAGTGAACAGTGTATGTTACTTCTATCAGTTTTCACAAGAACAGGGATGTCATGGTATGTACAATATTTCTGGAAGATAAATAAAATTGGTGTGGATGACGGTCAAGTAGGATGGTTAAGGAAGAATACTAACAATACTAGTATTGGCATAAAAATACTAATACCAAAAGGTATCCAGGATCTAGTTGCAGCTGGACAACAGACTTCAACAACTTGGGCTAAATTGTCTTTATAAATCTTTCCAAGAGCACACAACTGAATGGAGATGAGAGTTGACATGCTAGAGTGGGCAGGGGTGAGGGTCCATAATAGGAGATTCAAAGGAAACTTCCCAGTAGGAATTGAAAATTTGTTTTATTCTTCCCATTTTATTATCCAGTATTGCATTTCAAGACACCTCAAAATTCTACTGTGAAAAGAAATGACAACTTTCTCTAGAGACAACTCAAAGTAGATTAAAACCCCATCTCTACTGAAAATACAAAAATTTAGCCAGGTGTGGTGGCACGCACCTGTAGTTCTAGCTACTCAGGAGGCTGAGGTAGGAGAATTGTGCTAAGATCTTACTGCTGCACTCCAGCCTGGGCACCAAAGCAAGACCTGACTCAAATTGGAAAAAAAAAAAAAAAAAAAAAAAGACACCAAACCAAAACAAACAAACAAAACACACACACACACACACAGACACACACACACACACACACACACACACACACACACACACAACCAAACAAGAAAACCAGAATGGCAACTCTAGGAAGAAAAGTTAACTATAAACCACCTAATAAGAAAAGCTGTTCAGTCAGTGGTCGTAGCTATCCAACACTCTAAGTCGCTCAGCCGGGGTCCTTGGGGGAAACATGAGGTGATAGGCCTATCTAATTTGTTTTAGGATCAAGAACCCAATAATGCTGCCATTTATTGCCAAATTGCCTTAGTTATTTTGTTATAAACTGCCTGTCACCCTGTAGTGGATGTCTTAGCTAGATATGGATGCTGACACAAAGGCTAAGAGGGAGATTGTGGGAACCCTGAAATTTTTGGAAGCATAATGCTAATGCGATGTTTTTCTTTGTTTTGATCCTTCAAACGCATTAGGGGAAAAAAAGCTTGTGTAAGATCCTCCGTACTATTAAGAGTTATATAGCATTTTGAAAAGTATTAATGCAATTTTCTATTTTTCCTTGATTTATATTATTGATGAACTTTTCCCAAGCCATCTGTTATCTAGGAGAATATTAAGACTGTAATTAAATAGTACAAGAAAACAGTGCTCAGCTTTGACTTCAAAAACAAACTCCCCATAACTGCCTAAAAGAGCATAAAGTTTAATAAGTGATGGATGGAATGCCTCCGTTGGGAGATAAGGATGTGAGTGGTTGCCTGGAGGCCTGTGGGTAATCTTCTGGACTTGGAAGAGAACAGAATTAGTATTCAGAATCTGTACAGCCTTTGCTTCGTTAGCACCACGCGGCACCAAGGAACCTTTTGTGAGCCAAGCTGTTGATGCCCATGGGCCATACTTACCCTCAAGGTGAGCTCCCACTGCAGATGTCTGCATTGCCCATCGGTTGTGCAGCAAAAGAGTGCCCTGCTGCTCTAAGACTGTGAACTTGTCTAAATTACCACAGTAAGCAACCAATCCATACACCCAGCATACTTCCAAGCCCCCAAATAGAGGATGGTTTTAAGGTACTCAAGGAAGCAGTGGAGATATGGAAAGTTTTGGGTGGTTTTGTTTAGATCCATCTCAAAAATCCTTCACCCGCTCCGCCTCCAGCCCCCAGAAGAGGGAGCGGTGGAGCGTTTGGCTCTGATGAAATAAACATAATACAATCATTAAAGAGCACAGACTTTCTTTTATCCTGCTGGTATCTGTTTTCCTACCATTCTGCTGTGAATTTACTCAAAAAAAAAAAAAAAAAAGGCTAATGGAACTGAAGACGACTTGAGTGGCAGAATATTTAATATCAGAGAGGACATATAACTTGGTAGAAGCATATTATTTAATATTTAAAAGTACACATTTTGAAGCCAGGATCATCATATTCTTAGGTTTCAGGCTTTGAGCAGACTACTCATATGAGTCTGTGTTTTCTCATTTGTGAAATTAGGATAATGCTGTCCTCAACCCTATGAGACCTACATGGAAAGTTACACCCACACATAGAGCCACACAGTAGACCTGGTTACGTCATGCTCATGTGCTGTCACTATGCTCATCTGAATTTGTTGAGCACATATTATCTTCAGCTGCTGTAAATTGCCTCCACTGAAGATAAAATTCTAAGAGACCAGCAAGCACAGGGATGCCTTAGTGTTGCTGGATACCCAGTATTACATGCCTGAGGCCTATTTTCCCTCGCAGGAGGAGTGCACTGAGGAGAAGGTGCTAATGGACTACTGATTTCTTATCCATTCTGTGCTATTTTAAGAATTTGCACAAGATATTCTATGGCCCAGGATAACTATTTGGAATTCCAGCCAATAACTATGTCACCTTGGTCTCAAGTTTTGAGTAAGTTGGGAAATGAGAGATTTTGTACAAAATATTTTATTGTATGAAGATATGCTTTTGAATATGCTATTCTGTGAGTAATAGGTACATAGTATATCAGAAGATATAAATGACAAATAACCTCTTTTGTTCTTGAGAAACTTACAATACAGTGGGAAAAACTTATTAATACTTTCTAAACATGCAAAAAAATGAAAACCTATAGGCAAGGAGATTTAAATTGATTTTTAGCGTTCAGTTCTTCTGGACGTGCATCCTAAATCAAAACTGTCATTTTAAAAAAAGACACAACTTACAAATGTCTTTTCCTGAGTACATTTTCAATGAGGTTGCAATAAAAGGTAAAAAAAAAAAAAAAGTATAAAGAAGAGTAGACGATCCAGGGCAGAAGAAATATATCTCAGGCCTGTATCTATTAGTTATTCACTACATGGTCCTCAAAACCACAGCTTTGAGGGAAGAGGCAGAGGAAGAACATTCAAATTTTACCAGACCTAAGATCATAAAAGTGTCTTCTTCTGAGGAAAGAGAGAGAGAGAGAGAGAGAGAGGGAAAGGAAGGAAGGAAGGGAGAAAGGCTGGCATTATTTTACTTGCTAATTTGTAAGTGCAATTAAGGTTAAAGTCATACTTCCCTTCACAAGAAAAAAAACGGTCCAAAGCTGAATGAGCAAGAAAGCTTTGTTTGTAAAGAACTTTTCAAGATGCTGTTTTTCTCCTGGAAAATGTGGTTTATCTAATTGATAGCTAAGGAAAACCATCTTTTTAAACTTCCCACTCAATGAGTCACTCTGGGGTGTGTCTGCCTTGTAGCATCCTGTGAGATCCAGTAATCTAAAGTGGCATGACCCAGGCAGCCCCAACCTCATGCGTCAAGCCAAGCTACCGGCGCTAGGAAACCAGAGACAGCCCAGTTTTCTAAACAGAGTGGTTAACAAAATTGCATGTTATGAAATGGGGTTTCATCCTTTAAAGGATCGTTACCTATTTTTAAAAAGAACCTGTCGAATAATTCCTATCACCCCCAGATGTCTACAGTTGGTAAAGGCCAGGTAATTACCCCCATGGAAGGGCAAGTATTATTTCTTTAGGGTTTCTTCACGTATACCTTGAAGATAATTTCCATGCTGCCAATAGTTGCATTAAATGGAGGTGAAATGGAGAATTTGGATGTGTTCTCTGTCAGTGAGACACTGACAAAGCATTATGTATTCTGAGCCAGACAGCCAACAGGACATCAAAATCTGCGGAAATAAATGCAAAACTAGTCTGAAAGTCTTAACCATTAGTATGGAGTCTTTCCCTGTGCAGCAACTGATCCATTTTTGACAGCTAAAAATTTTTAGTCACCAGAGTGTTGGAGCTGATGTGTATAAAAGCATGATGTGCATGATGGACCTTAGGAAAAAACAAAATAAGGGCATTAAGTTTTCCAAAATTAGAGGTGTATGTGCATAGATGGCTTAGGACAGTTACCGCTATAGGGTGTCCATGTTCTTGGCTTTCTTAGTAAAGAATCGGGCAAAACACACAAGCAAGGAAAAAACAAAGCAACAAAAGCAGAGATTTATTGAAAATAAAAGCACACTCCACAAAGTGGTAGCAGGCTTGGGCAAGCGGCTCAAGGGCCCAGTTAAAGAATTTTCTGGGGTTTAAATATCCTCTAGAGGATTCCCATTGGTTACTTGGTGTATGCTGTATATAAATGAAGGGGTTGAAGTGAGGTTACAAAGTTGTTTACTTGGTATACACCCTATGCAAATGAAGAGGATGAAGTGAGGTTACAAAGTTATTTTACTTGGTGTACACCCTATGCAAATGGAGGAGTGGTTTTCTGCCATAGCTGAAGTAGAGTTACAAAGTTATTTACTTGGGCTTAGAAGGTTGGATTTTTTTCCATTTAATTAAATTCTAGGAAGTCCTTAGGTTCCCTGCCTCCAGACTCTGTTTTCTTGTCTCAGGGATTTCTGAAGGAGAACAGAAAAGGGGTTAGAAATAATGTCAAGCCATTTTTCTGAAAAACAGTCTACTTTCTTTATTATCTGGATATCACATGAGAATGTGAAAAGATAGTACTTTGGATTCTTTGAAATTTATTTAATCAAACTTCTAGAGTTAATTATTTGGAATAAAATGTAGAGGCTGCAAAGTGGGCCAACAAAATGTAAGTGTTACCTTGCACTGGGGTGGCGGTGGTGGGGGGAGGCTTTACTCCAATCTTCAGGGATTAATGAATGAGGTAAGGTAGGATCTTGGAGAGAATAAATTGAACACTGATAAGTTATACCAGATTGTTTAAGTTTTAATAGAGGTGCTTAGATTTGTATGGGATTTTCTTTTGGGGAAGTGGCAATGTATAGGGGCTGTCTTTAACTTCTCTCCTCTCTCTTACATGATTAGCACTAAGATGAAAATATAGTAAACATTGGGTAACACAAAGAGAAGAAAATGAATTGAAAATATAGCATTGCCATGTTAGATAAAAGAGGTGTGACAAGAAAAGATCTCAATGCTGGAATGAGTTAAATCATATGATCACAACCTGAGAATTCTAGGAACCTTATTATAATATGCAAATGATGTGCCTCTGGCCACTTCAGACAGCATTTTCAGCACATTAGGGCATTTAAAACAATCACCACATTATAGACCTAGGAGAATTCTCCAGAGATTTAGGCCTGAGAAAACATATGTTTTTTGGTTTTTTGGTGTTTTCCTGACTTCTCATTAGCAACAGTGTAATTTTCACTGCTCTTCCATCCAAGAAACATCACAATTATATCCCCAGATCACAATGATCAGCTCTGGTGACAGATGTGGAAATTCATGGTCACCATGAGAGACTATGAAGTCTGTCTTCAGTCATAGTTGGCTGCTGAAAATGAAGACAAAGGACTGGCAAACTACTCAGTGTGGCTACAGATAGAATTCCTGCAGGACTGTGAATGTCTAATGAATCCTTTATGCTAGCTTTGGAACCTCTTCCTTAATATTTCCAAAAAGAATTATTTCAGATTATCTGTTTTTTCTGAAAGCTTGCATACTACCGGTAGTAGATGAGATGGTTTTATTTGGTACCTGATCACATTTAAAAAAATAGGATGATGATGAGTTTAGATAGAGAATTCAGATTGGGAAATAGTGGGTGAATAATAATACTAATAGTACCATGGATATGATAAGAATCACAGTTTTCATGTGAATGGCTGAAATCTGTCCTGTGTTATACTTTTTGTTAGATGTGTCTCATAGTTGTAAAGATGGCAATTTCTAGAATCAAAATAATGAACCCTTAAGAAACTGGAAAATGAACAAAGCTGGAGATTTAAAGTTGATAATACATATCTTCCCTGCAGATTGACAAAATTGAATTTCTCATGGAGAAGTATTTAGTGATTAATCACATATCATGAGCGTTTTATTCGAAAGAGAGAGTGGGTTGGGGGAATGTCTACTTTTGTAAACTGAGCTGGACAAACTTCACAAATCAATGATGGTAGATTTTATTCAGTTCCAAGTTCAATTCTATTATCCCTGAATTTACTGTTGATTTTGTTTAAAAGTGTATTGTACTAGCAGAACTGCATTTGCACATGTGTTTCCAACCCACCTGGATATGACCACATGTGTTTCAATGGAATCATACAGAAACAAGAGTAATGTTAATCAATCAGCAAATACAGATCAAAGTCCATCTTGCCCATTTCCCAAAAATGAGAAATGTTTTCAGCAATTTCAAGCCTGATGAAAGGAGATTAGATGAGGGGAAAGGAAATAAAGATAGAATAATTTATTCTACCAATATATGCCATGAGAGAAAAAAAATACAATTTCTATCAAGTAGTTAGGGAGTTACCAAGTTGTCCACTGACTTAGACACAAACACTTTCCTCATCAGAACTGCCCTACCACTCGCTGTCATCCCAATCCAGTCAGAACTTGTTTAGTTAGAAGTTACCTACCTGAAAATAACAGTATTGATGATGATAGTGGTGTGGCTGGTGCAAGTTCACTGATCTCAGAGAGTCCCTATAATAACTAGGTTTTAAGTGGGGAGGAGTGACAGGAAGAGCTGAGTAGCTAACACATTAGAAAACAGAACACGACTTTCCTCATGTCAGCCACCAGATCTCTTCATTATGGTCTCAGATTATATCGTGACGTTTCTTAGACTACAGAGAAGTGAAAAATTACATTGCTGCTAATGAGTAGACAGAAAAAACACTGAAGAATCAAGGAAACTTACTTTTCTCATATTCAAATCTCTGGAAATTTCTCCATTCTATGTGATGATCATACTAACCACCCTAAAAGATAGAACGACGAAACACACAGTATCAGAGCAAGGATGTGAAAAAGAAAGATAGATAGACTTTTAGCTGTGTCTGAAAGACTGTCAGATAATAGGGGTTGAGCTACAAGGTTTGAAAAACTTGTTGTCCAGTTATAGACATGAAGAGGAGATTCACGTTGCCTTGGTTTCACCTTTCACATGTAAAAAGCCTGGAAGCCACCACTCCCATCCTCAAAACAAGAAATAAATCTGAGAAGACTTAAAAATCAGTGACTTTTACTAGAATCACCAGAGACTTCAACTCTCAAGACAGACCACCACCTTGAAATCTGAAGAGACAGATGAATACAAGTAATTGCAGCTGAAACTTTGGTACCAGAAACAAAAGCTCTTGACAATGTATACTGATAGGAATGGTTAAAGGTGAATTTTAATAAATTCTTTGAGGTTGAGTGTAGATTAGCTTGAGAGTAAAAGTCCTGCTAGGCCAGTCTTAGTTTGCCCTACACTTCCATGAATTTTAACTTCAGGATCCCCAATGGTTTCTCACAATGAAGACTGGAGAAGAAGAAAACTCGTATGATCATATCAATAGATGCACAAAAAGCATTTGACAAAATCCAATA
Organism: Sapajus apella; assembly: GCF_009761245.1. Taxonomy (NCBI): domain Eukaryota; kingdom Metazoa; phylum Chordata; class Mammalia; order Primates; family Cebidae; genus Sapajus; species Sapajus apella. Next base: position 274,245 of record NW_022436959.1, read on the forward strand.
CCCATTCATAGGTTAAAAAATAAAAACCTCTTACCAAACTTAAGAACAGAGGGAAACTTTCTTAACCTGATAAAGAACATCTATGGAAAACCTACAGTGGTTGGGCACAGTGGGTCATGCCTGTAATCCCAGCACTTTGGAAGGCTGAGGTGGATGGATCATGAGGTCAGGAGTTCAAGACCAGCCTGACCAAGATGATAAAACCCTGTATCTACTAAAAATACAAAAATTAGTCAGATGTGGTGGCTGGCATCTGTAATCCCAGCTACTCAGGAGGCTAAGGCAGATAATTGCTGGAACTCAGGAGGCAGAGGTTGCAGTGAGCTGAGATCGTGCTACTGTACTCCAGCCTGGGTGACAGAGAGAGACTCCATCTAAAAAACAGAAGAAAATAAAGAAAAACCTACAGCTAACATCATACCTGAAGGAGAGGAAAAAAAAATAGATGCTTTCCTCTTAGTTGGAAAGAAAGCAAATATATTCTCTCTTACCACATCTATTCAATATTGTACTACAAGTCCTAGGTAGTGCAACAAGATTTTTAAAAAGGAAACAAGGTATAAGAAGTAAAACTGTCTGTTTTCACAGATAATAAACTTAAAAAATAAATAAAATTGTAAAAATAACATGGAAAATTTAAAGGTAAAAATAAAAAAGTAGAAAATGAAACAAAAAAATAGAAAAAACATCTTGGAACTAATAGTAGATTATGGCAAGGTTGCAGGATACAAGTTAATATATATAGTCTATTGTTTTTCTACCAGCAATGGAAAAGTTGAAATTTTCAAAGAAAAACACAATACCGTTTATAATAGCACCAAAATAAAATATTTACATAGACATTTAAGAAAATATATACAGAATCTTTAAGCAGAAAACTGTAACACCGTAATTAAAGAAATCAAAGAAGATCTAAATATATAAAAAGATATTCCACGTTCATGGATTGGAAGACCCATTTTTTTTGTTTGTTTTGTTTTGTCTTGTTTGTTGAGACAGTCTCACTCTGTCACCAGACTGGAGTGCTGTGGGGCGATTTTGGCTCACTACAGCCTCCAGCTCCCTGGTTGAAGTGATTCTTTTGCCTCGGCCTCCGATTAGCTGAGATTACAGGCATGCGCCACCATGCCCAGCTAATTTTTGTATTTTTAGTAGAGACAGCGTTTTATCATGTTGACCAGATGGTCTCAATCTCCTGACCTCATGATCCACCTGCTTCAGCCTACCAAAGTGCTGGTATTAAAGGCATGAGCCACTGCGACTGGCTGGAAGACTCAATATTTTTAAGATGTCCATTCTTATCAACTTAGTCTAGATATTAAATGCAATTATAATCAATATTCCAGCAAGCTATTTTATGAGTATTGAAAAACTAATTCTAAAGTTTATATCGAACAGCAAAATACATGGTGTAGTCAATGCAATATGAAAAAGAACAAAGTCAGAGGACTGACAGTGCCCAATTTCAAGACTTTGTAATATAAAGATAAATTAAGACAGCATGTAATGATGAAAGATAGCCATTAGATTAATGATGCAGCATAAAGAACTCAGAAATAGATCGATACTGATATAGTCAACTGATTTTTGATAAGATCAAAGGCAATTCAATAGAGAAATGGTAGTCTTTTCAACAAAAGATACTGAAGTAATTCAATATCCATATGCAAAAATAAATAAATCAAGGTAGGAATTATACCTTCACAAAAAATTAACAAAAAATGAATCTTATATCTAAATATAAATCATAATACTGTATAACTTCCAGGAGAATACATTAGAAAATTGAGGAGACCTCGGGTTTGGTGAGTTTTTAAATGCAACACAAAACCACAATCCATGGAAAAAAGGTGTCATTATTAAAATGTAAGTGTTTTGCTCTGTGAAAGGCAATGTTAAGAGAATCAAAAGACAAGACATGAAGTAGAAGGAAATCCAAAACACTTATCAGATAATTTGTTTGTAAAACATATAAATAACTCTTGAAATTTAACAAAGAAAATAAACAACCTAATTAAGAAATAAGCAAAAAGTCTGAAAAGAAACCTTACCAAAGAAGACATTTAGAGGGCAGACAAACATGTGAAAAGATGCTCAACATTATATGTCATTAGAAAATTGCAAATGAAAACAATGAAATACAACTACACGCCCATTAGAATGGCTAAAATAGAAAAAAAAAAAGCTGGCAATACAAACTACTGGCAAAGATGCAGAGCAAAAGGAACTCTCATTCATTGCTATTAGAAATGGAAAATAACACTGACACTTCAGAGGACAGTTTAGCAGTTTCTCACAATGGTGAAGACAATGTTACAATTCAGTCCCACAATTATGCTCCTAGGTAATTAAACAATTGAGTTAAAAAAAACTTATGTCTGTACAAACCCTGTATGCTTATGTTTATACCAGGCTTATTCATAATTACCAAAAACCGAAAGATGGTATTCAATAGGTGAATGAATAAACAAACTATAGCATATCCATACAATGAAATACTATTCAGCAATTAAGAAGTAAGCTGTCAAGCCACAAAAACAAATAGAAAAACCTTAAATGTAGCCAGGTACGGTGGCGCGTGCCTGTAATCCCAGCTACTGTGGAGCTTGAGGCTCAAGAATCGCTTGAACTTGGGAGGTAGAAGTTGCAGCCAGCCTGTATTGTTGCACCACTGCACTTCAGCCTGAGCGATAGAGTGAGACTCTGTCTCAAAACAACAACAACAAGACCACCAAAAAAAAAAAAAAAAACCCAGAAAACCCCAACCAACAATAAAAAACCTTAAATGCATACTGCTAATTGAAAGAAGCCAGTCCTAAAAGATTGCATACTCTGGGGATTCCTCCCCAGCCTGTGCACCTTCCCTCTCTGACATAGAAGCCCTAGAGCCCCACCTTTTCCCCACCCCTCCAGACTCCCCACTCTGGGCTGTGACAGAGTTTGAGGGGTGTTGGGGACTACTGAGGCAGGTGTCAAAGGGCAACCCTGTGGTCCTTATTCTAGGGATGACTTGGGGCTGGGTGGCAGTGCTGCACCTGTGGCCAGTCAGCTGCTGCCATCTATAACACAGTCCTCTCCCCCATGGTAAAGAGGCAATGGTCAGGCTGGATGCTGCCATTTTCGTCCATTAAAGAAAAAAAAAAAAGAGAGGAAAGAGAAAAGGAAAGAAAGAAAAATGAAAAGGCCATGCATATTGTATGATCCAATTACAGGGTATTCTGGAAAAGGCAAAACTATAGAGGTGGCAAAATGATGAGTAGTTGCCAAAGGTTCTGGGATAGAATGAAGCACAGAAGATTTTTGGAGATTTTATGTATGACATTATAATGGTGGACATAAAACCTTATACATTTGTCAAAATCCATAGAACTTTATAGCCCAAAGAGTGGACACTAATATCTGCAATGTTTTAAAATACAAGTTAGGACCCTGGGGATCTCAGAAAGGAACACTGACTATGACAAGAGCATCTAACTGTAATGCAAGTGATGAAACAACTTCATTGCAGGGGACGGAGGGATGAGCTGCTGATCTAAATGAGTAGAAATAAGTGGAGGCTAAGACTAAAGGCAAAAGAAACTGCATGTAAAAGCAATATTCTAGTTGATAATGTTTCTCACTGGGTTACAAGTTAACAGCTCTGATATTGCTACACGTGAATACAGGTATTTGACAACTGGGTAAATGGATGGCAGATGATGGGAGCCAGACTTGTCACAGTTGGCGTGGGAGTTCACAGAAAAGCAATGGGAGGAGCCAGAATAATTATATGATAATGTGTTAGAGCTGGATACAGCAGTATGAACTCATGTTTAACTTAGTGTAAATATAGATAGCTACATATAAAAATATTTATAGTTTATATTATGTAGATATACAGGTATATACAGAACAGATATACATCTTAGCTGAGATGCCACAAAAGAAAAGATACTCCACTAGCAACCAGCACCCCTAGTGTACAGATTTTGTTTTCTTTCTTTTTTTTTTAACTCTGTAGTAGAAATCTTTTTATTTTTCTTGGCAAAAACTTTCACAATGCATAAAACTAATTTTCTCTACCATTACCTAGCCTCTTTTGTTTTTAAATTGTACTTTAGGTTCTGGGGTACATGTGCAGATCATGCAGGGTTGTTGTGTAGGTGCATACATAACCAGGTGGTTTGCTGCCTCCATTCCCCCTTCATCTATATCCAGCATTTCTTCTCCCCACCCTCCCCACCCACTGTTGTCCCTCCCCTTGCCTCCCCCAACGGACCCCAGTGTGTGATGCTCCTCTCCCTGAGTCCATGTGTTCTCATTGTTCAACACCTACCTATGAGTGAGAACATGCAGGGTTTGGTTTTCTGTTCTTGTGTCAGTTTGCTGAGAATGATGCTTTCCAGATTAATCCAAGTCCCATTTTCCAATAAAAGGAACTAAGGCACTTTAGAAAATGATTGATTCTAAGACTAGGACAAGAAATATCTGAGGTGAGCTTAAAACATCTTGTAATGGTAGAAAGTAAGGAAATGCTAAGAAAATCATAAGAAAAACAAATAAAACAAAACCTAAAACAAACCCACACATTGTTTGGAGTATGTCAAAAGTTTATAGAGCCAACTGAAAGAGTTTCCAGTGGTCAAACTTGAAGCAATTTGAGAAAAAAAAATAGTATTGTATTATAACCCAAAGTATAAAGCAAATATCCAGAAGCCCAAACAGATATAAATGCATAATTAAATAAACCAATAAATATAAGGAAAGAGAAAAGTCACCCATGCAGAAAATTTCCAAATAATATATGAAGATAGCCCACCTTCAAGAAGGGAGAGCTTAAGTTCCCACTGTAACTATAAATGAAGAAAATCTGAATAAATTATGAATGTTACTTCATAATAATGGAACAATATTGACTCATTAATTCTAAAAAATATAAGGTACCGATGCAAGATATTAATAACAGAGGAAACTGTGTGAAAGATATACAAAAACTCTCTGTGCTCTCTTATCAAATTATCTGTAAATCTTAAATGTTTCTAAAACAGAAGTCTATTTTGAAAGTTTTCATAAATAGCTTTTATTATTTTGAGATATGTTCCATCAATACCTAGTTTATTGAGGATTTTTAGCATAAAGATCTGTTGAATTTTGTAAAAGGCCTTCTCTGCATCTATTGAGATGATCATGTGGTTTTTGCCTTTGGTTCTGTTTATGTGATGGATTACATTTATAGATTTTTGTATGTTGAACCAGCTTTGCATCCCCAGGATGAAGCCTACTTGATCATGATGGATAAGCTTTTTGATGCGCTGTTGCATTTGGTTTGCCAGTATTTTATTGAAGATTTTTGCGTCAATGTTCATCATGGATATTGACCTGAAGTTTTCTTTTTGAGTTGAGTCTCTGCCAGGTTTTGGTATCAGGATGATGTTGGTCTCATAAAATAAGAGTTAGGAAGGATTCCCTCTTTTTGTATTGTTTAGAAGTTTCAGAAGGAATGGTACCAGCTCCTCTTTGTGTGTCTGGTAGAATTAAAAGTTTTCATTTGTTTGTGTCATGTCTGATTTCTTTGAGGAGTGTTTTGTAATTCTCATAGTAGAGATCTTTTACCTCATTGATTTGTTGTATTCCTAGGTATTTTATTCTTTTTGTGGCAATTGTAAATAGGATTGAATTCCTGATTTGGTTCTTGGCTTGAATGTTGCTGATGTGTATAAATGCCAATTTTTGCACATTGATTATGTATCTTGAAACTTTGCTGAAGTGAGCTTTTGGGTGGAGACTATGGGGTTTTTAAAATATAGAATCATGTCTGCCAACAGGGATAGTTTTGCCTTGCTCCACTTTTCAAGGGGAATGCTTTCAGGTTTTGTCTATCCAGTATGATGTTGGCTGTTTGTTTGTCATGGATGGGTCTTATTATTCTGAAGTATGTTCCTTCAATGCCTAATTTATTGAGGGTTTTTAACATTAAGTAATGTTGAATTTTTTTTTTTTTTTGAAATGGAATTTTGATCTGTCACCAGGCTGGAGTGCAGTGGTGCAATCTCAGCTCACTGCAACGTCCGCCTCCCAGGTTCAAGTGATTCTCCTGTCTCAGCCTTCCGAGTAGCTGGGACTACAGGTGCACACCACCATGCTCAGCTAATTTTTGTATTTATAATACAGACAGAGTTTCACCAATGTTGGCCAGGATGGTCTCTATATCCTGACCTTGTGATCTACCTGCCTTGGCCTCCCAAAGTGCTGGGATTACAGGCATGAGCTACTGCGTCCAGCCATAATGTTGAATTTTACTGAAACTTTCTGAATCTGTTGAGATAATCATGTTGTTTGTGTTTGTAGTTCGGATTATGTGATGAATCACATTCAATGATCAGAATATGTTGAATCAAACTTGCATTCCAGGGATAAAGCCTACTTGATCATGGTAGTTGAGCTTTTTGATGTGCTACTAGATTTGATTTGGTAGTATTTTGTTGAAGGTTTTAGCGACTATGTCTATCAAGAATATTGGCTTAAAGTTTTCTTTTTTGTGTTGTGTCTCTTGAATTTTGTTATCAGGATGACACTGACCTCATTCATAGAATGAGTTGAGGAGAAGTCTCTCCTTCTCAATTTTTTGAAATGGCTTTAAGAAGAATGGTAACAACTCTTCTTTATACATCTAGTAAAATTCAGCTGTGAATCTATCTAGTCCTGGGCTGTTTTTTGTTTGGTAGACTTTTTATTGTTGATCCAATTTCAGAACAAATTATTGGTCCATTTGGGGATTCAATTTCTTCCTTGTTTAGTCTTGGAAGGTTGTATGTTTCCAGGAATTTACTCATTTCTTCTAGATTTTCTGGTTTGAGTGCATAGAGGTGTTCACAGTAGTTTCTGGGGAGATTTTTTGTATTTCTGTGAGGTTGTTGAATACTATGCAGCCATAAAAAGAAAAAGATCATGTACTTTGCAACAACATAGATAGAGCTGGAGGCCATAATCCTAAGTAAACTAACACAGAAATAAAAATCCAAATACCACAGGTTCTCACTCATGAGTGGGAGCTAAACAATAAGAACACATGGACACAGAGAGGGAAACAACAGACACCAAGGCCTACTTAAGAGTGGAAAGTGGGAAGAGGGAGAGGATAAGAAAAATTATCTATCAGTTACTATGCTTATTACCTGGGTAACAGAATAATGTGTATGCCCAACCCCCCGACACACAGTTTGCCTATATAAAAAACTTGCATGTACACTCCTGAACCTAAAATAAAAGTTTTTTTTTTTTTTTTCAAAATGAAGAAGTAAAAAGACTCTACAAGACAGTTAATCACTTCACCTGTGGGAAAAGCCACAGTATTAAGTATTTATGGCAAGTGAGAAGAAAGCAGAATAGATATTTTTGTGCTCACTAGAGAAATATAAATCTTTTGAAATTTTCACACATCATTTTTTGCTTTCTATATGATATATTAAATTCATATATAATTTTTAAAAAATGTTTCCAGAGTTGAGGGGACAGATTTAACCAGAACCTGATGTTAGACAGCTAATACCCTGGGCTTTCCCTTTGTTCACATTTTGGAAATTCCTTTTGCCTAGTTACTGTTTTGCATTCCCTGTGTCTTTCTTGGTCCTAGTTCATTCACTCATCTTGGTGCATTTTATCGTCCAGTCGTTTTCTAGCAAAAACTGCATGAAAGGCGAATGTTCCAAAATATGTATGTTTCAAAATATTATTATTCTATACTCACCCTTGATTGGTCTAATGGCTGGGTATAGAATTCAAAGTTGGAGATGATTAGTTGTTAACATTTTACATGCATTCCTTTTCTTCTTATTTCCAATATTGCTGTAAAGTAGTTCAAAGTCTAAATCCTTTATATTTCACTTCTTTAATCTCACTAGATTTAGGGATATATTTAATTCATTACTTGTTGTGGAGTCATATTTTAATTATCATAAGAGATAATTGGCAAGCCCTTTTAACATGTAAAGTCATGTCATTCAATTATGGGAAATGCATAATTGCTTTGATAATTTCATCTTCCTGTCTCTTTGCCCATTTTTTCTTTTGTAACTCTCATTTTTCAGATGTTGGACTTCATGTGTTGGTCTCATAATCTTTTCTTCTATTTTCATTTCTTTTTTTTCATTGTGCCTGCTGAGATATTTATTCCGCTTCATCTTCCAATCCTCTACATATAGAAAAGAATGCACAAATATATATACCCATTAGTATATATAAATTAATGTATACTTGTGTATGTATACATGTAAAAATTTTCTTTCTCGCTGTGTTCACATTGTTTCTCTCCCTTAATCTGTTTCTCCCCTTCTGTTTTCTCTTCTTTCTCTTCCTCCTTCTTCACTCTCTTTGATTTATCCTTTTGGTTTTCCTTACTCTAATTCCATGACTCTTTCTTTTTTAAATTTTTTAAAAAATTGACAAATCACAATTGCATACATTCATGTAATATGTGTACAAGGGGGAGTGATAACATGAAGTTAATTAACATATTCATTATCTCGCTTAACTCTTTTTGTGTTGAGATGTTTGAAATTCACCATCTTACATATTTTGAAATAAATCATACATTGTTATTGACTACAGTCACCTGCTGTAGAATATATTGAAAAATTTATTCCTCCTGTCTAACTAAAACTGTACACTTTGACAACTCCTAATTTTTCTCCCCAGTCTCGGGCAGTCATTATTCTACTCGCTGCTTCTATGAGTTTTTAGATTTCCCTGTATAGTGTAATTGTGCAGTTTTTGTCCTGTTGTGCCTGGCTTATTTCACTTAACATAAGTGAAATGACAAGAACACACAATAAGGAAAGGACAATTTTAAAAACTAAGTAGTGCTGGGGAAACTGGATATCCACATGCAGAGGAATAAAATTGGATCCTGATCTCAGATCATAGAAAAAATTAACTCAAAATGGATTAGATATTTAAACATAGTACCTGATATTGAAGAACTGCTAGAAGAAAACATAGGGTGAAGTTCCATGACATTGGTCTAAGCAATGATTTTTTGGAAATGACCGTGAAAGCACAGGCAGCAAAAGCAAAAATAGACAAATGAAACTGCATGAAACTTGGAAGCCTCTGCACAGAAAAAAATGAAAATAACAGAGAAAATATTTTCAAACCATATATTTGATGAGGGACTAATATCCAAAATATACAAATAACACAAACAACACAATAACAAGAAAATAAACAATCCAATTAAAAAACAGGTAAAGGACTTGAACAGACATTTCTAAAAGGAAGACATAAAAATGGCCAATGGGTTCACAGAAAAATGTTCAACATCACTAATCATGTTGATTTTAATTTAAGGCTCCTTTTCTCCATATAGAAACTCACTTTTCTTTAATATCTGGCTAGGGTCCACAGGTCCAAAACTACCTGGTTCATTCTTTTCAATAAATAAATATCCAACCTTCTTCTAGGTTAAAAGATGCTGTTTTTGCCTGGGTTCTCTTGAAATAAAAGCCAGAGACTGAGGCATAAATAAATGGTTCAGGGAGAAAAAGTGTTAGGGGAATTAGGCAGAGAAGGTGGGAGAGCAATAAGCAATGATAAAAACATAAATTTGATGATTAATAACAAAAGGCACTCCCAATACATCAATGTTAGAGTTAATGTTGAAGTCTTTAATGTTTATATAAAAATTCCAGTCTTTAAAATGTTGCAGAATATAAAAATATGGAAATTTTCTTCTAACTTCATAAAGCTAGTACAAAGGACATAAAGGAGACTTCACATTAAAAGAATGAAACGATGATCATGTAAAGATTTTCCTAGAATGCAAGAATGGTTTAACATCAAGATCTTCAAAAGGCTTTTGATAAAACATCCATTCCTTTTATAAACTTCATAGTCTAAGAATGAAGAGCTCTTTCCTTAATAATAAACGTTCTTAAGCCAACATTCAATATCAACCTTAACAATAAAACATGGAAGGCATTCCCATTAAAGTTAGAAAAAAGATATGAATGCAGGCCATGACTACAGCTTATTTTTGGTCTGGAAATTTAGAAGAACTTGTGAGTTCTTTATCACTGTGAGGGTGATATTAAAAGGTAAACATCTACAAGTGCTACCTCCTCTGATCATGTAATTTCTTTCTGAGGAGCTCTATTTTCATTGAAGCCAATTCTACGACATCTCCAGAGCTTTCTAAAAGTACAGAGAACAAGGGTGAGAGAATGCTCAGGCCATTCAGGAATTTAGCAAAAGTTAGTTTACAGAGTTAAATAGAAGGTCTTTATGTGCTGAGACTGACAGCCAATCAGAGCAATTCCATCATAATTGTAGGATTTACACACACATTCCAGACACTCCTGAAGCCCTGTTGCAAGCACAATTAGAAGCATCCTTATGTGATAGAAGAGCATTTCTCATTGCAATTGTGATTAGTTGTGGAGAGTTGTCATGGATGCATAAAAAGAAAGTCTTAGAATTTTTGAAGGTAGAAAGGGAAATCCCAGTACCTCTTTTGATGGATTTAAATATAAGATATCAGCCAAATGGAAACAGGACTTAAAAACCACTCAGGGAGATGGGCAGATCATGAGATCTTTGAGTTATAAGCTCTGGACTCAAGATTATCTACTTGCTGTCTAATGTTGGATAAGTGAATTACACGCCTTCTTGGACAAGTTGTCAGGCAAACATCTGGCTCACAAAACCCCAGTATTAAGTGAGAAAAAAAAAAGTTTCTGCAACTGAAATATTCATTCCAATATTTTTGAAAAACATTTATTTGGTTGTTTTTTTTCTTTGTAACCACAAATATAACAGAGATTTCAAGAATCTGGTAGGCCTGAGTCAGAGCTGAGACTGCTGAGGCTGCAAAATCCTACTGTGTAAGGTTACAGGGTTCTACCTGCCTGTGGACCAGGTTCTACAAATTGAGGCGTACAGTCTTGGGGTTCAGCAGCATATTAAAGGGCATAACACTCAAGATTCTGAATAGGTGGAGCCAATGACACCACAGATGGGGCCCATGCTAGATTTTGTCCAAGTTCCAATAATTCTTAGAAGAAGAATTATGATGATGAAGTAACTACCAACATTTATTGTGCTGGATAAGAACTATTAACTTCAGGATTCAGTCCCTTCAACTCTGAATTTCATGAACCCTTGTTAGATTCTTACGCTCCAGTGAAATTGGAAGAGTACAGGCAGAGAGCATGCATCATGTAAGTATGACACTGGTAGATCTCCTGATAAGGAAAACTAAAAAAGCACAAAATCTGGAAACAGCTCCAGTTAGGCACATCCAAAAGATGTTTTAAATGAGATTATTTCCATACATTACTGTATTAATTTTTGTTATGCTATCCTAGCAACTGTGTCAACCCCATTTCCAAACTGTAACCACAGTATCAAGATTTAGGTACATACTGATGTTCAAAATGTGAAATATGACATGCCAACTTAAGAAATTTTTTTATACGTAGGATTTAGTACTGTCTTGGTTGATACATTGAATCTTTGAGGTTTTTCTGCTTCAGCAACAATTTCTGTTTAATCACCATTAGCATCTTTGATCAAAGTACAGTGCATCTAGCCTTTTAGTAATACAGAGTAGAAAATGATCATTCAACACTTAACGGTAGAGACAGTCTAGGGCAAGCAGTATGAAATTACTCCAAGACATAAAGCAATTTTACTTGAAGATCATGTCAGATAAACTGCCAAGATCAATTAAGTTGGAATATAATAGATAATGAAGAGCTTTGTATCGTTTTGTTAGAATTATAATCTGGGAACATATTTGCAACAAACCTAAAATTTGTACACATATTGGCTATTCATTTATTTTGTTCTATAAAGACATAAATCTTATTCCATCTTGCTTGTTTTTAAAAAATTAATAAATTTAGTAATATAGTCTTCATTGTAAACGTTAATTTCTACTATTCTGATAAAGTAAGTGAAATTATTTTATCTTCAGCGTTAACCTTTCTCTAAAGGGTATTTTATTTTTACTTCAAAATGCATCCTCACCACATACTCGTTTTCTTTTTTCTTAACCTAACTCACTCTGTACTAAATGTTGCAATAATTCTCTCATATGATAAAAAATGAGGTACTCTTCTACTTTGGATCACTGCAAAAGTATTTAAAGATTTATTTTAAATGAAAAATAGCTTTAAAATGGGTAAATTCAAGTGTAAAATCACTATTATTCAAAACAAAGCCATAACATGTGTGTACACCTGTAGGGATAAAATTGTCATATGTTAAAATATTTTTTTCATTTTTTGCTCAGATTTTTACAACTCAAAATATATACTTCCTTTATTCATACAAAGAAAAACATGTACCTCATGCTCTCTTTATGGTAATTCTATGAGAAGCATATTTCACTGTTATTTCTGGGTATATTCTATTTTTTAATGTCTTTTAAATAAGCATGTCTATCACAGAAACCCACGTTAGCTCAATTTATTGTGAGTTCAGATGTCTCCCAATGTTTTCCAGAAACTTTATTCCAACTATAGACTCTCTGAGCCTTAAGGGTTTTCTACACCAGAACTTACAGCAGACAGGTCATTTAACACCAACAGAATGCCACATCTCTTTCTAGTAATCAAAAAAATCGTAGCATATGAGATTATTAAATTTTTTACTGTCAACATTAATTTTGATTTAGCTAGTTATTATTTTTTTTTACTAACCTCAGGCCATGTGTAAAATTAGAACTTAAAATTGCATCTATGTGATCATCATACATGTTATGACTAATGAAATTTGCAAGGATGAACACTAACTCAGCCTTGCCTTGCCAGATGAAAAACATGTTTTGTTTTCCAACAGAACTAAACATGATTGCTTCGCTAGATACTAACTGCAGACACTCAATATTCTTCATGCCCCCTTTGGTTCTCTTGTATTTCTGGAGGTAGAAGCCTGGGAGGGACACTCCCTAAACTCCCGTGCCAGCAGGGTTTTGAATCTATGTGAGGTACCATCAAGGAGATGCACTCCCATAAGATTTAGAAGGCAGACAAAGCAGAATCCATCTCTATGACAGTGGGCGGAAGTGTGGATCTCTCAGGCATGAATGTTTGCAGTAGTTTCTGCATTCTCCTGCCATTCACCTTTCTGGATGACATGATGGAGTTATAAACTCTGCAGCAGATTTCTGCAGGTCACTGACTTTGGATGGCAGTACTTCTGTCTCTTTGAAGCACTAAACCTAAAACTAATGTCTTTTGCCAGTTCAGGCTTTTAATGGTTTTGCAAGCACCTAATTCTAACTTAGCTAAAAAATAATAGATTCTGGCCTTTATTGGGAATCCTACTGCCATATGGAACTAGGGAATCAAGATCTAGCTCTTGTCACCTCTTACCATGTAGAAGGCAAGATATTAGAATAGTTTTCAGCACTTAAAATGAATATGTCAAATATTTACTTGCAACTAAATCTGGTATGCCACCCTGTTAATTTCGTGTTTACAGCCACCTTGTTTTTATGCTGTGTAATGTTATATTTTAAAAATATTGAATTAAGGCAGATTGAGTACATCTTATTTCTCTAGCTGAATGCACCCATAAATAAAGAATGCCTGGAGCAGCTATATGTAAATTCTGAAAGTAAATAACAGCAGGTAGATTGGCAAAAATGACTAGAATTCGAAGTATTACAAAACCGATAATGAGTTCGTCATTTTTTTGCTTTCCAATATCTGGGTCTAAGATGGGTATTGATATAGAAAGAGACAGAGAGCAAAGGAAGTCCTCTAGTTCTGGCTCAAGATGTGGTTTTTTTCTTATTAAATCCCAAACACTAATAGTTATGAAAAAAGTCTAAGCACTGAGTAAGACTTGGTGCCAAAGAAGTAGACCATCTAGAAAGACAGACTGGGCTAAGGCAGAGAGGTTAGCAGAAAAGGAGAGTTAAGAGTCTGGAAGGAAAAGTTGGGGTGGTGAGCAAGATTAGGAAATCCTGATTTAAGTAGAGATAGTAAACTCTCTACCTATTTATATTGTTTGCAGCATATGGATAGCCCATGACTACAGAAAATAAAGGCCAAGAAATGAATCACACTTTATTCAGTAAGTGAGAAAAAATGCTTAGTTACTCTCCTACTCCTTTAGCTCCGATGAGTTTTTACTCAGTAAGCCAGTCACATCCCACCTGGCAGCATTTGTCAGCCACCAAGCAAGTCACTAAATCTGAAGATAATTCTACTGAGTCGGGAAGTTTTGATTATTAAGTGTTTTCTGATATGTGAAAGTGACCAGCAGAGAGCAGATCCAAAGCAAGACTAAACTACTTGGGAAAGCAGTAAGTTAGCCTGAATAATAAATTCTGGTTTTCATTGGGAATCTTACTGCCATGTGGAACTAGGAAATCAAGATCTGGCTCTTGTCACCTCTTACCATGTAGAAGGCAAGATATCAGAATAGTTTCAGCACCTAAAATGAATATGTCAAATGTTTACTTGCAACTAAATTTGATATGCCACCTTGTTAACTTCATTGTTTTTATGCTGTGTGAGGTGATATTTAAAAAATCTTGAACTAAAACAGATTAACTTCATCCTATTTCTCTATCCGAATGTACCCATAAAACCCATAAAGAATGCCTAAAGTAGCTATATGAAAATTCTGAAAGTAAATGATAGCAGGTAGATTGGAGAAGATGACATGAATTTGAAGTACTGCAAAATCTATAATGAGCTTATCATTTTTTGCTCTAAAAAAAAATTGCTCTCATGATATTTTGTTCTCTGTATGCCAGCCTGGATCTAAGGAAGCCTGACACCCAGAAGTGGGTATTGATCTAGAAAGAAAGAGAGCAACGGAAGTCCTCTAGCTCTGGCTCAAGATGAGAAAAAACAATCTTTGAGTGCTCAGACAGAGTGGGGAAAGCTTCTTACTTTTCTTTACTATTGTCTTCTTTTGGTTATCTTGAATCCCAGCTCCATGGGAGTAGCAGTAAGGACACTGATGGCAGCAGAGACCTGAAGGTGCCTAAACTCTGAGGGTAAAGAAACTTTCTCTGTGATCAGTGAACCTGCTGTCTTACGAGAGTGAGATGAACTCCTATTGCTTTTTTTCCTCTCCATCCTCTGACCCACATATGGGTGTATCTGTGGGAAGTGTGCAGCAGAGAAAGGCAAATAAAACTCTGGCTTTATGGCTGGAGGCCTGAAAAAGGAGATTTAGGGAACCAAAGGTAGAGACGGATTATGGAGAGAGAGGAATTTGGATAAGCACACTCTATGCATTTGCTTATGAACTGCTGGGCTCACTTCTAAGCTGTGTGTGCATGGAACCAGACTTAAATAGCACACCAGTAACTTTTCGAATTGAATTAAGGGATTACCACTACCCAGATCTCAGACTGACTGCTTGGTGACACACATCCAATACCAATCCAATTAACACTACAAAGTCTTTCAAAATAGAATGGACATTGAAATCACCACCTGCCGAAGGCTATTTGGACCTTGCAACATGAATCCAACTGGACTGATTGCCTAATAAAAGACATACCCAAAGTTTTATGATATAACTTTCAAAATTATACAGGATACAATCCAAAATTACTCAGCATATGAAGAAACAGAAAAATCTTAACATACATGAGAAAATATAATCGACTGATGCGATGGCTAAAATAACACAGATGTTAGAATTGACTGACAAAGACTTTAATGCAGACTTTAATGCAGCACTATAAAAATACTACTGAATATAAAGTCAAACATTCTTGGAATAACTGCATAAATAGAAAGTCTCAGAAAATAAGTAAAGGATATAGAAAAGAACCAAACAAAAATTTTAGAAGTAAAAATAACCTGAAAAAAATTCACTGCATACACTCAATAGTGAAATGGAGATGACAGAGGAAAGAGTCAGTTAACTAGAAGATAGATCAGTGGAATCATTCATTGATAATTTAGCAAAGAGAAAAATATTGAAAACAAAAAATTACTAGAGCCTTAGGGACCTGAGTGGCAATACCAAAACATCTAGCATTCATGTCACTAAGGAACTAGAAAGAAAGGAGAAAGATGCAACATAGAAAGAGTATTTAATGAAAATATATTTGAATGAAAGTTTTCATATTTGTGATGAAATACTTAAATTTATATGTTCAAAAAGCTAAGTAAATCCCAAACAGGATATATCTTAAAATCATAACACAACCAAATTTCTGTGAACCAAATATAAAGGAAATACCTTGAAAGTAGCCAGAGCCAAGGCATTACATACAGAGAAACAATTTGAATAACTGGATTTGTCATCAAAAACTACATGGAGAAACTAGGAAAGAAAGTAACACAACAATTTTCAAGTGCTGAAAGTAAAGGACAATCAATTTAGAATTCTACATGCAGCAAATGTATCTTTAAGTAATAAAGATTCAGCAAAGACATTCTTTGCTGAAATAAAGAGTTTTTTTGCTAGTAGACCTGTACTAAAAGAATTCCTGTAGAAATTTTTTCAGATGGAAAATTATACCAGAAGAAAACTTGAAACTTTGAGAATAAAGAAAGAGCAACAAACATGGTAAATAAATGGGTATCTCTAATAGACTATTTTTTTCCTCTTGAGCTCAAATATGTTTGATGATTGAAAGCAAAAATTTTAGTATTATCTGATGGTATTTTCAATGAATATGAAAATACATAAGACAATTACAACATAAAAGGAGAAGAGTAAAATCTATGTTTTAGGTACTAATCTATATTCCACTTGATGTAATAAAATATTGATTTTATTAAAATCAACATTAGAGGATTAAAAGTTACTGTAACTCCTAGATTAGCCAATAAGAAGTCTATATGGAGATATAGTAGAAAGCACAATAGATAAAATTGAATACCAAAAAGAAAAAAAAATTATGTAACCTAAAAGAAAGCCAAAAAGATAAAACATGAGAAAAAAATAGAGGTAGCTAACAGAGAAAAAATAAAATTTCAGGCCTAATTTTTAAAAATGCAATATTACATTAAGTGTAAATGGTCTAAACATGCCAAGTAGAAGAAAAAGATTGTCAGAGTAGAAAAAATAATATGACTCAAGTATATACTGTCTACACAAAAGTCATAGTTTGATAGGCAGGTTAAAAGTTAAAAGATTAAAAAAAAAATCATGTAAACAATTCTAACTTCAATGATAAGATGTTGTAAAAATAACAGTCCTTAAAAAGCCTGAGGATGAGGGGATGGAGATAGCAGGAGCTCCAGAGACTGAGTAGTTAGTAGGAGCCATGGTGAAAGATGGGATCCCATTAAATTATGAACCACTCCCTTCTGCTCCCAGAACATGGTCATGTAAGCCAGAAGCTGAGAAAAATAAATGGCTTAGTTTTGGTCTCTCAAGAGAGTAAACTAATTTGTATGTATTCCCATCATCTCATCTTTCCAAAAACCTTTCTGAAGGTAAACAACTTTATTGTTTCAACATTTAAAAAACCAGTATGCCATGGAAAAATGTACTAGTGTGCTCAGCTGCCTTAACCCCAGCTACAGTGGAACCTATCATATCTCTTTGCCAAAGGCACTTCATTTTAGTACAGTCTGCCTCTGCAGAAGTTGCCTCTTTACTGAAGGTAGTTGTTGCCATGCTTTTGCTACATCTCCCATCAGTATAGATTCAAAGTCTTATTTTCCACTCTCATATATACCCCCTATCTTCCAAGGAAAAAGAATACTCTATTAATGTGAGAGAACAAGATCCTCTCATATTCTCCCTCTCCCAAAACTGTCAGGACCTAGGTTTTGTGTGATTCATTATGTTAGGAATGACAGGCATGTTAAGTAGTTTAGGGTTGAAGATCAGCGTAATAACAGCCAGGTTAGCCTTGTACTCTCTCAGAACAATCCAAAATCGATTTAAAAAAACACAAAGCAAGCCTCCTGTAGAAGACAGAAGACTCAGAAAGACTTTGTCTAGTTCTGACACTATTTACAATCTCCAGAAGCCTGGAAACAGAGAGTAGAAGTTTAACGGGGTTAAAAGAATGGGCCACTACCAAAATACTGTGGTACTTAAGAAATGTGTTTGATAAAGATTTGACCTTCTGTCAGGTACTCAAGATTTGAGCTTAAATAAAATTTTGTCAGATATGTTAGTAGAAATCATATAGATAAAAGATTAACATCAAAACAAACAATCAAAAAAAAACAGCATTAACATGAACTGTTACATTTTCCAACCACAGTTTTGCTGAAAGCATTGGTTATTCAGATGGGGAAAGTAAACTACCTGCCCTTTCTAGCTATTTATACTGTCATTACCCTGATTGGAGACTCTAGGCTCCTGGGCCAGCCTCAGATCCTGGCCTGAAGTTTTGTAATAGTAGAACTTGGTATTTGAAAGGGAGTGGGGGAAAAGGTCATGAGCTGTACACATATTCTTAAAATTAGTCTTCTTAAGAGCTCATTAACTCCTTGCTCAATCTCCCACTGTCTTCCCATTGAACTCGGGAGAAATTCCATGTTCTTTAAACTGGCTTTTCCCCAAAGCAAACTGATTTTGCTGTCCTTTGAGCACTCATGCTCCTTTGGAAGTTTGTTCTCTGTTTTTCCTGGTGTTCCCCCAGTCCTGAGAGTCTGGTGTTCCTCTGCCCTTCTCCAAGTCTTATCCATCGTATTTCTTTGAAAATCAACATTTTTTTTTCATTTTTATAATATTTGCATATACATATCACAATAACAGGCACAAACTGTCTAAGCTCAATTACCTATTACCTGTATATTTCATGGGTCTACAAGAGGATTTTAAATTCTTAGGAGCTGTGGTCTCTGGCTTATATTTGTTTTCCTACTGCTAAGGCTAAACAACTGAACTCTTATTTTAGCAAAGTTCAAAAGCAATGTCAGCTTATTTGTGAATGCTATTTTAGTCCATTAATCACAGTTTTTTTTTGCATATGCCCATTTATGCCACTGGCATGTTTACGTCTTGATCAAAACCTATACCCCATATGAAGAGTAAAAGCAATGACTTTCTTGTTACAACATGGTAAGTTGATACTATGGGAGTCATGGCCAATACCTGATTTTAAATTAGAAAATTACTATTATAGACAAAGCACCTTAGTGAGTAGGGCTTTTTTATGGTTAACAGATGTTATATATTTCTTATTAATTGGAAAGAAAATGTTCTATACTCTTTGGGACATTTTAGGTGACAGATAATATGCTGAATACATTGCTGCCTAACTTGTGTCAGATTTGTATTTCATTACCTTGAGGCACTGACTGCACTTAGATCCAATCTTTTTTGTTGTTTCAGGAAAACATTTGTTAAGAATAAGCTTTTAATAAAGGTAGATGATTTAAATAAATTGCTAATTTAAAATATGAAACACTTTAGAAACTTGTAAAAAGTCAATGGCATTCTTCCCCTAAACCGTAGCACCAGAAGTAACCACTATGAACAATTCAGTGTAGGAGGTAGAAAACTACAGTATTTCAACTACTTTTGTAAGTAAATTTCGGTAGAACTCATTCATTTATGCATTGTCTATGTTTGCTTTCACATAACAACAGGGAAATTGAGTAATTGTAACAAAGACTATATGGTTCTGCTGCTACAAAGCCTAAAATATATACTAACTGGCCTTTTACAGAAAAAGATTGCAGATTCCTAATTTACTATGGCATATACACTTCTAGATTTCCCATGTATGCACAAGATATAACTATGCTTTTAAAAAAATCTTACTGAAGTGTAACATTCATATTCCAAATTGCACAAATTACAAGTGTATAACTTGATGAATTTTTACAAAGTGAATATACTCAATAAAGCAGCACTCAGTTAAAGAAATAGTACATTACCAGCCCCTTGGAAGTTTCCTTCATTCTCCTTTCCTGCCACAAATATTCCTTGACTTTATCCTGCTTTCTAGCATTGTAGGTTAATTTTATCTGTTTTTGGACTTTATATAACTGAGATTGTAAATTATATGTTCTGTACCTGTCTTGGTTTGCTCAACATTAGGAGTCATCCATATTATTGTGTATCACAACACTTTGTTCATTCCCATAACCTATAGTATAATATTTTACTAGATAAATGTACTATAGTTTACTTACCCATTGTACTTCTGGCATTTTAAATTTTGAGATATTACAAATAATGGAGGAATAAACATTTTGATGTGTCTTTTGGTGAACATATGTGGGCTTTTTGCACATATGTTTTTTTAAAACTGATTAACAAACACCCTGTTCTGCAAGAAGTTTCCATGTCAATTCATGTAGAGCTGCCTGCGTCTATAACAACAGCATAGTATTTAATTGTATGATGTCCTGGAATGTAGTTCCCTGTTGGTCATTTAGTCACATGGCAGAAACCATGCGTTGTTGTTAAAATTCCCTTTCTTCTATGGTAATATACCCTCCACACTTTTAGGTAGGCAGTTGGCTGCCTAGAATAAAGACTACCAATAAAGGTACAGCCATGTTACTAAGTTGTTAATATCAGGATGTAGGTAGAAGTATGGCATGGCAGACTCCAAGATCTTTCCTAAAGAGATGAATGCCTACACACTTTGCTTTTGTATCTCCCTGCCTCTGGGCTGCCTGTAAGCACATACTGCATTATATCCTACCTTGAGGTTGAGGCTTATGCAGTGACCATAGACAGGATCCTGGGCCCTGATATAATCAAGTGTTATATTTACCTTAGACTGCCTCTCTGGGCTTTGACAAGAAAAGAGAAATGAATAGCCATCTTGTGTGAGCTACAGTGGTTCCTCTACCATTCATAACTGAAATAAATTATAACTTACACAAGTTAATTTCCAATTTTTGCTATTGTACACTATATAGCAGTGAATATTATACCATGTATCTTTATATTTTTATATGTCTATTTTGTAGAAAAAAAATTCTACAGTCAGAATTACCAGGTCAAAAACTAAAGAGCACTTTAAACTATACATTCAGTACAATGTTCCTTCAAAATTACATTAGTACAGACATTAAGTGACATTTCTGTCTTAAATACACTGATTGTCAAATTGCTAAATCTCTTACATGTAAAAGAGCAACAATCATAACAAAACAAAAGAAACAATGATCACACCGTAATTTTCCTCTTCACATATTTGGTGTGGGAAGAAAATTGAGCAGATTTTCATTAGAGGGACCTATTTTTCTTTCTTTTTTTGTAACTTGTCTGTTCAAATGTTTTGCCTACTTTTCCATTGTAGACATTCCTTATAATTATTTTAACCAACATTTATAATATAGTTTGCCCTTTAATTTTTTTTGATTAGCTTTATATTTTTTTATATGGTAGAACGAATCTTTCCACATTCTTTTCAAATATAAGGTATTCATACACATTTGTTTTCCAGAAGAAATTTGAAGTTAAGCACACTCAAGTGCCAAAAAAAGTTAATAATTTGATTAAAATTTTATTAAACATATTTAGTTTGGAGGAGGGCTGAGATAATCAACATACAAATAATATTGGATATTCTCATCTAGTCAGATGATGTTTCTCCATTAATTAAGTCTTATAATCTAAGTAACATTCTGTAATACTTACTTTTTCTAAGTGCATATCAAGATATTTTAGAATTTTCAATGTAAATGGAAACTTTTTAGTTTTACAAATTCAATTTGATTAAGTCTAATTCATGAGAACTCTTTTGAGTTTCATTTTGTCTTTTATTTGTCCTCTTACTGCATGGTTTTTATTAATTTTTTACTTCATTTCCTGAAAATGGTATCAGTGGCTGTGGAATTTATGTTTAATTCTAACATGTAGATCTTATTTTTCTTGTCATATTGCACTGGAAATAAAACCAGAACAGCAGTGAATATCATCAGCGAAAGTAGTCATGCTTTTTCTCTTACTAACAGAAATTCCTTTAGCAATTCATCATTAAGACGCTTCATGTAGACTTCTTTAAAAAAGTCAAATCAAGATACTATGATCAAGTTTTAGAATGTTTGCCTTACTTTAATACATTTTTTTTTTTAGTTTAGCATGTGCCTGTCCAAAACTAAGTCATCCTCCACCTCAGTTAGGCATCATAGCATTAGTCCAGTTACCCAGAAGTCTTAGCTTTGCTTCCTCTTTTCTACAATCCACTTTCTGAATGTCAGCAAGTCCTGTCATGAATTTTTCTCCACTTCTACCATCTTAGTTAAAGCTTTTATGTCTTGACCATGCAGACCACAAAGACCACTAAAAATGAGACAGATATTAGACATGGTCTCCCATTTCTGGTTTCTGGTACCAAAGTCTAATTCAGAGGCTCAGCATAATGCTATCAATTGGTAGTATGTTTAGGTCCTATTGAAAGAGCCTAATTCAAGTGTTGAGACAGAAATTGAAAAGGATTATATTGGAAAATACTGTAGAATTCAGTAGTCTAGAAAGGTCTATTACAGAAAGCACCGTGAACTAGAATTGTTTTACAGTCATAAAGGAAATATTTTGACCACTCTGAGGGATGTTCCAGGAGCTAGTTTCAGTCTTACTCTAGCTATGTAACATTTTCAGGTCAGCAAAAAGGTCAAAAAACAGCCAGAGTTCAGACTGAACATGCATTTCAGATTTGTGAGAAAGAGAATTTGTATCTAAAGTCTAGAAGGACAGATCTTAGACATTCTGGCCATAATTTGTTTGTTATTGATACCATATGTTTGCAATGACATTCTATGGTGTAAGGGCAATACTTGTTGCCAAGACACAAAATCTTGTATGAAGCTTTCTGGTTTTGGCCCCTCATGTAACAAAGATGTAATTTTGGTTATTTTCATTTTTTTATTCCTCCAAGTGCCTTGCCATTTCTCCCACTAATCTCCAGCTATTTCATGTCAAAATGATCAAGACAACTTGTTTTTTTAAAAAAAGATTTTTTGAGACTACCTTCTTTCAGATTATAAGAGCACAGGAAGTAACAATTTGGCCTCTAATTTATCTCATAGGTGAAACTTTACTTCTTTCTTTTTTTCTAAGAAGTACCACCAGAATTTGATCTTAAAATGTATGGTTATGAAACTTGACTATAGAATTTGCTTTCTGCTGATGCTATGGGGGCTCCCTTCTAACCCAAATCAATTTACTCTGAAAATGGCAAACGCTTCCCCACCCCAGAAGATGGAAGAATAAGTTGCATTCACTTGCTAGAGATTAATTAATTACTTAGAATTGCCTAGTGGCAATAATGTGTTGAATTCAAAAACAGGAAACTTCTGGTGCATGTACTTATGTCAGCAGTTGGCTTTTTCCTTGATGCCAATGTTTCGGCTTTGTTTGGTGAACTGGTGGTTGAATTGATCCTTACTTGCTATTTAGGCTGTCTCTGATCCTTCTGAGGACCAGAACCATCTGGATGGCTCATTTGACCTTGGTCAGAAAGGTTCTTAATCTTTAAGTACATCAGTTCAAGCACAGAATCAGAAGATGAGAGGGGGAAAATGAAAGGTGGCCTACTTTGGGAGGCCAAGGTGGGTGGATTTCTTGAGACCAGGAGTTGTGCATAACCAGCCTGGGCAACATGGAGAAACTCCATCTCTTCGAAAAACTGCAAAAAGTTAGCCAGGCTTCGAAGTGCACACCTGTAGTCCCAGCTATCCAGGAGGCTGAGGTCAGAAGATTACCTGAGCCTGGAAGTTCAAGGCTTCAGTGAGCAGTGATTGTGCCACTGCACTCCATCCTGGTTTACAGAGTGAGATCCTGTCTAAAAAAAAAAAAAAAAAAAAAAAAAAAAAAAAGAAAAAGAAAAAAGAAAAAAAGAAAGACTAACAAAACAAAAAAGAATTCAAATAGGCCTCTCCCAGGATTAACCATTTGGCTACAAAGAGTAAGGAGACTTCTACATCTTGGCAGTACTTGGTGAGGGTAGGAAATAATCACATCACGTTCTGATACAGTTTGGAAACTACTTCTAAAGAAATTTCTTAATTTAACACGTTCACAAGTAAAGGTAATGTGATACCAGTGCTATCATTACATGGATGAGAGAAGGGGACCAATTAATGCTTTACAGCCTCTTCTCACTCGCATCTAAGAATGGGAAACCTATGCAGCATTGCAGACCCACATGGAATCAGTCATTCACTATGTCCTTACTGACTTCACAAATTATCTATATGCATTGTGGTTATATTAGAAAGCATACATAAGGAAAGATAATTTACTGATCTCATAACTCATATAATTTCAAGTGTATTACAGGGTCAAGTGTTCTTGTTCCAGTTGCAATTGCTGCATAACGACCACCCCAATCTCAGTGGCATACAATTGTATTAAAAATAGCAACATTGGGTCTAGGTGTGGTGGCTCACGCCTCTAATCCTAGCAATTTGGAAGGCCATGGCAGGAGGATTGTGTGAGCTGAGGAATTTGAGAGCAACCTGGGCAACATGGCGAAACCCCTTCTCTACTAAAGATACAAAAATTAGCTGTGTCTGGTGATACACCCCTGTAGTCCTAGCTACTTGGGAGGCTGAGGCACAAGAATCATTTGAACCCAGGAGAGGGAGGTTGCAGTGAGCCAAGATCATGTCACTGCACTCCAGCCTGGGTGACAGAGCAAGACTCTGCCAAAAAAAAAAAAAAAAAAAAAAAACCAACAACAATTGTATTCACAGATTTTATGGGTCAGGAATTTAGTCTGGACACAGGACGGATGCTTATATGTCTGCTATGCCACATCGGGGGTATTTGCTTGGAAGAGTCAAAGATTAGGGGTGACAGCAGCTGGGGGCAGGAATCATCTGCTTGCATCTTTACTCGCACTTCTGGTAGCTGGTGCTGATTATTGGCTGAGACTTCGATGGACTATTGGCCAAATTGCCTATGCACAGCCTCTGTGCGTGGGTTTTCCTGCCCTTCCTCACAGCATGTATAGCAGCTGGGTTTTAGGAACAAATGTTCTAAGTATACAGGGCAGAAGTGCAAGGTGTTCGTATTATCTAGCCTTGGAAGGCCCACTGGTATTACTTCCATTATACTCAATTGGTCAAGATAGACACAAAATGTCACCAGCTGGACACTATCGTTTTTCTTTGGGGGCTCAGAATAAACAGACAAAAAAGCCTCTGCCTGTTTATTCTTTTGAGGTAGTTTTGTGTTATATACAAAGAAAAATTTAGGGATATTGTCCTGTTTCCCAGCAATCAAAGGAGACTGTGAATAAGAGACATTGACATGTCTCTATGGCAGTGCCAAGGAGTTATCCTTGTCTAAATAAGCAAGGCAGGATTACTCTTTCCAGACTCCAATCTGACAAACAGCAGATAGGACATCAGGCAGAAGTACCTTCACTGAGAACTCTAACTATGTGTTCCAACTTGGGAGCTCAGCAGTCAGTCTCCCAGATGTGGAGGTATTTGAAGTTACGTGTGAAGAAAGCCAAGAAAACACAAAGGGCAGCTTTTAGGATATACTTTACTGAAGATATATCACCCAGACAAGATGCCCAGAAAGTTCAGGATTTAAAAATGTCTAGAGTCTTCTAACTTACTTCCTATGGAAGTTTATTATGAACAACAATATCAAAGCAGCCTCAATTCTCTAATCCTGCAAAGGGTTAAAGAACACCTATTACCCCCTGGAGCTTAATAGACATGAAATCTTAAGATATAAGTGCTTAGGATGACCAGGAAAATGGCTATAATTATGTTATACCCATGTTTAGGTAAGCCAATTTCCATAATAAAATACATCTTCATACATATGTGTAAATTTTCATATGTATTATAAATCTTCATATATATAAGATAAAATAAATATCTGTGTGTGTGTGTGTGTGTGTGTGTGTGTGTGTGTGTGTGTGTGTGTACTGCTTCTCTGGAAAACCTAATACACTCTGAAAGTGAAATTCAAGTTGAATATTAATGGAGTAAAGGAATAAATAGCTATTAGAGGGAATATTGCCACTGTTTCAGACACTCTGGAGGAACTTAGGGAAAGCAAACTTAACAACATAAATGAAAATGGATGTGTTCATTCATTTTAGGATAAAGACGTCCTGGGAAAGTTACGCTGGCAAGAAAACTCACATTAAAGAAACTCTCAGATATATTTAATGACGTTGAAAGCACAAAGAACAGATAGTTGGAAGCTGATTCAGACTTAGGAAGGAGTATGACAGTTTACCAAGGCACAGTAAAGATGCTCACTCCATACAGTAGGCCATACAACAAGAAGAGGAGGGCCAACCTCATTCAAACTGTACTCTGTAAGATTTTTACAAAGAAAATACTTTATTGCTTCCTGTTTCCGATGTTTTAAATTGTAGTATACTAAACAATTATTAGTTTTACTGTTTACAAAATTTTTCCTGTACATTTATAACCTAAAACAAAATAATTTTTATTGTGTTAACAAAATATTTTTAAAGGTCCCAGAACAATTGTAACTTTCCCCTTTGATGAACAAGGTCACATTCCAGTTTCTCTTGCACAATCATTTCTGTGGTTCCTCATTAGCGTGCAAAGCCAGGACTCTCTGTTCTAGGAAGTGGAAGTGGGAAGGGAAATGAAATGGTATATATGGAGTGAAGTAAAACTGCAATGACCATGATTGTGAAGAACAAGGTTGGAGATGGTGACAGTGTGCCTAGCAGAGAAAACAAATAAATGCGCTGTTATTGGGAGAAGAAAACTGGGTAGAGACCTTTGTGTGAAGACAACTCCAGGAGAAATATAGTTTAGAAAAAGAGAGTTGTGAGCTTTGGGAACAGCATAATTATTTAAGAAAAAATCAGATTTGTGAAATATGGAATACAGTGGTGCACCAACATTTGGCAATTTGTGCTGTGGTCAGAGGACAAGAACACAGACCGCCGTGGGTATAGCTAAAAGGAATGCTTCTCATCTCATGCCATCTCATGTGCAGTTACCCGGCATTTAGTGGGGCAAATTGATTTTTTGAAGCCCACCTTTATAAAGGTTTAAAAGCTCTGAATCTTTTAAATTGTGCTGGTTTAGGCATGATTTTTTAAAGATCGGGTTGTCCTCATGGAGGATTTGCTTCTTTGATGACAAATGTCTTCTTAAGGAGATGTTTGTTCAGTGATGTTATTTCAGCATTCTTGCCAACAAAGGCAGTTAGAAGAGGAATGCATGTGAGGTGTCCTACAGTTCAGTAAAAAAGGACTTGCTCCAGGGGAGGAATTATGAACGAGAGGCTCCAACTGAGCTAGAAGATGGTGCCCAGCAGGAGGGAACTGAAACAGATAGATTCCTGCTTTTTTAGAGTTTCAACGATGAAGTCTATTGTTCTGTGGTTTGAAGAACACTCATCATTCACCATAGCTGGTTGACATAATTTACTAAGTTGAATCAAGTACAAAAGGAAAAAGTTCTTTATGATAGGCCAGATTCCATGAGTGGGAATTCCTTGGAGTCAAACAGGGAGAAAATACGCCCCAGTGTTAAAGACTTTCCAGAGACTTCTTCCATTCCACTTTCCACCCCTCCCTAAATCACTTGCCAAAGAAATGCTTTGCTGGACACTAAAGTGGCCACAGCTGTGCTTATAAGAAAACATCAGGATATAAAATTAATCATTGTTAACATATTTGGAGTGTGTATGCAGGGTTAAAGGACAGGTGCTGTTAAGATGATAGACATCATTGAAATATTTGGAAGCACTGCCAGCTTCTATGACCAAAAGCTTTCCAAACAGCTGTAATTATTTGAAGGTCAATGAACTAAAAGTTTCCCTGTATCAGCTTTAGGCAAAAAGGTCATTAATGCTTTAGGGGACTGTAATATCTGGAAGGGCTGGCTTGACTCTCCCCTTCTATAGTTCTCTCTCTAATCACTCTGAGATCCTCCTCAACTGCCAGGCTTCTGCAAGGCCAGAGTTGAGCCAGTGGCTGACTCTCCAACCAGCCACATAGGGCCAAGAGTTTTACCCTACCTGGATTGGCAAGGTCTTCCATGACTTATGTAGCCTCATCCTCAGATGAGAATTATCACCCAATCCCCTCAAAAAGCCTGAGATCAGTCTTTTATGCTAGGTGTGAAAAAAGAGAAGTAATTACAGTGTTTTATTCCATCAGTGTTTGAAAAAAGTCTGCAACTTCTATGCAGGCATCCCAAAGCATCTAGTATTGCAGGGATGGATAGAAGTTCCTTCAATCACAACAGAATTCCTGTTTTGCTCATTAAAAAAGGAGAGAGGACAGGCTGACAGATGCTATGGGTGCTTAGACCCACATGTTGTCCACAAAATTGGGATTATCCTCTAATTCTAAAGGGATAGCTTTGGTGACCATTTGGCCATTGGTGCCATCTCTCAGGAACCTGTTAATAAACTACAATGTTTAAACTTGTACTATATCCAGGAGCTATGTAGATGTAGAAAATATTTTCTTATATAAATTCCACATGTGTACAATGTAGGTATTATTTTCATTGCACAAATGTGATAAATGAGGCAATAATTTTCTCAAAGACACTCAGTTAATCTGCCTGACCGCAAAGAGTTTCAGGCAATAAGATTTAGATTCCTTATCTTTAGTTTATCATTTTCCAAAGATGATGCTTTAATTATTGTCAGCTGGATATTGATCATAATGTTCTTTGAGCCCTTCCCCATGGGATTTGAAAAATCTGCTTCTAAGCATATCTGGAACTTTTTTTATTTTTATCTTTAAAGATAGGGGTCTCTCACTGTGCTGCCCAGGCTGGAGTGCCATGGCTATTTACAGGAGTGATCATAGTGCACTATAGCGTCAAACTCCCTGCCTCAAGAGATCCTCCTGCCTCAGCCTCCTGAGTACAGTATACAGGCATGTGCTACCATGCCCAGTCATATCTTGAGCTTTTCACTTACAATAACAAAAGCTCTTCCCTTGCCACTTCAGGCTATCTACTAAGAAGCCATAGATATTACTTCAGGGAAAGAAGTGCCTGGCTGCAAATATTTTCCTTAAACTGACTTGAAGATAGTTCTGTTAGGGTCTCCCAAGCATAGTTTTTTAATTCAGACCTGGTGCTTATGCAATACTCTGTATCTATCATGTCCATGTTTTCAATAGTAATAACATATGAACTTAGAATAAATATTCTGTCCTTTTAAGAATTTACATTGGTGTATGAATACAAAGACTGTAAAATGTATTAAAAAGATTTATTATGTAAGAGATTCATTATGAAAGAGTTTAAAGATGAAAGAAATTCATCAAAGTGTTTGTATATTTCAGGAAGAAGGTATGAGATCATCCAAATACATATTGCTAGGTTAAATATTTTTCCATCACCAGATAAAAATCTGTCCTCCTTTGTGCTAGTGTAAAACTCAGGTCTTGGCTTCTTCAGCTGCCCTTGGCTCTGAAATCTTCAAGTCGCCACCCTTAGGGCTCCAAACACACACCCTACCTCACACCCCACACAGTTACTCTGCGTCCACACAGCTGAGCTCCATGTGGTGTTTTAACAGTCATAGGATCTAATTCCCACATCTTCTTCTGAGAGCTGAGATTTATGATCCCAATAAAGATTTCAACAGAAAGATGAGGGGAAACAGCTCAGAAGACCTTAGTTTAGAATGTTGCCCTGAAATTCCCTACTCATCACCCCATCAATCACAGATTAAAATAAAAGCACATATGAGCTAATATTACAGACTCTAACAGGGTGAATATGTTTTGGAATTAGAAACAATCCTTTAATAACAATGTTTTATCTCTGAAACTCCCTTTAAGAACAATGACCTTGATTTGAAATTAAAAAAAAATATCAGGCAAATCTGTTAAGACTTGATAAATAGGAAGTGGCCAAGACACTCTGAAAACAGATATCAAGGACCTCAACTTCTCATGTTTACTTTTAATCATTTTAACATATAAGCAAACTTTACAAGATTAGTGAGGCTCTGGTGTAAGACATGTTTTCACAGTCCCTGATTAAGCCTCACCAGGCTTCCTACTAAAACACGGCAGGGATGAGAGTACCCCTCACCACTGCAGAGCCCAGAATGGTAGCTTATCTTGTTCCAAAACTTGGGAAGTTTCCACCACTTGGCCTATCCAACTCTCAAACTCAATTAAGAAACACAATTGGTGGCTCAGACCTAGAAGTGGAGTAAATCTGATGGCCTGAATAGAGGTCAAAAATATTCTGTACATTTCTGCAGAAAACTGGACTCCTCTTTATATATTGCAGGCATTGCTTTTACAGGCAAACAGAATAAGGTTTCCTGTGTCTTTCTGATTCCCCACTCACCTCTCCAAAATCCTAGTCTCTCTCTCATGCATGATAAGCCCTATTTTTTTTTTACCTCTCTGTAACAGTTTTAAAAAGATAATTATGGAAGTAATATATGCCTATTTGGGAACATCTGGAAAATTAGAAAATTACAAAAAAGAAATAATCACCAGAGACATCCAATGTTCGTATTTCAGCCACTTTGCTGTTAAGCTGTTTAGCAGCCCTTGCACTGCCTGTCAGTCCTGGTCTCCCTGCTTGCCCTTCCTCCTAGATGACTGTTTCATATTCTTCTTTTCTTCAAATCTCAACATTTCTTCTCTGCTTCTCACTTTCAGCTGAAGGCTTCGATTTTTATATAGAAGGAATCAGAATGGATCATTCCACAAAACACAGCAGGCACAGGCTTCTTTCTCCATGCACTTGGCTTTCCCGTCTCCTAGGGCCAACACCCTACTTTGCACTGAAACCTGTTTCCCACTCCTCCTCAAAGACTTTGCTTCTGGAATTACTTCCATTCCTGCCTCATCATTTTTTTTTTCTTTCTTAATGGGTCATTGCCAAGAAAAATGATGTACCATAACATCTTGAATTGCAACTTTTAAAAAGTCCCATTTTTCTGATTCCTCTATATCTCCAGAGAAACAGGCTGTGGGCACGTTTCCCGGATGACCAGGTGCACCAATGTGACAAGGCTGGTCCTGCCACAAGTCCTCCTTCTTGCTCTCCCCTGGCCATGGCCTAGTGACATTCAGGCACATCTATGATATTCCCCCCGACTTTGCTGGCAAATCCCACCCTGATGTTCAATCAGGGCACTTGTCTACAGGTCCCCACATGCTCTTGTCTCCCCACCTGCTTGGTTGAGCCTGCTCCCTTGGTGCTCCCCCAATGTGACCCCCTGCAAGATATGTTGTGCCTCCCTCTTTAGAACCTGTGAGTACAGTAAATCCTTTAAGTTATATGCCTCGCCAGTGTAATCCCCACAGCCATATTGGAACGTTCTTTAACAATTCCACAGAGGATGCTTACTACTTCATTTATAACACATATCTCCATCTTAAAAAACCCGCTCTTGACCCTATATCTTTCTCAGCTTCTACCAATTTTGAGCTTCCCATTTCCAAGAAAAGTGCTTGCAAGAGTTTTTCACATCCAACATTTGTTCTTTTCTTCTCTCTTCAACCTACCCCACCATGGGCAACAAGCATACCCAAGTTGCTAAATCCGATGGTCAATGTTCAGTCCTGAGGTAATATGACCTCGCAGCATCTTTTTGAGACTGTAGGTCATGCTGCCCACCATCACACTGTTTGTTTCCTTGGCTTTTATGACACCCCCTTATACTTGCTTGGTTTCTAGGTGACTTCACTGGCTCCTTCCTTTCATGAGATTGGATCCTTACGTTTCCAAGCAGAACGTGCTACATAATTTGCAGGGTGCAGTGCAGAATGAAAATGCAGGGCCTTTGTTAAAAAATTATTAACAGCTTCAAGACAGTGAGAGCAGAATGTTCAATCAAGCATGAATCCCTCCTAAGCAAGAGGTCTTGTGTGACTGCAAAGGTCATGTGGCTGTGCAGCAGGCCCTGTTCCCATCCTCAGAACGCAACAGAGCATTTGCTCAGTGCTCATCTACGAATGATCTCATCCACACCAGTTGGCTTTAGATGCCACATTCAGCAACAAGCCTCACATTTTATCTTCAACACTAATCTCTCCGTTTAACTCCAAATTCAAAGTTCAACAGTCTATTCTCTATGTGCACTTGAATATATAGAATGTACTCAAACATAATACGTCCAAAATGGAACTTTCATTTCCCACCCAAATCCTTCCCACAGTTCTCCCCATTTCAGTAAATACCAGCTTCATTTTTCCAGTTATTCAGGCCAAAACCATTATGGCCACCCTGAACTTCACACTATTCTCTCACATCCACATTTTATCCAACAAATCCTGCAAACTCTACCTTCAAAATGTTTCCCAAATCTGACCAGTCAAGATCTTCAGCCACTTGCAACCCTGGTACAAGTTTCTGTCTCGAGTCACATGCTATCATGTGATTTAAATGTTTAAGGAAAAAAGGTAAGGGTGATTAGTGATGAGTAGAACTATTGCAAAAAGCATTTGACAGGTAGGCAATAAAGAAGGTCAGAAATTCAGAGTAATGGCATAAAGAAATGAACTGATTTAGACGGCATATGCATCACAGGGAGGGAAATTTCAAAGGAAGAAGGTGACCTACCACCCTGTTACCTAGGAAATAAATAAGACCAAAGGGTGGGAAGGGAATAGACTTGATGCTTTTCAGAGAACAAAAAAGTCTGTTATGCAAATAAATGTAATGCACAGCAGTTTGAGAAATACTAATCGGATTTTTTTGATTTTTTATTGCTTTTGTCAATTACAAATTGCTCATTCCTGAAGATGAAACTAAAATGAGCCATTGAGCAAATTACTTCCAAAACAAGCTAGTGGAAAATGTGTAAACGTTAGGTGAGAAATATGAAATCCTTACATGTTTTATAGAAACTTAAATTCTAGGCACACATAATGTTTTATACCTTCAAAGACTATACTTTTTTTTAACTTACTACCTAAAATTACATATATTATAGTCCAGGTACTGTGGCTCATGCTTATAATCCCAGCACTTTAGGAGGTCAAGGTAGGGGAATGGCTTAAGGCTAGGAGTTTGAGATCAGTCTGGGCAATATAGCAAGACCCCATCTCTGCAAAAAATTAAACAAATTAGCCAGGAATGGTGGCACACACCTGTAGTCCTAGCTGCTTGTGAGGCTGAGGTGGGAAGATCACTTGAGCCCAGGACTTCAAGGCTATGAGCTATGATGGTACCTTTGTGTCTCTTAAAAATGTGTTATTGAATGTTTAGAATATAACTATAAACATAAGAAGAAAATATAAATCAAAACAAAACAGCCACTGTAAACGTTTTGGTTTATAATATTCCAGATTTTTTTCTACTAAGTAAACATATAATGATGAAAAATTGTACTCATTACTGCTTAATAGCATGCTTTGTTGATGAAATAATTTTCATGAATATTTATCAATGTAATTATGTTGTCTCTTTTAAGCTATTAGCATAATAACAAATAACACATTATTAAAAATTAAACCATATTTACAGTTTAAAAGTTAAAGGAAAAAAGCACAAAATTTAACTTGGTCATGGCATATTAATATTTTAATTTGAGGCTGGAATGATTTGCTAATATTTTACTTACAAATGTTTGTAGATTTCTTATTGAGGGATATTTGTTAGGTTTTGATTTCAAGACTATGCTAATTTATAAAATAAATTAGAAAATTCTATGTAAATTAGAATTGTTTTCTATGCTTTAAAACAATGTTTTTCAAATTATCTGTGGTGAAATCTTTTTTTTTCAATTTCCTATCCATCATACACTGCTATTTTGATTAAACCAAAACAAAAATAAATTATTAGAAAAATAAGAAGCCAAAAACAATCAAAGTAAAAGCTTAATTTCTTTATGATTAGATTCAATGGGCATGAAATTACTCTGCCAAATTGCTCTAAAAGTTTCTAAATGCTGACTGTTGTTGCCATATTATTCTTGAGCATGTAACAAATAGTTGATGACCACCAGCAGTCCATGGACTACATTTTGAATAGCCCTACTTGAAAGAAGAGGCTTATTATTTTTAATGATGCACATTTACCAGCAAAATTACTGTCAAAATATTACCGTAATATATACATTTTCATTTATTTACAAATCATATCTCTAATTAAAATTATTTTAATAATATTCCGGATGCTTAGATTTTAAGTCCCCAGCATCCTGAAGACTTCAGCCTTTTATTAATTAATTCACAGGTACAATATACAATTAAAATAAGGTTTGCTGTTGCTGGTACTGTGAATAGATTTCTATTTTCCAGTAACATTCTTGATCATTTAAAATTATTGAGCCAATGTTGTAAATATCTGATTAGATCATCATTGTGTCTGACTCATATGATTGATGAAATCTTTTCTTTGAACAATGAATAGGAAAAACATCATTTATCAGTGCTCTCTCTTCAATCTGTGGCTTCTCTTCAGGAATATAATCATGCCACTTCTCCATTTTGCGAAGATTCCTTTAATGACAACTATATGGTAAAGCCCACGTAGTTGCAAATTACAGTGCAGTGTATAAGAGCAAACACACCATTGAAGGGACTCCGTGGCACCCATATTTTCTTTCAAAAATATCTGTGGGTTCATGCATGTGCATTGGCTATCTGACGTAAGAACTCAGAGAGGGAACCAGAGCAATCAGTTAAACAAATGTTATTAAAGTGAAATTGAAATTTCTTTCACTGACAGAAGAGCAGAAGATCAAACACCGCATGTTCTCACTCATAGGCGGGTGTTGAACAATGAGAACAC